>NC_071572.1:113756604-114066604 GCF_024509145.1 Vidua macroura | reverse complement strand
AGGGAGCAAGGAAACTCTACTAAAGCAACACTGGTTTAGACCCAAGGACAAGAGGAAAATGATTGACACAGACTCATAGCAGGGTATCTCTTTCTCAGTAAACACCTCCATCATCTCCTTGCTCAAAGCAAAATTGAGTTGTGTTTATCTCTTAAATTAATTACCAATTAATGAATTCTACATATTTATAAACTTTATTATTAGTGTGATATCCTTCATTGTTTTCATTCCTTTTCTAATAATTAAATGTTTGTGTGTGTCCCCAAAGCTATTAAAAAGATATCCACAAGAGTAATTATAAGGACATTCCAGTTCCTTTTACCTCAGAAGAGATAAGAGATTTTCATGAAAGTATTTTGAAGTGCCTTTCACCATTTCAGAGCTCATAGACTTTTTATTAAAATAATAATAAAAATTATAAGAGATAAGTGGTCAGTCCAGGTCTAGAAGTTTTAAGATTTTAAAATACATGAAACAGGAGGGAATAAGGTTCCTGTAGGAGAGAACAGTTTCAAGTCCAGGTGTCATGGTGACAGGAAAGCTGAAATCCATGGTTGTGAGCAGTCTGACTGTAGCAGCCTGGTGACAAATGAAGCTGGACAGGCTGAAGGTATCATTAGGGAATGAGATTTGGGCTTGTTCCTCCACAAAGATCGATTAAAACTTGAACTGAGGGAGGAAATGAAACCACTTCCAGCAATTCTCCCTGTTCTACATCACCTGTCTGAAAGCTGGGAACTGTAATGTGTAATTTTGGTGCTGGAAAGTCTCCTTTAATTATAAATGGAGGGGAAGGTGGACAGCTCTGGAAGTGTAATGGCTTAACTGATCCTTGCTGTCTACAAATGCCAGGGATCTGGGATATTAGATTCTGCTGGCTTCCTTAGGGAGACAAATCCTTTTCATCTTAGTACCCATCAGCCAGGAGACTGCTCACAACTGGCAGTGACAAGTGAGGGGTTCCAGCCTTTTGTCCCCTCATGCTGCTCATTCAGGGCCATATTCTGTTCTCAGAACTGTCAGTTAAACCAGAACCTGGCTTCTTGAAATTAGCACTGAAATGAAGCCCCCAAAATATGTACTGGTTTTTAAAAATATACCACTTTCAGTTTTAATTTAGTCAACTTATATTTACAATTGGCCTCAATGATCTTAGAGGTCTTTTCCACCCTAAAAGATACCATGTTATTTACATTATATGTTCTTATATTCTGTTGTTTTTTCTGTACCAACTCAAGCTATTTAGCATGTGTGGTACCATATATAATGTGTTGTATAAAACACAATTTCATATCAGGGAAGGAGCTACAAATACTACTTTAAGAACCTGACCATCAGAATGTTCCATCAAAAATAACCATACAGGTGATGACATGAAAATTACATGAATCTATATAAAAGAGAAATAAAGAATATCAGACAAGATATTTACATATCATAGTGAAGAAGAGGTAAAGGAATATCTCAATTATTAAAAGCTTTCCAACAAAAGAGGATGCTGTTGTCATTGACATTTGACTTTATATAGTCACAGTGGTGTGGTAAGATGTCAAAGGTCAAAAGATCAAATACTTTGAATAACTGGTCTTCTCTGCATTATTGAATATTCAGAGAATAAAACTCAAGGTTTATATTCAAGAATATGTCTATTTATCCAAGCAGCAAGACAAATAAGAAGCCATTATCAGACATAATTATATTTCTTACTGAAAATCAATTAGTGAAGCAGTTATCTCGAGATTAGATAAAGAGCCAAGTTGAAATGCTGTGATTATAATCCCATGGCCTGACTAAAGGCTGCCTGCATGGCTGCCAGACAGGAGAGTTAAATCCCTTCTCCTCCTCTGTATCCCCTACACCTGAAGGTCAACATTACAACTACCTTGTGGGATCTTCTCCTTCACCTTTTAACTTCTTCCTACCAAATAATCTCATCAAAATACTCCTCTGAACAGCTATTGTCTGATCATTTCTGCTTTCATTCACTTAGAAAGAACCAAATAAATAACAGAAAATTTCCCTTCTTCTTCCAAAAAAATTCAAGAAACAAAAATTGCATGTGATTCCCAAGTAAATGTATTTCCTGATTAAAAGCAGAGCAACTCCATCTGCTCCATCTATGTGCAGTTCCAGCATTCAGGGAGAATATGTGAGAAACCTGTCAACGCTCAGCAAGAGGAGGAGGAATATGGTATTATCACAGAATTTCATTGAATTTCATAACTAGGCATGAACAACTGAGTCTAATGCCCATAGGAAAGAAAATATTGCACTTTTAATGGGTAGTTTTTTCAGCAGAGAAGCACCCACAACAGGAAGCACAACGGGGAACAGATTAGGACATGGAAGTTTTAAAGGTATATAAGGAAGTTTTAAAGGTATATTTACTTTAGGTAAATAATACTTGAAGTATTGATGCCCCTCAGAACCAGAATACCAGACTTGGGCAAGGACAGTGGAAGATAACAGGGGGAGTGACACACACTGGTGACAGAGTAACTAAACAAAAAGTTGAAATAAAGCAGCAGGAATTCCCAGACTGAGTTATTCCCACACTGAGTTCTCTGTTTTCCTTGGATTTAAACTGCCCCTTAAGATTATCACATGGTTGCCATATCTTTTAAAATTTTATTTCTTCTGAGAAAAACCCTATGAAGGGTCAAATGGTTGTTTACTTGGCAGTCCTCAAGACAAATACTTTTTACAGTTAATGGTGTAGGGAAAAAATATGGCTGGTTCTGTGTACAAAACACTTTATATGTGTGAATAGGAGCAGGAAGGAGGGAGATGCTCACAGCTTCAACTGTCATCACCACAGGGAGCATGAAAAAAACACATTTGACCTCCTGCTGTCTATTCTACATTACACCTATAAGATTTCTACTGAAAATGTACAATGGAAACAAAGGATTTGGTTGCAATAGAAACCACTGGATATGACAACAGAAAAGACCAGTTCTTGAGTGCATGTTATAAAAGCCTCCAGTGGTTGAATGGTTTGATGAACCCTGGTCTGCTCTGCATTTTTATGATCTTTTAGAATGATCAATATTGCATTGGAACAAACTTCTTGTTCTCAAGTCATCCTGATGAAAATTAGGCTTACAATATCAGTACTCTGATTTTAATTGGTTGTCAGAACCTCTCTCCCTTTATTTGTGCAGATAATTACAGAGCATTATCGTTTCCCAGAATTGTGGCAATATGGTGTAATATGAACATCCTTCCCCCTGTCTTTCTTTTGATGGGAGATATCTTAAAATAGACTAACAGACAAATTAAACTGCACTAACCTCCACTACAGAAAGAATGAAACCATGCTGTACATCAGCAGCCTTCAAGGACAAATCTTAAAGGGTTCTCTCTGTCCTGCTTTGAGCTCCCAACTTATCATTCATAATGAACTTTTCTGCCAACAGGCACAACTGTCAACAGGTGACAAATCATTGCATCAAGTGGCAATTTTTCACTTTTGTTGCTCCACTTTCCTCTCTGGCATCCTCTTATAGGATATATGTTTAGTACAGAAATGAATGCGTGATGTATTACCAGCCCTTAATTTCTCCAAATTCCCTTTCCAAATGACACAATGAACTTTAGGTTTTGCACTTTCATGGGCAGAGAGTGATAGGACAAGGGAGAATGGTTTTAAACTAATAGAGAAGGGATTTAGATTAAATGTTAGGAAGAAAATCTTTACTCAGAGGTTAGCAAGGCACTGGAAGAAGTTGCCAAGAGAAGTTGCTGAACTTGTTGACAAATTTTCACTTCAGTGGAAAGCAGAGGTACAGTGGGTAGGAGATTTGATAGTTGACACTTGCAGGGAACTTCCCCAGCACAACGTGGGACACCCTGGAAGTATAGCAGATTATGGGATATAGAAATGCAAACCTGTGTTGCAGGGATCCTGGGAAGCAACCAAGGGAAACTTTGAGGGGAAAGAAAGAAAGATGCACACAAGAATGACAGTTTAAAAAAAAGCTTTGCTACATTTGCTGTTCACAGAACACTTGATGTTTTAAATAAGAAGTTACACATTTTGTGTGATCTAAAAAAAGCCAAACAAAACCTTTGGGAACCAAGTACTATCATGGTCAAGCACATAAGGACTCATCCTTGTGTGTCAGGGACTTTCACAGGTGTGTGACCTAAGTGCCATTGCCTTTTGAATTCTTTTCAGCTGACATTGATCTTGAAAACTGTCAAGAGAGAGTTCAGGAGATCTACTCCTAAAGAGCTGCACCTTTTTGCAGGCAACTATGCTGTAGTTCTGTTAGCACTGTTTCAAAAAATATTTAAGGGAAAAAACATGAGTTTTCTTCTGGAATATCATCTGTGATCAACCTAGAAGCCAGACCTGGCCTTTATGTAAGGAACACCAGAATTATCCTTCTCCTGCCCAAACTCACAGCCTTCTCCAGGCCTCATTCCTCTGCAGAAATTAACCCTGTGCCCTTTAAAATGTGTACTTTTTTGAGGTCTTCCACTAAACCAGGTTGCTCAAAGCCCCATCCAACTTGACACATTCATGCAGCAAGCAAATATCTTAAGTGCACCCTTTGCTCCCTGAAAGCAACAAAGAAATGTGCACAAGCCCCTTTTGATTATGTACCTGATCACACTTTCCCATTCCACTAAATCCTCATTTACCAAAACACAGCATTGTACACGCTCTGGTCATTTCTCTCTCAATATTTCCAACTTCCTGATCGTACTACCAACATAATTTGAGGAAGAAAAACCAAATGGCAAAGGCAGAACTGTAAAAGGTGGGACAAGGGATGTCATTAGCCTTTGTCACATCCAAAATAAAGAAAAAAGATCAAGTTCAAAACTACCTGAGAGAACAGTAGTATTTGCACAGATTATCTTAGACTATCATGAACAAACAAACACAGAAGTGAGAGTTAGTTGTGCTTGATTTTTATGTGTTGACATTAACAGTGCTTTTAAATGGGATTTTTTTTGTTGTTGTTGTAAAGATTAATAAATCAAGAAACTCACATAAGCAATGCTGTAGCAGCTTTCACACGCACTGGGCAATTATGCTTGTAGAGAAGACAAATAGGGAAACAGTTTGAGCAGGATGAAATACTAAATTTCCCACAATGAAGGATTTGCTGCTGCCTGGCAGTGAAGGGGAGTGAGAGAGAGATGGGGAAGGGAATCAGGAGGGAATTCCACATGTGATTTACTGACACACTCCGAGAGCATTTGCAGCCATTAAGGCAATTCTTCCTGCAGAGGCACCCGGGAGATTCCTCTAAAGCTTCCACTGGGATTGTCAGCAATGAATGCTCACAGCTTCACTGGACTGTTGTGCTTTGACTGTTTGCATTGTTGTGCCTCTCTCCTGCACATAAATGCAATTCTCATTACAGCTCAAGGGGTCTGTAGAAGCAGTGTAAGGAAAGGAACATTGCAGACTGCTGGTCAGTAAAATTAGGATAATTTGCAATGGAAATTTGCAATCGCTAAGTTGCTCAGAAGGTCATCCACAGCTAGGAAATGCCAGCTGTCACCACATGGAGCTGATGTGATTTCTGATTGAAAAAAAAAGTAGAATTAAAATGGAGCTGAGTGGCCCTTTCAGCTCCACCACTGATGGTAAATAGAGGCAGCCAAACAGTGAGTGCCTGGGTAAAGGAGTGTCTGACCTATTTCTTGTCTGTTTCTGGCCCATTTCTTGCCTCTTGCTGTTCCATGGCAGGTTTTGGTACATGGATACACACTACTGCTCAAAGAAGCATCTGCCCAATTTCTACAAACACACTGGAAAAACATTCTTAATTCCCAAACAGACTTGATCAAATAAAGTAATGAAAGAAATACTCTCTACTCACAACTAAGCCCTTCAAAACAGGGTAACACACAAGCTGACATTTAGGGCACATATTCCTCTAGAAAGTAAAAAATGAAATTTGGGATTAATAAAACAAAGCAAATTACTCATTTCTCCCGAACCCTACTTAAAGGCTGTTTTTTCCAGGCAAGACAAAGGGCATACATGGATCACAAATGAAATATTACTACATACAGAAGTCAGGGCTTTTTTTCTGCATGCTGTTGCTGGATGGAAAGCACATTTTTCAAATGAAAAAGAAAAAAAAAAGAAAGAAAATGTAAGAAAAAATTATAAAAGCAGACAGAACTTATTTGTTGAAAGATCATAATTGGTCATAGTATGCAGCATTCATTTAGAAACTGTCTTGGGCTTGCTAAATTATATATAAAGCTTACAAGGGATGAAATATTTGAAGAACACAGGTGTTTTTTGTCCTCAGAAGCTGAAAAAAAAAACCCTTCTTCACACTGCAGAAAGCCAAATGCACCATCAGTGTGGACGGAGCAGTTAACAAGAATGTCAGGTATTACAGCATATAAAAGAGCAATCCACACTTCACAAAAAACAGGTGGATAAATGGATTTCCTCCCTTGGCTTGCCAGAGTCAGAGCTGGCTGCTTTTTAGAGTGTGTTGTAGAACTGTATAAATATGATTGTTGCCCTCTCTTTCTCTCTGTCACACACACACAGAGGTCAAAGAAAAGGAGCACCTTGAGTAGCAGTCAGGAGATATTTTCTGGGGACATAACTGGTGACTTATGATCAGCTGTGGCCATTAACCTAAAGCAATGCACAGTTAAAAAAATTCTGTTTAATAACTACAGAATAGTCTCTGATAGAGCAGTATCACTGTGTAATACTGACTTAAGTGAATTACATTTCCATTACTGAGGTAATAATGACCTAAACAATACTGATGCAGGAATTTAGTTTTCTGAACTCCTGACTTGGTTATGTAGAGACTTTTTGTGGCATTTGGGTTTTGCTTTTTTAACATTATTTTTATTTTTTAATTATAATTCTTGTCCTAGAAGTGGCATGAGAAATGCCATTTAAAAGAAATTAATTAAATACCTTTGTGTTTATATGGCAGGAGTAGCTGATAGGCAGATGGAGCATTTCCCTTTTTGGTCACTGGTAGGAATTGTGAAAGTCAAAAGTGAAACGAGCTTTTCAGTGCTATGTGAAGCAAGGTAGTGCCTGCATTATGTTTATAGTAGCCAAATGCTGATGTCCAAATAAAAACAAACAAACAAAACAATCAAAGAAGATACCATTGTTGTCGGTTTTAAGAGAGAATCTAGAGGAATTCCTGACTCTGCACCTCAGATTTATGCCTTATTTTCAGAGCTCTTTCCCTCCAGTTCCTCAGCTTTATAATGCAAAAACCACACATGGCTACATATTAATCTACATGACAGTCAACAATTTGGAAAAAAGAAAAAAAAAAAGGAAAAAGAGAGGAAAAAATAATTATTTTTCACCTCTGAAATATCTTGACTGCAAATTCTGCTTTTCAACATGGAAGAATTCCTTCCAATAATAAGGAAGATTTTAAAAATTCTTTTCAATTTGGAGAAAATGACATACACACATTTCTCTTCAAGACATAAAAAGCATGTTTTGCTCTGATCCAATTTATTTAAGTTGTATTCAAATGCTTAGCATACTACTTTATTATAGCTACCCAATGAAAATTTCATAATATATTATTTCTGTGAAGAGACTAAATTATTCTGCTGGATGTCTGAAATGTTTAAGAATAGAATAAATTCCATTATGGCCTCTACTCACATGACTTTTCTTCCTTTTTTTTTTTTCTTTTTTTTTTTAGCATTTTTCAAGGATTGCAATTGTGTTGAAGCAGTTGTTTTAGAAATGTATTTTCCAAAAGTTTGGAGAGCTTCAGCTGTGGCTCTGTTTCATATTAACCAGGGATGATGTGAAATATTTTTTCACATGGGCCCAGGGATTAAGAATAATAAAATATATGCCAAATCATTTATATTTTTAGGTTGCATTGCAAAGATCAGGGGGACACGTTATTGAGCAAAAATTACTGCAGCAATAAGGACAGTTGCATTCTTGTTATATCAGTGGTGAATTATTTTTCTTCAACTCAACATTTATGCATTTTTATCAGAAAACTCTACCCCGAGTTAAGAGGTGCTTTACATTTTCATCTTTTGTAAAGTTACACAAATGCAGAAGTTGTTTAAGTTAGAACACAGTAATTTTAACAACATTTTTCAAAGTCTAAAGAAAACAAGGAAGGAAAGATTTTTTTAAGAGTACAATTTACTAGAGCTCCAGCAGTCTAAGCATCATTTTAGACCAAAGACATTTCAAGAGCTTCAACACCTTTTGTTGGTGGTAGAGGACCAACGAATATTTCTGATTCTGCTGCTGTGAAGTTGAGGGGACAAAGATCAGATGTAGTTTAGCAGGTTTCTGCCTCCATGACAGTAAAGCTTAGCACCCGAATTTGGAAAGAAAATTAAAGCAACATTACTTTTTTTATACTGATTTTTGTTTTATCTGATTTCACGTCCAGGAGAAATACAGTTACAAAATGCAGATGTAAATGCTGTGCCATGGAAAGTAATTTTACCTTGACCTTAAAAATTTTAGGAGTTAAAAACTTAAAAACTCAAGGAGTTAAAATACAGAAATCTTGTCATCAAAGATTTTCCACACACAAGGGAGCGAATTTAGGTACAACACTAATTTCTGACTACTGAGAGGGATTTCCATCTCAGCCATAACCATGTATTAGCTCCTAATAACACCTTTCTCTCTATGAATAAAGATGCCTTTAAAAAGTGAGCCCAAAGTCGTGAACAAAGCATATGGGTATTTTAAGGCTGTGGAGAAGCAGAGCTGATCTGTGAGCAAACTGTTAGCAGGAGCTGTAATTCAGGCAGGAATCACAATTCCTATCTTAAGGACTTCCCCAGGCCCTGAGTGGGGGAAAAGCAGGAATGAGCTTTTCTGGATGAAGCTGAAGAGTAACAGCAGAAATACAGCCCAGTAAATCCCTTTCCCTCCCTGGGGGGAAAAAAAAAGGAGAAACTCTCTCAGATCAGAGTCAAATGAAGGACGTGGGCAAACTGCTAATGCAGCCATCAACAACATCCAGAACACAATTCAAATTACGACTGTTACCTGGTTATTAAATCTAAAAGGTTTCTCTCTGTATCCAGCTCATTTGCTGGCTATTGGATATTGGCTATTTTCTCAGAACACATTTCCTCAGGGATTCTGCCTTCCTCCTCTCTCTGTGGCTGTGGCTCAGGTTGCATTTCTGGGAGGAAACCATTCCCAAGGGGAGCACTTGAGATTTGAGAACTCGGCTTGTTCTGGGAGTAATGTAGAATTAATTTATCCTTAATTCTTTTACTGCAAAAGCATCTTGATTTTAGGCCTATGTCTATGTAGGTCTTACAAGTCTGGGCCTAGAACAACTTCAACTAAAGTACTGTAGGTATAAAAACATCATTTTGCTGTTTTCTACACAAAAATTGAAACTGAAAAGGTCTTTAGGGCCCTCCACAGCTTGGACAACTCAGAGCTTCTGACATCTTATGCTGGACAGAGATTCTGCTACACAGAAACCCACACAGTCTCCCCCCAGCAAAAAAATATTTTATTTCCTTCCTATAAAATTCCTGTAAAACAAGAAGAGCCATGTAAAGCTTCCTTATGGGAGAACTTCAAAGTTGATTAAGTCAGATGGTTCCAAAGACTCCTCCTGCAAATTCATTTCTTTGTAAGAAGGGAAGAAGGAAAAAATCCTACATTAATTCTCCAGAGCTGTTAAGGAAACAAAGCTAACCTTCTTAAATTATTCAATGACAATGAGTATCTCTCAAAACATCTTCAATTAAGTAGTTTAATTTTCTGAACCCAGCTACTATCATCCCACACAAATTTTACTCCAGGTTTTAGATTTTTTTTTTTCCTTTTCTAATTAACAATATAATTATAAATGAAAATCTATGTTGGACCAAAGGTTTAAAATGTTGTGGCTATGTACTGGTTCTGAAGTGGGAAGCAAGACTATTCTTTTCAGCCAACTACAGGCTTTTTGTGACCTTCAGAAAGTTAATTAAAGACCAAACAATAAGAGCATTCCAGCTTTTTCTTTTCACCTTTTTGTTTATTAATACATATTAAGTTTTTGGGGCCAGAAATCTTTGCTTATTAATTCTACATTCTGAGCTTGATAAAATAAGCATTTCTTCCACAATACCTCATTTTACCTCAATACCCACACAATATAGTACCAGTAGGAAAAAGCTCCTAAAAAGTAGCTTGCAGGAGAGAACTAGGTAAATTCAGATGAGTAAAAAAAAAATAATCTTTTTTAAAAGTGCACCTTTTAGTTCCTTGATCATATGAAATAATTTTAATGCATTTTGTGTCATTTTAGTTACATTCATTCATCTTTCATTCACAACATTCATTCAACATTCAGTAACATTCATTCATTCACCTGAAAGCATCCTATTGTAAGGGGGAAATTGCAGTAAATAAAAAGGCAAATGGCTCAGTTACTGTTTGCAATAATTTAATTTGTCAAAGGCACAGAAGGATATCGAGCACAATTTTAACTTCAGATGCAAGGCAGGAAAGGGAGCCACAGTCTGGTCAGTGCCTCCAGGCAGGACAATTTAAGATGCAAAAGCAGTTTTCTTGGCTAGATAAAGTGCAGGTGGGCCTGGAGGTGGGAGATGTTTGCTTGGAATGAAGAAGGAGAATTAAAAAACCTACTTAAAATGAAATAGTTTCCTCACTGACAGCCACACATATATTTACCCACCACCCTTTCATTTAGCTGGAAGTCTGTCCCTCTTTTTGCTTGTGTCAACATGAAACTCTGTAGGCATTAGATTGCTGTTTGAGAATGTCACACTGTCAAGAAGTGAAACAGTGATGAAGGTTGTCAGAAAGGGAAGGAGGAATATCTATCATGTTAAAGAAACCAGATAAATAATAGATGACAGAATGTGTCCTGTGAAACACTGTTAGGAGCATAATCTTCAGGAGGACATTGGGTTTGGATCAGAAACAGAAATCAACTTAAATATTCTCATGTGTTCTTAATATCAACTATAATAAAAGTGCAGGAATTTTTTTTAATTTATGTTACAAGCATTCCTGGAAAAATTATTTGCAAAGAGTGAATACCAGCTTCAAATTCAATAGATTGATAGACTGTCTAAGAAGTGCAAGGAAATCCCTTAAAATTCCTAGTTATATCTTCACAGTTCTTGTTTCACCACCGAAATGATTCTTGAATCTGCTTCATTATTTCTAGCCTTAGATAAAAATATTTCCCTTTCACAATCATTACATATTACATTAAACACATCCATAATTTTAGTCACAGGTGTAATGAGGAAAAAATAACCCCACTGCCTTAATCAAAGGCAGGTTATTTCCACAATCTAGAGCTCATCTGAAAGCAGACAGGTGGCTCTAAGAAACGCTGCTTTTATCACACAACCAACAGATGTTTCTGAATGTTTTTTTGGTAATTGCCAGATAACCTTGCCTTACCTGTGTGTGAGATCTCTCTTGGCTCCTCACTTTAACTGTTGCCACCTTTGTCTCAAAAAACTGAAGCTGACAGCTTGAAGGTAGCAAAGTCTTTGCACTGTGGAAGCTTCATTCAGCTGGGGGAAGCAAAAGCAGCTCCAAGAAAGGGACTGTGAAGCTGTCTGAGGTCAAGGAGGGAGTGCTGGAGCTGCTTTCAGGTAACACAAAGCAGCCCAGACATTGTCCCCATGCTGAAGTCTGGAAATACATCCCTAAATAAGCTCTAAACTTTTTTTTTTTTTTTACTGCTTTAAGGAAGCCAGAAACATTACTGCTGTAGTAACAGTCTTAATTTGAGATCTTAAGTACAAACAGAAGATTAAGATGGCAAAGTTAAAAACCAAGCGAGGTGCAGCAGACCCTTAGGAAAACAGACACATGTGGTACCTTACACAGAGGTGTGAAACCTGGCAGCAAACATTCAGATGCCATAAATGTGAAAGTGTGGGAAAAAAAAAATGTTGGAGAAAAAAAAGCATAGAACACTGGCTCAAGGACTGAAATGTAACAATCTGCATCTAAAGATCATGCAGGCTCTGGAATTATACTGATAAGAAAAACTGAGATGACGGATTACTTATAAAAAGCTACACAATTCTATGAACTATTAAATCAATGAAAAAAATACAGATGTGTTCTTTTGATGAAGATTTTGAGAGTTCACTTAAGTCCAGTCACATAGGAATTTTTTTTGAAATATTCAAAAATGTTTCAAAATAATACTACTATGTAGTTATTATTATATATGTAATAGAACTACTATGCATTATTTTTCATCATTATAGGCTTTTAAATATTTGTTTAGCACACCTCCTGCAGTAGTCTTTATTCTCTCCTTTTAATACTGCAAAATTATTTAACTTACTGTACACAATACATATTTAGCAATTATTTTTTCACACAGCTCTGAATTCTGAAATTAGAGTTTCTTTTAAACCCTCACCATTTAATAACCATGAAAACCAGTGTATTTGAGACATTTCAGTTATTTCACTGTGCATAGTGACATTTTGCACGTTGGCAAATACTAAAGCCTAGTATGCAAGATTGACCCAGCCAGATTCATTCATGGTAAAACTCTAACTTAAATAAAAATATGCATATTCTTACAAAAGTATAAAATCAACACTGCTTTCCCCTGGTGATAAAACAGGTACTCTTGGATCTTAGGATTTGAGGGAGGGCTCTGTTAACCTGAACTGACAAAAATTCAATCTAGAGCCATATTCTGAATTATGTCAACTGATATTCCAGCCTGCTGGCAACTGTGATTTCATTTCCAGCAATGCTTGTATTTCCAGCTCATGAAAGCTTCAAATTGAAGAGGACTTTGAACAGTTGGGACAAAAACCACCAAGTATAGACATTTTTTCCTCATTTAAAAAGATAAAACTATAGATGCTTAACAAAAGCATCAGGATTTTGTTCTTTGTATCCACTCAGTCCAACAGAGATATTTATCCTAAAGCCTGTGGATATTTGAGCAGGTCTATAATCCACTTGGTGCAATGGCCAGGTAATTACTTTGTTTACACAAAAGAAAATTATGCACACAAAAATCAAAGTTTGTTTTTCCACGTGTATGTATTTTTTTTTCCAATATTTCTTAGAATGGAAAGTTATTAGAAAAAACAGACTATCTCCTGGCAGCAGGGTAATAGCAATTTGGGGACGAGAGAAGACAGAGTAATTATTTCCTGTGAAGAGAAGTTCACTAAATAGATGGGAGTGCAGTAATTGAGATGAAATCGAGCATGTACAAATGACATTGAATAGCAGGAAAAGTTCACAAAGCTCTTCTGAGGAGGGTTCTTTCTATGCCTGTCTGCAACAACAGCTCCAGAGGCATTTGCTTGAGATGGTTTCCATCTCAAGCACTGAGATTCTTTCTGAGAGCCAAAAGTCTTGATCCTTCAAGGTTTGCAATGACAGTTAAAATGG
Organism: Vidua macroura; assembly: GCF_024509145.1. NCBI lineage: Eukaryota > Metazoa > Chordata > Aves > Passeriformes > Viduidae > Vidua > Vidua macroura. Next base: position 114,053,217 of record NC_071572.1, on the reverse strand, counting down.
AAATTATCAATAAGCTGTGGCTGCATTATTCCATCTGTAAATGACACACCTTTGAAATACTGGTATGTAATACTTTTAATCACCTTAGATCTTCTAGAATCAATATCTTACATAGGTTTCTCTGCCATCCAGGGACTTCTGTATTTGTGTAATGTAATGGAAAAGGGACATTTATGAAATATATACTTTTCATAGACTTCTTCCTAAAATCATAAATCTTAATCTGCAAGTTTATATTAGCAATAAGCAAGAGGTTTGAATTGCATCGAGTCAATGAAAACCCAGCCCTGTAATTATCTGCTGAGTGTTGGAAATCCCCATGCAGACAAGCACAACTTTAGCTGCACAAACAAGCACAGAGCCCAGGCCCAAAAAGTCTTAAATCAAAATAATTCCACGGGTTTTTAATTTCTTTAATGCAATCATACAGAGCTGAAATTACGTACATTTAGATTAAGGCAGAGTGATAGGACAGAATATAGAGTAATATTTTAAATTACATGGATAGATGAAAGCTTTGAAAGTAAGGTCTTTTTCCTCTTAAGAATATTCATCCTTTATTTTTTTTCCCAAAATGATACCAGTCACTCCATCATTGTCCTTCTTAATCAAATACAGAAATTAAATCAGTGGCACTGATGAGGAAAACCTCAGCAGAAATGCACTTAAGCCTATTACATACTAGTTTCTGATTAGAGACCCAACATCACTTCACAGACTGAGATACATGATTATATTTTTAATTTGGTATGACTGATATGTTTTCTTTTCATTTCAATTCCATCAAATTCCTATCTAAAAATTAGAACATAAACCAGAACAGAGCTGCACTCCTAGGACTGCAGTTTTACAGGAAACTATATGGGTACAGTGTTAAATCTTTTTGTTTGTTTGTTTCCAATATATATATTTAAGTTGTTTTTTTTCTCAGAAAGGTCTAAACAGATTTCAAGAGCTCATGGAGAGAGAAAAAGAAGATGCAGATTATTCAGTGGAAAATATCTTTTGGGAACAAAGAAGATCTTTGGAAATTAAAGGGTCCACTGGCTTGTTGCACTCATTATAAATAGAAGTCTCATTTCTAAATACAAAATAATATAGTACAGTGATTTATCCCACACTGCATTTGACATATTTCTGTAGCTCTATTTGCATCTTATTTTTGAACATTCAAAGGAGATGATCCCAATGAAAGTAAGAAGAACAATGCTTCTATACTTGAAACACTTGCATTTAAATTTTCCAGAAATTGTCAATCATACAAAAGTCTCTGTTGTTGCGAAAATACAGAATATTTGTAAGATAATCTTCTACATTTAGGAAATAAATATGTATATATGCAGAATATACGCAGAAATAAATACATTCTATAATAAATAAATTAATTCTAATTAATTATATTAATTATATTATATTATATTATTAATTATAAATAAATATTAATTATAAATAAATAAATTCTAGTATGAATTATGGCTTATAAATCCATAGTATTCTTTTTCCCTTATTAATCAGTTATTCTAAGAAAGCAGTTTTTGCTCAGTGTATCATTGAACAGCTTCATCCTAATATGGATGTTGCAAAAGAAATACTTTATGAAAAATTAAGTGTAAAATGTTGATTAGTTAATAGGTTAATTAAACCTTTTAGTTGATAAGACATTAGTTAATTTTCACTGTTTTGCCACAAGATTGACCTGCAGCATTTCATCAAAAGACAACATATCTCACAAGAGCCCTTCCTGTACTGGTTTGATCATTTGTCCTCTGGTGAAAATGTAAATACTTGGGTCACTAAATAGGTAGAACTGCAGGTTTTGATCTGCTAAATTTACCTTCTAATTCCTTAGCTGGAAGGAAAATATCCTAGGCAAAAAAAAAGCTTGACAAAAGAGATGTTCTGCCCTGAAACAATCTGTCCTGATAGAGGAAGAAAATCAAGCCTACTGCTTTTATGCTGTGTAAAACTTAGAGAATCACAGCCCTCAAACTTGCATGGTCACCTTGTTACCTTGACTAAAAGAAAGAAGGGAGAACATTTTGGGGAAGTGGAAGCTTCACTCTGCTAAATTCCTTCAATAATGCAAAGAGCCATCCCTGAGAGAACCTGCCCGGGCGCGTGGCACAGATTTATCCTGCTCAGAGGATGGGGAATTTCAGCTGCCAGGGAACAGGCTCCAGGAACAGCCATCTGCTGGTGCATTTGGCCCTCACTTCTTTTCCTGGTTTTCAGTCCAGGTCTTGCCTGGTGAGGAGCACTTTTGCCCTGCCTTCCCCTGGAAGGCCTGGCATGGGACACAGAGAAGGAACAGGCAGCAATGCAGGCAGCTGCTGTCTGGATGGCATTTTGTGGGCCATGCTTTTGGGCAAACAGCATGAAGGCAGTCCATGAGTGTAAAATTAAAGTGATCTCTTTGTAGGAGGCCTACCACCTCAGCTGGGTATTGACAGACTGACTTCAGTGCTCCCTAGCAACGCTCCCTTCCAACAACTTCCATACCTTGGATGCACAGAACCATAACTGGCACTTCCTCACCTCTTTCTTTGCCCAAGATTTTCCCTTCAAAGCCAAATTCACTGGGTTCTTAAGTACAGGACAGCTGGTCCACGGCTGTAGCCACACTGAGCCAAATCTGTCTTTTCCACATCTCCTTCCAAGCAGACAAATGACAGCAGCAGTAAATCCACTGGCACCGCTGTCCACCTGGATACAATTAGTTGTGGTGGAAAAGGCAAAATGCATTGCCCTGTTGTAAGGGTCATTATCTGTGCCTGTGCATCACCTATTTCCCAGGGATACAGAACCCAGGGCAGCACCAGCATTGCCTTCTTCCTCCCAGGTCAGAATTCCTGCATAAAACAGTATATAAGATTAACTATTCAACTTCTGTTAAACTCATAAATTGTAAAAATAGACCCTTGTGAGTCTGCTCCTCTAAGTACTTCAAATACAGCTCACGTGGATCAAATGATTTAAAAAGTCTTTTTCATAAAATCCTGGGTAGATCCTTGTGAAGAGACAATAATGGGACTGGAAGAAATTACCTGCAGTCAGGCTGTGATGAAATTAGGCTTTGGCTGTGACCCTGCAAAGCATGACACAAAGTGTGTGCCATTAAACCTTACATCTCAACCCCATACTATGGCACCATTCAAAGGCCAAAACCTTGGCAATTCTAAGAATTAAACTGTTTAGATAAAAATGGAAGGGATCTACCTGCTGCCTTCTCAATAACACTAAATAATAAAACAAAAGCCACATTTAAAAGATATGAAGAGAGGAAATTGCCCAACACATTAAGTACTAAATTGGGCTTGAAGTGTTTTGAACGGTGAAGCAAGTGCTACATGCAGTCCTGATTGTTACATTCCTTCTCATCAAAAGAGCTGACCCCCAGAGGTCACAACAAGGAAATCTATGGTTTCCAAAGTGAGTAGGGCTGAAGGACTACACCTGGAGCCACAGAAAGCTGCAAGGTGACCCTGCAGCACTCGGCCACTTCTATAAAGGTCTGCACATGGAAACGAGCCAAAAGCACTTTTTGCACCTGCTTTGCAGGCAAACATCTTGGCTGGAAGATGAAACTCCCTTCAAAAGAGCTGAAACTCCTAGGTGCCAGGATGGAAGTGTAAAATGAGTGACACACTGTTGTGAGGCACTGAAACTCTTTGTGGGGGATTGCAAGGGCAGGGAGAGGCGCTCGCATGCACATTCCCACTGTCACCTCAGATGCTCTGCAGGTGGGAGTGAGCCAAAGGGCCTCCTGAGGGAACACAGAGTGCTTCCCACACCATGCTGAGCAGCCCCTGCTCCATAAACCCCTGCAGGATTTTGAAAGCTGTCTCAGTGTCATCTCACACCAGCCCTCAGAGCCTTTGGCTCTAGGCAGAAGGCAGCTGTAACCAGGGAGGGTGCACTACCCCCTCTCCCAGTTCTTGCTTGGAAAAGCGGGTGTGAATACACCAATAAGCTCACCTATGTACTCTGCAGAACATGCATTTTGGATTATTGCTATGATAATTGTACTCCTCAAGTGCTAGGAGAGGACGAGTCAGAGCCTATGGAGCAGAAGAACAGGAGCCAGAGGAAGCTGGGGCTGCACCCAAGCAGAAACAGGCAGCAGAATGAACAAGTCTCCAGAAGGAGGCAGAAATGCAACAGCTGCCCTGGGCATGACATTCCCTGGGCTGTGTGTAAACCAGAAGAATCACAGGATCTTGCTGCTTTTATCCCTGCTCACCTCTGGGCCTGAAGTAAAGGGAAAGAAAGTAAGCATGATTTTCAAGGAGGGGAGGACACAAAACAGCTCCCAAATCCTCCTTCAGATGGGGACACCTGGAGAAGTAGAAATGAGACCAGAAGGCACAGCACACATGCTGTTTGCAGATCCACACCTTTAGGCATTCCCAATGGCAGCAATTCCAACTGAGATACTGAAGATATCATTCTCATTTCCTTGCTGGCTTTGCTTTTGTAAAATATAAACTTTCTTTTCATCAAGCCAGAGATATTATTTGCTTTGAGACAAACGATTACCAGGCTGTTATAGTTTAGAAATGCAACTCACCCCTCTAATATCATATCAGAAATTAAGGTTTTATGATGATGCCTTTGCAGAACAACACTGCATTATTGGTCTGAAGAATGAAAATGTGGATTACATTCTTTTTGCTCATTGAAGCTGTCTGACACATGCAATACAGATGCTGTCAATATAATGATTAACTGGAATGACTAAAAGATAGCTAAAAATGTTTGCTGGTGCATGGATGGTATTTGTTGCATTCCTAATATGCCCTGAAAGAAACCTCATAAATGACAGAGTCTTCTGATAACAATCAAAGAAAAAAAGACCCCTCTATATTAATATGGGTATAATTTGGAAAACATTGTTTTTTCATGGTTCAGTGATAATATCATTTTATACATCCTGCATGTTAAATCCTTTTCAAAGTGCTTACCTACGTTCTGCTTGGGGCATTAGAATACATGGCTTGTTAAAAACAAACAAACCAACATAGCCCAGGGTGATAAACTTGAAAAAGCAGGGAACACACCACTGCTAGAGCTGCATCCAGATTTTGTGATAGAATTTACTTCACTGTAGTTTGGGTCAGGGCATTGAAATAAAGTATAAGTCTTAGTACTTGACATACAAAAATCCTCTGACCTCTGGGAAGACAAGATTTTGATTGCATTTGAGTTCATCTGATCTGTTGCAGAAAAAAAAAATCCAAAAGCCACAAACCTCAAAACAACTCACCCCAGAGCATTTTTGGCTATAGGAGAGATCAATAGCAAAAAAAGGATTATAGTTACTTCAGGAGCATCTGAACCAATTTTAAGTCCGTTCTGGAAAAGACATTTGAAAAATGCTATAAAAAATAGTTTTATAGTAGGGTAGTCACTACTAAGAAGATCAAGATAAACCTGTGATTCAGTTTTTGATCTTCTGCAGTGTAAGATCACACATTAAAGAAAACAGAGACTACTTTGCAGAGAGCAGTAGGAACCAGGAGGCAGCAAACTGGCTCTGTCCTGGAGTGACTGAAATGAAAGTAAAAGGAGGAGCCCTACACACTGGGGGTGGGAATTCTTTTATGCCACAAGAAACTGATGAAATTAAGTGATTCAACTGAGAAAAATATCCCATAAAATAAGATAGACCTGGAAGCATGACTCAGAAAAGCCTTTACTCAGCTTCCCCAAGTCTCTAAACTGATCCCCTGGGTTACAGCACACCCCATTTAAACTGGGAAATTCAATCCAGACCATGCAGCTATTTACTGTCTACCCTAAAATTGCTGCATTGAGTTTCTTGGTTCTTTTAATCTGTTTCATTCTCATTAGAGTTTTGTCTGCTTCATTTTTAGAATTTGGGCAGAGCAGGATTATCTGGGCAGTGCCTGGCAAGGGCAGCAGTGTGGAGGGGAGCCAGGCAGTTCTGCAGGTTCTGCAGAAAACAGAAGGGCAGTAAGAAATGCCCTCAGGATTAGGGCAGACACAAAGCCAGAAAATGGCAATGTTTTTGCTGAAGTTTTAATAGTTTTCATTCTAAAGGAGCACATGAGACTTAAAAAAAAAAAACAACAAAACAGTCTGAAAACTCACTTTTCTTCAAGGAAAAATCTATTAATGAATTAACCACCAGCTAAAGCAGAGACTGACTCTGTGACCTACCCTGTTAAATATGCCAGTGGCACACTCTGATGCTGGCATTTCTTAACTTGATTCTTGACTTAAATGCCCTTTTAACGTGCTCATTAGTGAAATTTTCTAATTAAAAAATGCAGTGGCTAAAAAGATGCCCTCTCCTCCACAAGTCACATGGAACCAACCTGAACACCTCCACGGTTCATTAGCTGAACTGGCAATTTCAGATCCCAGAGCAGTTCTCCACCACTGCTGCTAATTGAAAAACTTGTAACAGAAGTAGGCTGCTATCTTTTTTATACACCTGTCACAAAAGGCAAAGCGTAATTTGTTCTATGGAAATAAAGTTTTTGCTGCCTAGAAAACCTCAGGAATCCAGAGGCTAGCCATTTTTAAGATTATCTGCCCCCTTCCAGACACCTTCTACCTACTCCTTTTTCACCCCTCAGCCATCTGCCATGGTCCCCTGCACATGTAGTGCATCATTTGCCTTCATCCCCTCTTCTATCTCACTTTCCTTGTGCCATGTTCTCACCCCACTTCATTTAAATCCCTCTCTCCCTCTTCAGCAAGGATTCTACAGAGCAATACCATTCCCACAGGGCAGTTATTGCATGATCTGCAAGTGTTACCTGCATTTAAATGCATTACCCACCCCACATCTGCTTCACACATTATTTCTAAATTGTGCTGTTGTGCAGTTTTTCCATTGGTTTTTGTTTGTTTGGGTTTTTACTTTGCATTCATCTTCAGCTTGCACCAGGGCAATCTTTCACTGCTTGTGGACAGATAGCAAGTTTTTCTTTTTCATAGCTCCATTATCCAATCCATATCACTCTTGCAACTCTCTTGAACATCACTCTGGGGCTGAGTTAAAGCTAATTTTCTTCGCATTGACTGGTATGGGGCTGTTTTTCCTCCTCATGCAAATTTATTTTAACTGACAATTTAAATCAAATCAGTTTTCCTCAGGTCTGTTTTGTCTGTGACAGTAATTTGTCAGTGATCTCCCTGCACTTATCTCCACCCATGAGCTTTTCTATTTGATTTTTTCATTCTGAGTTGAGTGAGGAGCAGGAATGTGGCTGAGGGGCCTCCCACAGCCAGCCAAGTTCAAACCACCTCAATACCTTCAGAACCTGCAGAAATTCAGCCTCAGGGAGGACTGGAGTTCCAGCAAGAACAGCCAGATCCTTTTGCTTCCTCACAAGCCTTGTGAGCCAAAGGATCAACACCAAATACCCAACAGAGATTGCACTGATTACCCAGAGACTGGGAAAGTAACATTCAAATTATTTACCATTCATTCCAAAAAAGGATACTATGGGATTCAGCTTTATATTATATAATTAAATATATATATAAATAAAATATTAAAAATTCAATATTTTAGTATGTATTAAAATAATTATAATATATAATATTATATATTTTAAATATATGTTTTCTATTTTATTTATCAAAGGGTCATTTTAAAAAGCAAGTATTTCTTGTGATTTAAAATTTAAAGCATTATGGATGCATTTCTAATTTAAGATGAAGTTTCTTAGCCCTTGGAGCTATGAAAAAATTCATCCCCATATCATAGAATTTGGGGCCATTTTATCAGTGCTGCTGTTGGCTCAAGGTTTCTTTCTGCAGAAATCCCATTTGAAAATGGATGTTAGCTTCCCTACCCCTGCCCACAAGCTTGCTGTGTGGCCTAAGAACCATGTCAAGGACACAAAACCTGCTCATTACCACTAATAACCATCTTACTGAGCTGTCTGATAAATCTGAATGCCAACACTCTTTGTACCTCTGCCCAAAATAAAGCACTTATCAGATATATGGAATGGTGAGGTCTCAAAAACCTCTTCAAAGACCTAAGGATCACATTATTTCCAGTCCCATGGGAAATGGTGGAAATCCCAATAGAGAATTTTTGTTACCTACAATGTTGGTGCCTTAAGGTCTAAAATTTATGTACAGAGCAGCCTGAAGCTTGTTAGCAGCAGTTATTTTCTGTGCCAGCCTATGCAATTCAGAAAGGTGCTCCTCTCCTGCAAGTGCAGGGATACTCCTGAAATCCTGCCCTCATCCACAGCCTAAACACAGACTGGGCTTCAGGAGAGATACAACTGCACACCTGATAAACAAAGACATAGTAAAGCCATTTTTTGATTGCAACCTGGAAAAAAAAAATATCATCACTTAAATAATACCTCACAACAAAGAGAATTTGTCCAGGCTGAAGAAGACTGAGACAAAAGGTTTTTCTCTGTCTGAAGGAGATGAAAACAACATCTCTCAGCACATTTACTGTCTGGTAGTGCACTAAGTTGGAAGAGTCACCAACACTCCTCTCAGTGAAACATAACATCTGGCTGAAAAGAACTGAAGATGTGTGAAAAAAAAAAAAAAGAGAAGTCTGGGAATGCCAAAACTCTTTCTCTGGTTTGTATTCGAGGGTGAAACATATCAAACCTCCTCTCTCCTCCTGCTGCGGCCATCTCGCACCCAGCAGCCACAGCTGCACAAGCTCAGCTCACTCTGAAGCCATTCTAGGACTTGCCAAGGATCCCTGCAGAGTCCCACAGAGCTTCAGATTCTTGACTGGCCTTAAGGAGGATTTAGGTGTTGAGCTGATCACACCAGAGTAACTACAGCCATAAAAATATGTAAATGCAGCCATTTTGAAAACTCTCACGTCAAAAAGAGCTGCTAATGAACTGACTCAAGAGTTAATTGACCACTGATTGGAGGCTTTCAGGAGCCAAAGCTCCAATTCTGAAGCTTCCATTTTGCCACATTGCACTGGAGCCTAAGCTAAATCCATGTGTGCCATGCAGACAAACCTGGAGGCAGAGTTGCTTATTCCCCGATGGCCACACAACTCCACCGAGCATTAAAGCCACGCACAGTGGTGAGTGCTCAACTCCCAGTGTCACCTCCAACACTCCTCTTTCTTCTAGTGAGACATGCTCAGAAAGCTCTTGCAATAATTCCTGACTTCATCCTCACCCTGCTGCAGGGGAAGACAAGCCCTCTGTGGCAGTGCTGTCTCTTTGGGTAGCTGCTTTCTGGTTTTTAATGACATTCTCCAGGGAACTACAAGACATATCCCAAACACAAGCCCAGAACAAGGCTTACATTGGAGCCCAAGTAACTCTTCTTTAGATTAAAGTGAGTCTTGGAAGGTTTATTTGATCCACACTAGGCTTATTGATCTACAAAAGGCTGTTCTTCAAAGCCCATTGGGAAAAAAGGAGGAAGGACTCTCTAAAAAATGGGAAGTGCTTTGGCCTTGGCTGTGTTTTTTCTCCAGTCCTTGCACATATTTTAACTTAAAAACAAGATGTGTGGTTACAAATTAAAAGGAAAAGATAATCAATCATACAGGACCCTCTGCTATCATTTCACCTCAAAGCTTTTCAAAATACATCCTGCTTAGCTCATCAGAAATGTGACTTTGTCCTTGGACATGAACATTCATCTAACAGTACAGCTAAACAGAAGGATATTTTCTTCCTATTATTCAATCCATTTTTGCTTAAATTAAAATTATTAACTTGAAAAATATATGTTTTTCCTCTGGAAATACCCCAGAGACCTCATGAATTAAGGTAACAATGAGTGCCACAGTCAGTAAAGTGTTTAAAAACAACCATACTCTTCATCACAGTCATCACAAAATTCAAATCACCTGAAAAAGGAAGATAAACTTTGCTTTTAACCTATCTTCCCACACTTCATTTAGCTGCATTCTGAAAATTAATTCTATTCCCTGATGCGATTTTCCCTTGCCCATCCAACATTTCAAATCTGCATAACTTAATCTATACACTAATGGACTCCTAATTTTCTGGGGTAGTCAACCACATAAGACACTAACACAGATCATTAAAAGAAGTAGAAAATCTAAACAAAGACATAACAATTAATTCTGTGCAAGCAATAGCTCCACCACAAACCTATGACAAAATATTTATGGCATTGTTTTTCCAGGCAGGGTGTAATTTCAATAGCTAATTCTTCCATCAGTTTATTTTATGACTGTCACATCTTCAATGTTTGAGAAGAAACAGTCTCTAAATCTGTCCAAGTTTCCAAATTTGTTGTTGTTGTTGCTATCTTTCCATTAACCAGAATTTAGGCAGATTGTTCAATCAGTCATTTGGCCTTGCTTCGTTTCTACTTGGCCCCTCTGAAGTTAGCTCCCAGTGGTGTTTTCTTTGTCCTCAGAGACAGAATTTCAGTACATTGTATTCTGCTGGTAAGGCCTTGGAATAGGGAAACTTCATCTGTGCTCACTATCAAAATTTACAGGAGAGGTGAAATATTGTATTAAAACAATTCAGCCCACACTTGGTTAAAGAAGAGCTAAGAGTGACTTCTTTAAACTGCTATTATTGGTTTCTCTGTTAACAGGAAGCTGTAATTTATCAGCAGTCAAATAACTCAGAATTTTATGTCTCTTCTCAGCCACCCTCTGCAGTTGAACAAGGAATAGCAAAGGAGATTTGTCTGTGACATCACCTGTACAACATGAATGGCATCAGTAAAACCTTTTTTATGGGTGGCCATGAAGGAACCATAATATGGGAATAAAATTGCTCATCTAAGGCTCAATTGAAGGCTTAAAGCCACTGTTAAATCAGAGAGCAGGGAATGAACCACAGCAGCAGCAATAGCTATAAAATGTAATTTTACTTGGAACAGAAAACGTGTATTTGATTAATTGTAATGCTCTAAAATATGCAGTACAAAAATGTCAGGAGTTTTCCATTTACCAGCTAAAACCCCAGGATGAGAAGCACTTCCTCTTTGATTTTTTTTTAATTTCCTTTATTTTTTTTTGGTACACAAATGTCTTGATTAGTTATCTCTGGCCGCTCTCTAACATTCACATTGGGTGAAAAATACTGCATTATCTACTCCTGGTAAGCAAGGTTCTTTCTTTCTGACAAACTATTCGAGATAACTAATGAAATGTTATTCCTGGCAAATGAATGAACTATTTTCTTTTTTATTGCATTTCTTTGAGGCTGTCATGGTCTAGAAGGCACCATTAAGGCATGCATATAACTTAGCACCAACCAATGTGAATTGTTTTGTTTTCATTTCACCAAGCTCAATGTATATCCTACATATTTACAGAGGTAAATAACATTCTTCATGAAGCACAGCATCAGTTTCATCAATACAGAACTTCCAATACAAGCAGATTGCTCCACTGAATTTTAATTTTTTTTAAGATAAAGTGTGTTTCCTCAAAGAGATTTCCAAATACTGCTTTTTTTTTTTCCCCTGAGGCCAAATTTTCTTCAATCATTCAAACAAATATATGTGTGGTATCTTCCAATTATTTTGTTCAGCATTCCTATTTCTTACCTACGTTTTAATCAATTTTTTCCATAATTACCTATATTATCAGAACACACAGACTTAAAAGCCTGAATGAGTGAGCCTTGTAGTTAAGCAACAGTTTTATTCAGAACCTACTTTTTTGGTGCTAAATGGGTGTAGGATGGCAAAGTATAAGAGTAAAGCTGATGCCACTGTTAACTGCCTTCAAATGTGATTGTTTTTTTCAGCCTGTGCCTCCTAGACTCTACAGTCTTCCAGAAAAAGTAAAATTGACTTTAAAAAGCGCATAATTTTGAGTCACAAACTAATGCCCAGGTCTTATGTCTATATCAGATCAAAGATTTGGTCTTTACAGGGTGTTCTTTCGGTGTTTTACAAGAAATATGATTTCCAAACAGCACTGGGGAAAAGGAGGAATGTGCTGAAATGTAAAACAAAAGTGTCTTTTGTTCCCTTCAGAGTCCCTTCACTCATCTCCTTTGTTAAGGTCCTTCCAGTGCCTGTTAATTAATTGCTGTGATTGAGGTCAAGTTTGAAGATGATACAGGGTTAATTTTAGACTCTCTGGAGGGCAGACTAAGAAACTCATTACTGCTCCTGACACTGGAATGTCAAGTTAGGCAGAGCTATAATATCTCAGGCTCTCAAGGATATTGACCTTTCTGCAAAGAGCTGCCTTGGCCTGGGTCGTGGAAGTCTGTGCTTACAGTACTTCTTAAATTTCTTTGCTCCTGTTGCCAGATATAAATTACAAGTGAGAGCTCAGTGTTTCTAATTAGTCTGGTGTTCTCCAGGGGGGGCTGGTGAATATAATGCAGCAACACATGTAACTAACTACCACTCATCTTGCTTTTAGCAGAAAGCCAATTAAAAGGAAAATGAAAATAAAAATTGCTCTGCGCTTACTCCCTGCTCAGTATTTCCAAATTACTCAGTCAGTCTGATTGTAGGCCAGCAAGTCTCACTGATTCTAAGTTTATACTTGGTAAGTTTATAATGAGGGAAGTTCATAATTAATTTATATTTTATTATGAACTTTTCTCGCAAATCTGAAATATTTACAAACTCCACAGCTTACAAAGTGACAAGCAGTGAGAGCAACTACTTCTGACATCTTTTGTACCAAGAGTCAGGATGCAATTTGAAAAAATGGGATGTATCCAGTTAAATCTATCAGGTCTTTTAGGCACTGGTTTTGGTTAAAAGTGCTGCAGAAACACCAGGGCCTTGTCTCTCTTTTCTGAAAACATCTGTGGCCATACAGGAAGAGAGATAAAGCTCATAAAAAGCCAATAGTAAAAGAAAATCAATGGTGACAATGCAAGCTGCAGTTCATAATCTCTTCATTACAAACTCTTTAACACAGAGCATTTGCAGCTCAAGTCCTCTGTGGCTTATGTAAAAAAGGTGTATGAATTTTGTATATGAACTTTGTATATGAATTTTCAGTGCGCAATCAAGACACTAGTCCCTAAAACTGTAGGTGACTTTCTCTCATTAACATCAATTTTGTCAGAATTCAAGGTTATAAAGGCAGCCCCACTGTATTTTTATAGAAAATCATGTGAAACAGCCAAACTTAAATCCCATGAAATTCCTATAGGCATGCTCAGCAAAATACCAAAAAACAGCTGCCCAAAGAAGTTTGAAAAAAATATATTGCTTTAAACTGGCTTCAAACATATGTCTTTGCATTTAAATCAATATATATTTCTCTTTCCCAATGAGGGGATTCAATTTGAACTCAGCAAGAGCCAATGGACCTCAGAGTAGAGGTTTAGGTGTATTTACAATATACTGATGGAAAAAGTATAATCTAATATTACTGATAATAAAAGAAGTAAACTGAAACGGAGCTTGATTCTGACAGTCATATTCACACCAACAACATATATACACAGGATAATGAGGTTTCTCTTTTTAAGAATTAATGCTTGGATAATCAGAAACAGAGAAATTATTTATGATTAGTATAGCTGTGGTTATCCACTCAAAGTTCTACCATTTCCTTTGCTGATACAGTAGCTACAGTTTAAACAGCAAGAGGCGTTTGCCACTGGAAAATCAAAACATGGAAAGGAGATCCAATATTTATAAACCAAAATGATTTAAAGTTCCTGTGCTCCAACATGTGCTATCCACCTCCCCAGCAAGCACATCTGAAGCAAGCTGTCAATCTGAGATGCAATAAAACAAGGCAAAGATATTCTCTAACTTCATCTCAGCTAAATTTACAGACAAACTGCCACATCAAGGCATCATCACTCCTCACCCTGTCCATTTTTTAATGCCACACAGGGGACAGGGCTTTCACTGTTGCGGGTGTGACAAAGAGCTCCATAGCTTCACTCCTATTGTGTGGCAAGCAGGCAGTATTTCTTTCAGAGATAATCCACAGACAATATTTCTTTCAGAAATAATCCACCAGGACACTGTGCCCCTACTCCCAGCACTGCTTTTCTTCTCTGCCCACTCCAGACCCACTCTGCTGGCTGGTTTTGCATTTGTGATGTGGTTTAAGAGCAGCTGGGTGAGGTTTGAAGTCAGCTCTTTGCTCGCCTTTACTAACCACATGCTGCTTCAGTTCTTCAGGCAGTTTGGGAGTGTGCTGATAGCATCAAACCTGCTCTGGCTCCAGAGTCCCATCTGGGGGATGTCTGATCCAGGCAACCAGACAAAACTTGCTCTAAAGTAAGCTCTGAATTGCACAAGGAGCAGTTTTAGGGGTCTTGGCACAAACCACCTTAACCTACTGACCTTTCCCTACAGCGTGAACTAATTCTCATTACAGGTATTACAGCATTGAATTCCTAACAGAAACCCTTAAAAGTAATCATAAAGTTCACTTTTTCTTGATAGTCTCACCAGAGTTACAAGGATACATCTTTTATTACAGAAGAACAGCAGAAGTTTCATTCACTTATACTGTTCTGCAGCATGAAAGTGTATGGAGACAAGGCATTGTAAATGCATTTTTAGGGCCCCATTACACCACCTCTATCCCCAAAAGCCATCCTTGTCCATGTGAGTATCAGGGAGGTGACACACAGGATTTGCCTGAATGAAGATCAGCTGCAGGAGTTAAACGACTTGAGTTTACCACAGCTAGCATCCAGGAATGTTACCTTTTTATTTAATTATTTTTTAAAATGCTAATTAGCTCCAGTATGCAAAGTCACCAGAGAACTGTAAAATTCTCATGCAAGCAGTTTTGCAGTCAGAAGAACCAATTTGGATCCCTTTGGTTTCCCTTTCAAAAGTAATTGCTCTGAAGCTTTATTGCAAATTGCTGCTTTGCAACAACAAAGCTGAGCATCTGCACTTCTTTTCAAGTGCAGTTGTGAAAACAGAACAGGGGAGACCCTTCACAGCTGCTCAACTCTTTTTGCTCACCATTTTGAGGGGCAGCACGAGTTCTGCTCATAACCAGGCAGAGCAAGAAAGGGTTTTTCTGTTCCCTCTTTGCTGACTCCTACTTCTCCTGACAACAAAATGTTGCATTCCATGCATGCATTTGTATATTGAATGCAAACTTATACACAAAAATGCCTCTTACAGATTCAGATATAGGATACCACCTGAAAGAAAACCCAGGAACATGAAATAAAGCATGGGTTGACCTTTTTTTTTTTTTTTTTTTAGCTTCAATATCATAATCTCATGTGGAAACACAAGCCACCTTTTTTTATTTTACATTGGAAAGATCAGGAAACTGACTGCAGACTGATTGCAGCATTCATTCCCAGTCAGTATCTTTAGCTATGATGCCTTCCCTGGTGCTGATACCTGCTGAGAGTGAACTGGTGCTGCTACCAAAAGGATTCATTTAGCCCTCAACCTGCTCTCTGACACAGAGGTGCAAACCAGAGGCACTCCCCTGCCATGGATCCCATAGGATGGACATCTCTGCCTGGGAATAACTACTGCCCTAAAGCACTTTGAAATGTGGAGTGGGAGTGGGACCAGGCACTACAATAAAAAAAGAGTCTTAAAATGATCCTATAATCTGCTTTTGTTGCACATTCTATGTAAATTATTTGATTTTTTTGTGGACTATTTTGTAAATTGCCTTAAATATCTTATGATTGGCAAAATGCATTTACACTGTCATTTTTTTTTTCTTTAGAGAAGACAAAATTAGGCCAAAGAAATCAGCTCAAATGGAAAAGTCCATATCAGAACCCTGAAAGCCTGCAAAGCCATTTTGGCACATCCATCATTTGCTAGAAACTCCAAAGGTTACGCTCCAACATTATGAAGGTCTAAGTGGGGAGGGGGGAGGAACTGGGAACTGCAGCAAAACCAGCAGAGGTTTAAGGATAAGGAGAGAAAGGATATCTGCTGGTCCCAGGACAATAAGGACAATCCTGCCATACATATTTGACATATTCTGCTTGCCCAAAGTTGTCCAGAGGGACTGTGGAGTCTCCATCCATGGAGATGCTCCCAAAAAACATCTGGAAGTGGTCCTAGGCAACCAGCTCCAGGTGACTCTTCTTGAACAGGCTTGTTGGGCCCAAAGACCTCTAGAGGTGCCTCCCTTCCTTCTTCTGTGGAATACACAGAAGGCAAAGGCCATAATTTGAACACATGCAAATATGCAGATTACATACCATTATTTGGTTACAAATTACATCCATTGTCTTTATCATCCCTAGTCCTTTTAGTAGACTGCACTTAACTCAGCTGGTGGAATTTTTAAAGAGAAACCCAAGATGACAAAACACCTCGGGCAACAAGAACAACATCCTGTGTTCAGAATTAAAAACGCATGGAGGGTGGGATTAAAAGTGGGTGTAGAACAAAAAAATAGAATTTTACCACACCTGGTGTCAATAGCTGCCCAACTGTAATCATTTGGGTAATCATTATATTATCTATTAATAATTTGGGTAATCATTCTATTATCTATAATAATGTAAGATAATAGTTGCCCAGCTATGATTTTAGTTTGCTGTTAGTTACAAAGTACAAGTTACACTAAAAAAAAAAAAAGTGAAAAATAATGAACCTCAGCTGCACTAGAAAATATGGGCGATTTTGAGCATTATTTTCTGTCAGTGCAACACAATCTCATTCTGATTTTTAGAGCCTGCAGGAAAACTCGTTGTACTGATTTCAGAGTGCTGCAGAATCACTACCCTTTGGTCATTTTTTATACTTAGCTACTGATAAAGCTTTCCAAAAGGAAAGGCCTTATAATTCATATAATTATAACTATGATAAGAGAAAAAGCATTTTCCTGAACTGGCATATTTGGGGAGATGTAGGGAATGTGACCATTGATCAGCAATATTTCTAATGAATCTGCATTCTTTTGAGTCATTTCACTATGTTGCTTTTTTAGGTTTGTAAGTCCAGAAAAAGCCTCTTTGATGTTAAACTAGAAAAAAGAACTTTTTAATGTTGCTCTATTAAATGCTGCAAGTGCTGGACATTTCCCCTTGGAATTGCTAAGTTTTAGTTCCCTTCTCCCCATTACATTCCTTTTAAGGTACAAAGGGTTCACTGATGGATGGCAAAAACGATTAGAGGCTTCCCCCTTTAGAAATGAGCAGGCTAAGATTGAGATGTTTATAAATGAGACAAATAAGAGAGGACACTCCAGAACTTTACACAGTAATGAATGTTGTAAAAAAGACAAATGGAGTGGAGGTGCTCCTATTTGTCACATCTCATAATAGAGGAAGAATGGTTACTTCAATGGCACCAAAATGCCACAGATAAAGGATTTTTTTCCTCCCATAAGCAACAGGTAGGAGTCAGGAGATTAAGTTTTATTCCATCAAATTCTTTGAAGTGTCAGATTTGAAGTTGAAAATCGAAAACATGAACCTTCTAAAGTAACAGCTCAGAAAAATTAAATATTCTTCAGAGGAATTGAAAATTTGTCTTGTATTTCCATTTTCATTTAGCAAGGAAAAAAAAAAAAGAAAATTTTAAGACTGAGCTTGTTTCTGAACAAAATGTTAAATGTTTCACTCAGAAGAAGCTGAAGCATTTTCATGAAAGAACTTATTTAGACTTTTCTGCTAAATAAAATTTAACTTGTTAGATCTTCATATATAAAACTTAAGGCAACTGAGTTCTAGGTGAAATATTTGCAAACCATTTTACTCTGAGTTAGGAAAAACTATTCCCACTACATATTTTTACAATCAAAAGAAAAAATGTAAATGGAAGGGATATAGCTTTTTATATTAGTTAAAAAACAGCAGCTCTAGGTCAGAAAACAATGAGGCTTCTTAAATCTTTTGTAGCTGTGTCTGGTAATCAGACTAATTAGAACACTGAACTAAAACTGCTGGCTGTTATTTAGTTTATGCACTCCTGAATTCACAGCTCCTGTGTGTTGTGCTCACGTTATTTTCTTCCCCAGAGACTTAGAATTCATTTTCTAGGATGAAAAAAGGTGCAAGACACAGTGCAAGCTGCTACCTGGTGAGAAAGGAGGTAAAAATATGTAAGGGGTTATTAAAATTCAAGCTAGATAACTCATTCACTAAACCTATTTTTCCATGCTTATATCAAGTTTACTGTTAAAATAAGAAAGTAACCTAAAAGATAGAAAATGCAACATAAGCTGTGGCAGCATGCAGATTCACAGCTTTTGATTGCATGAAATTTTTTGCTGTGAAAAATTCAGAACAAAACAAAATAAATACTAATATACACATGCACATCTATTTCTTATTTAGTGGAAAAAATAAACTTATTTAAAGCTGTCCAAGCAAAATACTTTGTTTTTTCAGCCTGAATAATTTACCAGTGTTTCGCTGAAGATTATTTTACGTGGTCAGTATAAACCAGTATTGTTTTCTTTCATGTAACGGGAAAACCATTCACTTGGCTGGTAAAAAACAAACAATTTTTAACCAGCTGTTTCAGCTGACAACCAAGCACAGAAACAAGCAGTATGCACCCAAGACTATAATTCTGCTCAACAAATTTTTGCTGCTCTCTAGCCCCTGTTTAATGGTATCATTAACAGCATGTTATGGCTTAGCTAAGTGTGGCTCCACTTTGTTTTGACTATTCTGTCATTATTAATTCATTTAAAATCTGCTGTAGTAATGCTGATCATAATGAATTCATTTTATATTAATGTGCATGTCATACTCATTATCATGGGGTTTTCCACTATAATTTTGCCTGAATGAGAATGAAACCCATTGCAAAAACAATTTGTTTGTGGTGACAATGTGTTAGGAAGGAATAACCTGCCTCCAGTTTTCACAGCACCAAGTGGCATGGGATGAGTGTCCCTTCTTAGATTCCTTCAAAGGCATTTTTTCCTGATCACATTTGAGTTGCCACAGTAATCTACAGAACTGTGGGCTGCTCATGATTGCTGGTACACAGACTGCGGTCTTGCCTACAAGGTTTTCTTGTGTTTCCTAATGTCACATGGCTGACATCATCTAAAAAAAAGTATTCTGGAAACTTCCTAAGACATTTGCACGCATTATGGAGCTGTAACAATTTAAATTTCATTGTGTAGAAAGACCCAGATAAGAAGTTCTCTCATGAAAATGCTTCCGCTTCTGCTGAGTGGAACATTTAACATTTTGCCCAGAAACCAGCTCAGTCTTGAAATTTTCCTCTTTTTTTTTTTTCCTTGCTAAACAGAAATGGAAATACAAGACAAGTTTTCAATTCCTCTGAAGAATATTTGATTTTTCTGATCTGTTATTTCAGAAGGTTCTCTTCACACCTTGCAAACCCATGCTGCCATTGCCAAGCACAGGGCACTCACCCTCCTCACACCTGATGTAGCCACACCCATCACATGGAAATCCAGAAGGATTTTGGTTAGGAGGGATAAACTAAGATCTCCAACCTAATAACCTGCTCAGAGCAGGCAAACTTCAAAGTCTGACTACATTATTCAGCATCTTGCACAGTTATACTCTGATCTTCCCCAAATACAGAGAACCCATATCCTCCCAGCACCCCTGCTCATTCAATATCAAAATTCAGCATAAAA
Organism: Vidua macroura; assembly: GCF_024509145.1. Classification (NCBI taxonomy): domain Eukaryota; kingdom Metazoa; phylum Chordata; class Aves; order Passeriformes; family Viduidae; genus Vidua; species Vidua macroura. The sequence goes on along the minus strand of NC_071572.1, from coordinate 114,033,728 downwards.
TCACAGAAAGGCCCATCTCTCCATGGGCTCCAACTTGCCTTTTGACTTCTGCTTTTCAAAAATATAATCAGCAGAAACATTTCCTACAGTCCACAGCCTGTGGAGTCCAAACTGCATTAAAAACCTCTTTAGCTAATAATGGCCAAACTTGATATTTTCCATGTCCAAAAACTGGGGTTCTTCCAGATGGTCAGTGGCTCCCTCAGCCACTTCCTGGAAAAGATTTCTCTGAATCAACTCATGCTGTTAGGAACATGTTTAAGGTCCCAGGACCAGTGGATTCCCTGAAAAATATCCCTGAGGGGTCCACAGGAACTTTACCTGGGAACACACAAGATTATCTTTACAACTGAAAACTTCCTAACAACAGCAGTCCTTGTGAAAATTCTAAAACTTAGTTATGTTCATGAAAATAACATTTTTAAACAACAGAGACAAAGAAGTGGTCAGACTTTTAAATGAAAAATAAAGGAGATGGACTACAATTTTCAGCCCTTCTCCATTTAAATGAGTGCATTTTAGCGACAGCTGTCCTTCGCGACAAATTATTTTTGTGCCAGTTATTTTTGCCATGATCTTAAATGACTTGGATTGCTGCATTTTTTGCTCTCCCACAGAGCTTCCATTGGGATGTGACTTCTTCTACACAGAGCTGTTACAACACAATCACTGGAAGGGTGAATTTACAGATAAACAGATGCCATTAACATTGAAAATTTTCCTTCAAGATAAAAGGCGCACACATTGTAATGCAAATTTTCACCATTAAACCATAGAGAATTAAAGCACATTTTAGAATCAAACCCCTGTCCAAATTCACTGGAGAAGCTGTAGAAGTTTCCTATCACAAGTAATGGAAAAATCTATTACAGCAGCAGTGAGCCAGTGTTGATGAAAACCTGGTCCTGCTGTCCCAAACATACAAGTGGAGGAGCACACACACTCTGAATCCAAGAGTTTTGAAGACCAACCAACAATGCTTTATACAAAAATATAAATCATTAGAAATCAGAGGTAGAGTGTAGCAGAAAAAAAGCAGGGGCATTTACAATTGAAATGCAAAATAAAAACTATGCTTTCTCCTTACTTTAGGCACACTTCTACAGAGTCATTTCACTTAGGGTGAAAACAACCTCTGCCTCTTGCCTCAGACTCACACTTCCATGTAAGGCTGATGCTTATTTAACCCCTGGTTTACAAGTCTGTTTACTGCCAATATAATCTTGATTATTCCCATTTTATTTCTGAGGAGATGAACAAGTGAGTACCAACTCCCAGCCATACCCAACGCTGCATTTCAAACACAGCCCAATAGATCATGGGCATGCTCTCAGCCTCCCTGGTTCTGCAGCAAAGCAATTGTTAATCCCAACATAAACCAGCCTGTCCTGAACACAAGAACTACTAACACCCTAGGGCCTGACCTCTCCTGTGTCAGAGCAAGCATCTGTGACTGCAATTTTCTTAATACAAGAATAAAGTTCTCAGAAGAACCTTAATATTCAGAAAGAACAAACTAAGGTTGCATGGAAAAGACAATTCTACCTCTTGGAAGGTTTGGGTGATTTGTTTTCTTTTTTTTTGTGTAGAAACCTCGGGCCAAGTTTGGGCATGGGGTTGCCCTCACCCCGCATAGATTCTCAGGCAACTCAAGGAAAGGCCAAATATTATAAATAAAAGTAAAATTCAAAATACCTTAACTTTTCCATTAGACAAGTTGCATCCACTGTGGTTTTGGGCTGTTTCTTGACCTCTGGTATTAGAATCCTTCAGCTGAGAAGGATTTGCTGTAAATTGTTCTGTTTCCCAATTCAAGCCAAGAGCAGCCCTGCAGTGAGTTGCAGTGATGAGTAACAACACAGCTGTTTGTCATTCTCTGATAATTTAGGTATTTTCTCCCAGCTCTCACCTTTTGCATAGCCCAGAGATGCCCCAGCTGCCCTTCACACCCCAAAGGGCAGCTCCTGCTCCCCCTACAAGGCTGAGGTGCCCCAGCCTTGGGCTGTCATTAGGTTTCAGAAAAAGCTATGAGATTATAAATATATGGTCAGGTTTTGGCAATCACCTAAATTCTTAATGCTTCAAAATAGTAACCTGTGCAAATGAAATCATTTACTCTTCCAAAATAAAGTTTCCTTCCATTTCAGAAAAAAAAACAAGCAAAAAAACAAACAAACAATAAACTGAGTGTTTCAGCATAAACTCTGGGTATTTCAGAACACCAAAAAAGCTTTCCAGTTTCAGGTGGCCCTCACTGCATGCTTCTCTAGACCCTAAAACTGCACAGATAATTGCAGAAAGTTTCACAGTAGAGTTTGCTGCAACTTCTCAAAAATTAGGCATAATTAAGTTGTTAACCAGTGTATCAAAGGTAATTTTGGATAAATTTCTGGTTGGTTTTTCAAAACTATGAGTCGATGTGTTTGTAAAGCATAAGTTAAAGTTTGCCATAAGTAACTAAGTCCAATAGAGAGGATGATTGCTCAATTTAAAGAGTGAATTTATTTGACTTACATTATGCAGAAGGTCAGGCCAAATCTTCCAAGAGGTTTCTTTTTCTCTACAAAAATCAATAATTCTATTGGCCTCTGAGGCAAACAATAAATGTGTCTGAGAAAGGTAAACACCTCTTTAACTTTTGAATTATTTATTTTAAAAATATTCTCTCTTCATGTGGATGCTTTTGTGAAGCTTTTAATGTGCAGTTTCTGAAGATGTATATTAAAAAGGGGGAAAGAAACAAGAAACAATTAGGGAAAAATATGATTTTGAGATCTTTCACAAGAAAATCACAATAATAGTAATAATGAAAAACAACCCTGTGAAAGTGCTTGCATATTTCTTTTCAAGGAGGTAAGAAATCATTAGTCCCCTAATCAACTGTCAGATTTTAATTCAACCCTCAGAGTTGATATCATAAAATGCTGCAATACCAGTATTGAAATCTGGTTTGAATTAATACCTGGAAGCAGTGGTTAAAGTAAGATATACTGGATTGAGTAACAAAATCAACAGAGGCTATTCCTACTGCATGTTTAAGGTACTTTATATAGGATATCCAATGTCTTCCATTTTTCCCTAACAGAAAGGATTGTAGAATTTCCTTCAGCAATGAAGAACTTGCAATTCAATTTAAACCCAGCTTGTTAAGGCAGGCACAGAGTCATAATTGCACCCTACACTGCTGCTTATTGTGCTGCAGCTGATTTCTGCTGGATAAATGCATGTCATACAGCCTGCAGCACACCCAAATAATATTCAAAAGACAGAGCAAGACTGTTTAGTCACCAAATGCATTCAGAAACAGTCCAGTTCACCAAGCTGGTACACTGGACTTTACTTTTACTGTTAAAATTCCTTTCTTGCCTTCTCTTGTTCTCCTCTCTTATCATTCCGTGTACCAAGCCTCCAAGGAAAATGAGGCAAAGTCTGATAAATTCTAAAATTAAAAATATTAAAAATATTATTTTCTCAGCTAGATTGTATTTCCCAAGTCTTCCATGGGAAAGAGGGAACACAGCCCCCCAGGAACCCTTTCTGGGCTGATAATGGAATTGAACACACTGCATGTCTAGTACTCCACCATCCTTTCAACAGTGATAAGTAACACAACTTTTTTTCTATTAGTTCCAACATGAAGGTCCTGAAGAAAGCTTGTCATGGGCAGTGCTCAGAAATTCCAGCAGAACCCCAGGCTCATCCCAGCCTGACCTCACTCCTGTATCAAGACTTAAAATTCCACACTTCTGGCCTTTTACAAATGCCCCAGGGCATTCTCAAGAGAGAATCAGTGGAATTGGTGTAAAATGTTGGGATGTCATTTATTTGCTACTGAGTTCAAGACTCATTAAGAATGCAAATTACATCTCAGCAGATTTACATTTACATTTACAGAATTAATGTGGGTTTGTTGTGTTTGTTTGGAAAACACACATAAAGCAATATATGGGGAGTTGAACTTACTCCAGTCCAAGACCTGAATTTTGACTTTTGTTTTCCTCAACAGTCCTATTTTCCTGCCTGTGGTCAGCCTTCCCTTAATTCCATGGCTTCCATGGTGATTTATGATGCCTGCTAATGAGATCAAGAAAATAAACACTGGGGAGGTTGATTACAGATGGTATCTGAGCTCAACCTCAGAATCCTCTGTTGTTTACAGGATCCTTTTCTAGTATTCTGTTGTTTTGAGTGTAAGTTCAAATTAATGCTCTCAAATTAACCTCTTTTTTCCCTTCATTTTAACCAAAGGGGAAAAAAAAAAGAGAGGAAAACCAAAACAAGAACTACATCCCACTAAAACCTACAGGTCTGAAGTTCTTGGTTGGACTTCACCCATCATCAACAAGCTGCTGGCAGTGGATTTCTTCCTCCTTTTTGGATTTTAAACAATCTGATGAATCATCTGCCTTGCAAAGGCTGGTTTTTTGATCTACAGATTGCCAGAGACTCTGATTTTTTACATTTCAGATCTAGTAAATTTTAAAGGCTAATTTTTAAATCTCACTGTGTAAATGTATGTTGTGGATATTAATGAAAAACAAGCTCACAGAATGAGTGGCTCATTTTACAGAGAGGCTGCTTTATAAAATACTGTAAGAGTCTTCTAAATCTAGTCTCAATTATTTGTTCTATCACACATTCTCATGTTCTTTTCAAGGGTATTATAAAATTGGATTCATTACCCATTTTGGATATCCCATACTAGGACACTTAAATCATACTTGATGATGGTATCTTATGGTTCAATATATCAGCTTGTATTTTTAAATTTAAAAAAAACACAAACAGCCAAAACAAAACCAAAAATAAAACAAACAATGAAACAAAACCTCCAAAACTAAACAAAAAAACCCAAAAAAGTTATTTGAACTGTGGAAAAAATACCCCCAAACCACGTGAAACTATATAAGCATTGTGTAGGTGGAGCTGCAGAGAGCCTCTGCTACCAGCTTAAGACAACTGGGGTGAAATGTGTTATCTACTAGAATATCATATATATTATATAACATACCATTTTGGAACTTTTTTGGTTGCCATGCATCCCAGCCAGATAACAGCAAAAGCATGGACCCCTGTTGGAGTTTTTTTATTTTTTATTTTACATGGGGTTTTTTAATTTTTATTTTGTGGCTTAGATGGCACTGTGGTGACTGGAATCAGAGCATAGCTTTAAGGGGGTTTTTCCAATAAAGGGAATGGTGACTTTTACTTTCAGTACTAGGAAAAAGAGCATTTGGGTGTGACTGTGTGCCTCAGAGATGATAATAAACACCATGTACAGCCCTAAATACATGTACAATGAGTTCCTGTTTCAATCTAGCCCTGGGAGTTCGTCTGAATCCCCCTGTCTCAACTCTAAGCCTTAGGAACTGGGATGAGTGGGTCTGGTAGTACAATATATCTCTTCAAAATCTTCAGTAAGTAGCTTCTTTTAGGATTTAAAGTTCATACAGTCTGTCTTCTGGGTGGACTGTGAGTGAGAATTAGATCTTTTTTTTCCCATTTCAATCTCCTGCTTCCTATAATGGAAAGTTTGTGCTAAAGCTGCTATCCAGTGACAAAGGAAAAGGAGTCACATGCAAAGTGAAGCATTCTGTAATTTGTTCCCTGCACAAAAAAAAAAAAAAAAGTCACTATCATCTAATTCAGACCACAAATGATTGTTTCATTCATTCAGATTGTGCTCCAGTTTGATTTTCCTTGGGCTTAAGAACATAGTTAACAGGAAAGTAAATTGAAAGGGACTATCTTTTATACATTGCTGACTGAGATGTTCTAATATGATGATGTGAATCCAGCTACAAATAATAAGATTGGGCTCAAGTGACTGACTAAATCAAATAGCACACTTTATTTTCTATTTCTGCTATAATACTGGAATGGGCTGAGAAAACCTGAAATTAAAACAATAAAATAAAATAAAATAAAATAAAATAAAATAAAATAAAATAAAATAAAATAAAATAAAATAAAATAAAATAAAATAAAAGCACACCATGTTAATCACCAAAGCCTTACAGAAATCCCCAGAGCTGATTAGCTTTCAGTCACTTTCTGTATCATTTGACTCCTTCTAATAAGATTAAACCAGGCATTTTTACTTCTCATCATCATTCAAAAGGTCCTATTGACTATTCACCTCTCTCACACTGTAATTCAACAGTGACTTCAAATGAGTTGTGGGCTCAGCTTTAGATAAATCTCACCAGCCACATCTGATCCACGTACAAGCAGTGAATTATTGCAAACTACACCAGTGGTCATATTACTGTCACTTGTTAGGACCAGCTCTAATCTCTTAGCCCTGTGAAATCACTACTTGTCTAACTCGTGACTGAACATTCATTCTAATGAATGAGAACAGTTGTTTTAAATATGCAATACCCAAAACCTGCTGCTTCCTCTCCCTTAACCTCATCATACCAAAATCAGTGTTGCTTATTTCTGACCGACTCAAACAGAGCACCTTGGATGCCAGTGACTGGGACTGAAAATCATCCAGGGTCTGTGGCTCCTGGTCCATGTGGTGAAGGTAACTCTGTTGGACATGAGTTTTCACAGCTCACTAAGTGGCATTTCTACAAATTTCTACAAATTGCCACTCACTAAGTGGCAATTCTACAAATTTCTACATTTCACCAAATTGACATTCATGCCCTTTTTGTTGTGTAATCTTTTGGATGCAGCACACACCCTTTTCCTTTACCTTTTTCTTTTACCTTTTTCCCTTTCCTAATCCTACCCAACCAGGGTTGCAGAAAGTGAGATGTGACTCCCAAATTAAAAGGATTAATTTTCCTTAAATATCGCTTCCAGATGAGGCTGTACCACAACCTGAATGAGGGCAAACCCTGAAGGGAGCTGTGGCATCTTCTTCCTGACTCTTCAGAAAGTGACTGAGAAAAGAAGGTGCACATCACCAACTGGGTTCTGTTTAAATGCATAGAAAAGCTGGTTTTTTTTTTTTGTTTTTTTTGTTTTTTTTTTAATAAGCCATTAGCTTCAGACCCCTGAGGAAATGCCTCATCTACTACCTCAGAGGAATTGCTCATGTGCTCTTTGTATCCTATAAAGCCAACAGACCTTGGGTGATTTTCAGCTGGGCAAACTCCTTCAGTGCCAACAAAGGAAGAAGTGCAGCTCTGCTGTACATTACCAAACTGAGCTAAAAAAAGCATATTCAGAAACACTTGAAAGGTATGAGAGAGAATCCCAAACATTTATATTTCAAATCATTTCCACCTAAGTAAAAAGTAAAAACTGCTGTACAATTTTAGAGAGTTTTAGCAAGAAATAAGCATTAATCTTTTTTAGCCTCTGTATTGTATTGAGAACTGCCCTTTTCCATGTTAATATAAATTGCCTTTACTAAAAAAAAAAAAAATTAAAATAAAATTACTCTTCTTTTAGGGCTTTTATAACAAACTAATTAAACCCCTTACCCACATTTTTGCCTAAAACAACTGAGCAGTAAATGAATATGCTGAACAAAAAAAAAAAAAAAAACCATAACCTAACAACCCCCAAACCTGATATTCCTCCACAGGACATCAGACACATTAATCCCTGAAACATAATTAAAGCTTTCAGGGCAGATGATTAACAGCTGTATCAAACAAGCTGTTGGACCCCTGTATATCAGCTAAGAAGAATTTCATGTCTTCTCTTAATCTTGCCAAGCACTTGCTAGATAAGCACGGGGTATTAGATTCACCTGTTACTATTTCTGTAATTCATGATGTTATCGAAATTGTTTTCTCCTAGGAAAGCACCTGCATGAGACAGTTTTATATCCCATTTCTTCAGGCTTTTTATAGTTTTATTTTACTTTTTGTCATGAGCACCTGCTTATGATATTCATTCACTCTCACAAAATAGGTAACTTCTCTATTATTGCTTGGTGTTTCAACACCATTCTTAAGAACAGAGAAGGCAATTTATAGTCTTATTATATCTGATATTAATATTCTTACTGGGCACAAAAGAGAAAGGAGAACACTTAGTTTATCACAAATCCATCCTTGAGAAAATATCTTTGACCTAATGATATCCAACCTGAAAAAGGAAAAGTAGCATTAAATACCCAAAGAGGCAACATTAATACCACCACCTACTCTGCTTTGGTGGGCATCACCTTGTTCACATTTCTGAACAACTATCATAAATAGAACTTCATTTATTCATTTGTGTATCTCAGTTACTGCCTGTCTGAAAAATAAAGTATCATGGTTCTGTTGGGTGCCCAGCACTATTTTAAAAATATGTTGACATTTTTTAAACTTGGGCGAATTTTGTAAATATTTTGGCTCCATGTTGAGAAGGGTTGTATTTAATAACACATTTTAAAAGAAATGCTAACAAATGCAAAGGCATCTCAGCCTTTCCTTCTCTTCTGTCTCTGTGAGAGGGGATCTGGAGCCACTGGCATCCACAGCAGAATAAATATGTGTATTTTCCCATATACATACCATCACCCCAGGTCTCTGTGGTTAATCTTTGGATGAGGATCTAATGAAGGATTTTCTATTTTGAGCCAGCAGCAGAAAATTTGTAGCCAATCTGTAGGCAGCGTTCTTTTGCTTCACTTTGTAAGACATAAAAATGACCTTTCTTATTTCATATTCTAATCCTGTTCTGCATTAATTCTACCCCCAGTCCCAGTGGGGATGTATTCAGCAATTATACCATGTATGTGAAAGTGCATCCATTTGTGTGCCTAAGAGTATCACTGCATTATTGTTAACAAAGCTGTGTAAAAATCCAGGGTCTTTTTTGTTAGTCAGAAGCACTTACTTCATGGCACTTTGGGAGTTATTCCAGGCAGCTTTTTTATGGCTATTTTTTTGTTATTTCTATGAGTGAAACTTCTTAAAACTGTAGGGCTTACATCCTGTAAAGTACAGTATGATAGAGAGCATGGCAAACCACCAGTCGGTAATAAATAAAAATAATCACTGTAAATAAAAAAACCAGAAGGCTGTAAAATAATTTTATGTAATGTAAAATTTAAATTTAATATTTAAAAAAAAAATGTAAATTTAAAATTATTATGAGCTGAGGAACATAGGTAAGAGGAACAAAGCAAGTGGAATTGCAGGGTTCTTCCTGCAGTATTTACTTTCATGGATATCACACAATGCTCTTTGTACACTACAGCAAAATATAATATGCAACCACAACAAAATGCTACTGCAATATGAGAGCTTTCCAAAGAAGGTCAAGCACAAATGCCTTCTACCCAAAACAGATGGTTTTAATTATTAATCCTTATTCTGTGTTAAATATTTTAAAAACTATAGAGCTGGTGAAAAGTGTTATCTTACTGGTCTGGGTTCTGGGTTTGTTTGGGGTTTTTTTTTAATATCATAAAAATACAGCTTTAAAATAGCCACAAATTCTAACCAGTGCTACTGCTTCTGACAGAACATTGGAGGTTTTTGTCTTTCAGAGAAAGGTTTACAAAATTATGATATTTTAGCTACATTTTCTTCTTTTTACAGGGATGACTTCCCATCCTGAGCACTCATCAGAGTGCTCAGCAGCGCTCCTACCCAGGGGAAGACTTGTCACGCAACCACTTTAAAAAAAAAAAAAAAAAAAAAAAGCTTTTCGTTTCTCCTAAAACTGCAGCCATTCCCTGGGACCCTGAATGCAAAACAAAAGTGTGATCAGTGTCCTGCCAAGCAGCCAAGGGTGTGTTCAGCTGCCTCTCAAGCTGCTGTTGGATAAATGGTCATTATCTATGGCTGAAGGATTTTGTGAGGCAACACTGGACTGCTAAAAGCTCACCAAGGCCACCTGGAAAGCAGCACATTCACAATTACCCTGTTGGGAAGGGAAAGGAAATAACCCATATCTGCAAAACTGCAGAATGCATCTCATTTCCTAGCATCTCCTGGAGGGGTGGAAGTTTTGGAGCACAGCCTCAGGTACAAAGCTCTACCTCCCTGGGACTTGTCTTACACCTATGGAACACAGTTGAACGCACCTGTGTGTCCTGAGACATTGCACTTTCTTGCCATTTATAAAATGAAAATGTTAATCATAAGCTATCCTACCCACTCTGACTGGTGTAACAGAGTTGCAGAGACAAAAAAAAAATCTTAATCCTCTCGCCTTTATCTCCTCTGCCTCCAAAATGGAGAAATAAAATAACTTTTTTTTCTGCAAGAATGAGGGCTGTCCCCACACCTGCTGCACCCTGCTTTCCTCAGGCTGCAGTAAAAATGATGGTCACAGCCTTGTTCTAAGCATATGCTCTGTTATTAGGAGAGTATGAATGCCTAAGCATTATTTTAACTTGCAAATGAGAGGATATAAAACTCTGCAAAATGAATCAGCGAGGGTGGGGAGGACAGAGAAGTCACTGTGAAACTCAGTGTTGCACACAGAAGTACAGACAGCTGAAGAATGCCACAACTGGGAACCATTACAGTTGTTTTACTACCAGTAGTGATAATTTTTCATGGTAAAGGCATCACAAAGCTCTCTGCTCTCCCTGCTAAGGGTTTTTAAATGCAGAATCTTTATAGGGAGCAGAACAAATGCTACAGGAAGAGGAAACAGCTACAAAGAGCCTTGCTTTTAGCCAGACTCCACTGAAAACAGAATCTTTATTGCTCAATAAAACTTGGGACTCGTTAGTTACATTCTTCCAGTGTTGATGAAAATATTGTCTGATCATTTCTTTGGGGAATGTGCATTAATCTGGGAGACAGCATCACATCTCTGAGTGAAAGCCTGGTGGTGGCAGGAAGACAAGAGCTCCTAAAAACCACAACTCCAGGTGACAGAGTTATCTCAAAGCCTAAATCATGTCAGCAGCAAAGGAGACGCTGCAATTACCGCAAAGCAAACAAAGACAACTTTTAAGCCATGGAAGTTAACGTGGCTATAAAAGTCAATATCTTTACAAAGGGGAGAAGCAGAAAGAGATATAAAGGAAAGCCAGAGGGAGTATCAAACAAATTACACTTCAATTTTTATCCTGATGGTGATCAGTTACAGTAACACTGGGGTTATTTAAAGCTCTAAATACTGCTGTCACTTCCAATTGCCCTGACACATCCAGATTATACTCAATAAAATATTTTCCATGCCTTAATATTTAAGTTTATGCTTGCTACAAGGTTAGAACAAGCTGCTCCTTGGCTCCATGTGCTTTAATTCACTGCAAATTTCTACTGTAGCTGTGCATAACATTTTCTCCAAAACACTGGCATCACATATTCCAGAAAGAGATAGAATTAACATGAGAAATCTTGTGTTGCCACTGTATTGGGGAAAAAAAAAAAGTAATTGATGAATGGTTTGTTTATCTAACCCAGCATGACTAAAAATTTCAACATAAGTAAGCCAGCAGAAATTAGGAAAAAGAAATAATGTTGGACGTGAGCCAACTACCCTTATTTTGAAAGTATACAGATGTCTGAAAAGTTGTGGATATACTTTCACTTAATCCCCATTTTTAATTTTACTTCAGAAGTATTAGAAGCTGTTTATTTTGAATAGGTTAAAATGCAATAACATAATTTTTTGTCCATTTCTCAAGGAGCTTTTATCTTTGGAACTTTCCAGCTTGATGGGCATGGCAGTGTGATGGGAAAAGGATATCACGGTATGGAAAGGTACCCTCAGGGCAAAGCAGCATCACTTCCAAAATTATTGATTTGTAAAACTGTAGAAAAATGAGAGAACTTAGCAGGTCTTTCTGTGGTTACTCAGTTCATTCCTACGTGACTTCTGATGTTATTTTGAAGATAACACCAGGAGAAGCTGCAGCATCAGACACCAGAGCATCCTCAGGAGAGGGAGTCACAGCAAATTCTAGATGCAGAAATTCCTCAGGCAGCACTGAAACATGACAGTCCAACTGTGAGCCAGGGAAAAGCATCATTTCCCTTACTCCACTGTGTTTATCAACATTCATTTCCATCAGTTATCTTTATACAGCCACACACAAAAAAAAAATACTGCTTGTATAAATTTTGCATGTATTTTATACTTCTCAGATACCTGAGCTGCTGATAGAAAAGTGGATGCCATAAAATTCTTTAGATTTCTGATAATTTCACAGGTCATTTAATGTATACTTTTGATTATTTTGTTCAGAAGAATAAATGAGGAACCCCAGATATAAATATTCACTTTAGGTAAGATCACAAATGCCTTTTTTGCTACCTTTTCTAACCAAGCTGCAAGCAGAAGCAGCTCCAAGTTATATTTCTCACCATGCTAAGTGAGAGTTTTCACTCCAGAGGTGATACTAGAAGCAGGTTATTACTCTTTACTATGTTTTGGTTAGACTGGTTGAATTTGCTGGGATTGCTTTGCTTAGAAATACAGAAAACCATTTTCATCTTCTAATACCTCCTCTCAGAGAAATTCATGCAATTCATGCTTAAAATTATTACCAAAACATCTTGGTAGTAAACTGTCTGGACTGAAATAGTTTAGATAGGCATTATTCTGATAATTGTGATGCTAAACTTACTTACTTAGGAGTGCTAAACTTACTTGGGGGTGCAGCCCAAAAGTTTCATTCCTTGAGAACTGAAGTTCATACAGGAATACAGGAGACTCCACCATGGTACTTGGAATATTTTCAGGAGGACTCTGTGGCTCTGTCACAGTGAAATGTACCTGCTAACGTGTTGCTTTAGTGACTCTAATTAAGTGTATATCGATCTATACTTTGCCAAGTTATCTTCCTACCTACATTATGGCTGTAAAATTAAAAAACCATTACAGCTCACTGCAAGTGACAGATCTGCTTTTAAAACAAAAGATTTCATGCTAAATGAGGGGTTGTGCCAATTACCATCCACTTTTTTTTGCTAGCTTTTTAAAAATATCTAGCTTGTCCCTTAACCACACCAACTTCTCCCCTGCAGATTTTAATTGATGGTTCCAGCCTCTAATTACCTGACTTCACTAGAGTCCAGTAGGGCTGGACTTGTAATATCCTTTCAGTATTTGTTTCTAATTAGCCCAATTATTGGCAATTGACCTCCACTTAACAGCTTCTAAATCAGATGCAGTTGTTTCCCTTGTCAGGCTGATGAGGCCAGAAGCTGAGAGCCTTTTGTTGCATCCCTCCATCCTCAGCCCTGCTTCCTGAGCAGGGATGCTCCCCCTATCCTCCCCGCAGCTCCAGGCTTCCCGGAAAAAGGCTCCAGCCCTTGTTAGGGAGGTATTTTTCTCCTTAACTCTCCCTCTCTGCTAATCGATTTGTCAGATCAGAGGCCACTCTTTTGTGAGAGCCCCTCTGACAGAGTTCAGCCGGGGTCAGCTGCCTCAGAAATGGGAGAGAGCTCAAGGAGAGGGCTGAGGATTAGTGCAGACAGGATTGCCTTTGATACAATCTTCTGCCACGTTTTTCTACCCCTCTCTTCTCCACACTATTTGATTAATTAGAAAAGTTTGGGGGAAAAAAAAACAAAACACAAAAAATGGGTTATAACCACAAAAAATGGGTTTATACACAATGTATATCTAGAGCACTGCAAGACTGGCAAGTGAAATCACACCAGCCTTGGACCAGCATAAACTTGGGAAAGAAAAAAGCCTTATCAATCTCTGCTGCAAGGTATCAGCACTGATAGATCTACAACTATATCATAAAGGACATCAAATTATTATATTAAGGACAGAAAGCCTAAACTGTATTAACAGAGCTTGAATGTCTCATGTTCAATAAGCCAAATGACCCAAACATGAAGAGTAAGACATATTTTTGGGCATACTGAACTATTCTACAAGTAAAGCCAACTTTCGTTGTGCTTAAGCCCTGTATTCTTGACATCTGACATTTCTAAGTTGTCAAAAATCTTTGAAAGTGTGTTTCTTCACATTGCCAGGCCTCTTTGAAAGTAGTCAGTACCATGATCAGAGGAATTCAACAGATGTGCAGGAAAAAACCACTTTATCCACTGGCTAAAACCACAGGCATGAAGTAAGGCTTGACCTGAGGCTTATTCATATTGATACAGTCATTTCTATTAAATCTGCTGGATTCTGACTAAAGTTGCTGAAGAGTACAGAAAGGCAGAGCATTGCATTGTCCTGCAGGCAGCAGGTGTGATGCCCTGGTATTACAAGAGCCACATCAGCCTTGGTGTGAAAAACGCCAATCACTTGGTTTTTAAAATTTTTAAAGTTTAATAATAATAAAATGGTTATAAAAATAGTAATACAATTAGAGTAATAAAAATTTAGAGTTAGGACAATTACAAGACAATAAAAAGGAAAGTATTACAGACGTCCGGATGTTTTTGGGCACTTAAGCCACGACAAGCATGCCTTGTGAACAAAGGAATAACCTTAAAAGCAATAGCCTGTTGCATATACAAAACACTTCATGATTATGCATATATTTTATTTAAAACAAGAAATTCGTCTGGTACTTGTCAAAAAGTTTCTGTCAATTCCCAGGCGCCTTCGAGTCTATGTCAGGCTTGAAGAAGTTTGTTTCTGTTGATAAGGAAAGCCATAAATTCCTCTCCTCTGGAAAATTTAGGGGTTTCTGTAATTGTTATCCTTGTGCGAAGAATTCCTTGATTATCTCATCTCTTTCTTGAACTAGTTAAAAAGTATCTTACATAGCATAGTTTCTATTTTAACATTGTGTTATAACCTAAAAATACATTCAACACACTACTTGAGAAAATTAATACAGCATAACTTTCCAACATTACACATATAATATTCATTGTAACTATTGCGAAAAGCCAATCATAAAATATGCATTTTTCACACTTGGCAAACCATCACTAGAAGACAGGTATTTCCCCCCAAATTCCCCTTTAAAGGGAGTTTCCTATGGAAAGGTGAGTTCTGGCAGCATTTCCCCCAGTGTGTGGTGTTGCTGAGTCCTGCAGTGCTGCTCATTCTCGAGCTCCTGGCACACATATCTGTGCTGAGCCCTGCAGCAAACAGCTGCCTTTGGAGTGTCCCCAACCTCACATTAGATGCCATTTCCTAATTTAGGAAAAGCTGGCAAGCAGGCCAGTCCCTGTGCATCAGAGGGGAGCAAATGTCAGGTCACAGAGAAACAGGGGACTCCGAGGAGCTGCTGGCTTGTAGGATTTGGGAAGCACAAAAGGGCAGAGTCCTTAGGAGCTGCTCAGAGCTGGGGGTTACACAGAGGCGACTGCAAAGCCATTTCCATGAGATTCCCCATCCACTGTGAGGGGATGGGATTTGTTCTGCTGAGCTGAGCCTCTTCCCATGGTCAGCTGGCATTTCCTGGGAAACCCAGACCACTGGGCTGGAACTAAAAGCAGTTAAAAGCAGCACGACAGGCTGTGTGCTCCACAGGAAAAACAACTTTTCACCTTCCATCCAATGACAGAGAGCAAAGACAGCAGAAATCCAAGGAGAGCAGGAAATTCACAGGTCATTTAATGTATACCTTTGATTATTTTGTTCAAAAGAATGATGAGGAACCCCAGATATAAATATTCACTTCAGGTAAGATCACAAATACCTTTTTGCTAGCTTTTCTAACCAAGCTGCAAGCAGAAGCAGCTCCAAGTTATATTTCTGACCATGCTAAGTGAGAGTTTTCACTCCAGAGGTGATACCAGAAGCAGGATATTACTCTTTGCTACTTTCATCCTAATCTTAACTTCTGAGGATAGACAAAATAGCTTAGGCATCAAATGATGTGGATTGTTTCTAATGCAGATATCCCCACACATTTCAGACTCCCTCCTGGGGTAAACTGCAAAAGGCAGAAGAAAGAAACATCCACATTTATTGAGATTTTACAATTAAAACCAACAAAGACATGGGAACAACCTCAGACTGCGAAATTCTGCTGTTGTGCCATGTATACTTTAAATTCAACATACATAGCAACAAACACATAATACTAAACATAATTTTAAGTAGCTTCCTACTTAGTATTAAATAAAATAAACTTCCTAGTAACCTTGGTATTTATAATGCTAGTTTATTATTATAAAATCCTTTATGATTTATTATTATAAAATTCTCTATAATAATTATTAGTATGTAATTCATTAGATTTTAACAATTTCTTACAAAGAATTAAAAAAGAATAAAAATCTGGTCTTCTGCAGTGAAGTATTGCTTTGACCAATTTTTTACACAATGAAAAAAAAAGAAAAAACAAAAGGGGAAAAAGAAAAAATAGAAAAAACAAGGAGAGTTCATCTGGATCTTAAAATAATGAGAAAGCCATTTTGGCCCAGTTCCAATTGACAGAAACTTTCATATCCCTTATGCAGACTAATAAATTTTAAAATTTTAACTTTTATTGCTCATTCATTCTTCCCAATATTGAAGATTTTACTAATTATATCCACTAAAAATGTATTACATTACATCCACCTTATACAGCAGGATGTAGGTGTGCTCCAGTCTAATGCAAATATAGGGGAATATATATATATATATATATATATATATATATATATATATCTATCTCAAGGTACCATTTTAAATATAGGAATGGAAATTTATAGGAAATTTAAGAGGAAAATAGTGAAAGCAGCTGCTGTTATTCAGAGCTGAATGAAAATGCATCATTGAGATGTTTTATCAGGTTTTTTTTTGCATCTGTGGGTTTTGTATTTTCACAAGGTTTCTTCCTCTCAAGCTGAAGTGGAGAATTCCCTCAGCAAGGGGTGAGACTGGGAAAAAAAAATCAGGAAATTAAATGGGGGAGGAAAGGGTTTCTCCTTTTTGCAAAGGAAGTTTTTATTAGTTGTTTCATCTGCTTCTAATTAAAAATGGGGTCCAAATCAGTTTGGACACAGACTTTTTTTGGGGGAGTGTTCTAACTCACAAAGAAGAAGAAATGTTGCCAGGAACTACAAATGGTATGGTTTGTTTAAAAAAACATAGGACCCAAAGGAAAGAGCCAACACACCAAACTATTTTCAGCAGCTGGTGAATCTGTGCTGTAAACACAGCAGCAATCTCATTGGCAAAGTACTGAATATCCTTATTCAAACAAAACAGTTTACAGGCAAACATATGAGTAGTCTGTTTCTTTTTAGCTCAAATATCACAAAAAAAATAGAACAATTAAATGCTTAAAATCCAGAGCATGCAAAATCAGGGCACTTCCGAAAACACATCCATGACAAAATCAAAACCCCTTTTATTGCTTGAGCTGCTCATCTCTAAAACCAAGGATTTCAACAAGATCAGGATTTCTCACCCTACTAAATTGATAACAAACCCAAATGCCAGTGCAAATGAAGAGAACAAATAAAATTGATCTCACTCCTGCAAAGAACTATAAAGCCCTGCTGGGATATGGCTTTGACTTTTTTTATAAATGGGAACTCTAAGTAATCCATCTCAAAACATTTTTGGGAATACACTACAACATCTTAGTCAATTCTGTGTAGTGGGACTCCAACATGAAATCAGAGCAGTATGTTCTCCTCAGAATGAAATAAATAGCATTTCTGTAGCTCCTGGGGGAAAATAATAATTTGACTCGTTCAGAGCACACATTTATTTTATAATAATGCAAAAGAACAAGAAAAAAAAAAGGCAATTCAACAATTTAGTCCACTGGCTGTGAGCAGGAGAAAAGGTAGAGAAATAAGTGCCCATTTTCTGTTGACTTTTAATAGAAGAGTGCCTATTTCTACACGTGCCTTTGAAAAATGTTTCCTCCAGATAATTCACAAAATCATACTAAATCAGTTCGGAAATTGGAAATAAATGGCAGCAAAAATGTCTCAAACATTTAATAGCATACCTGATCAATGACAATATAGCCATCTCTCAGACAGTGTGAAATACAAAAATGGATACTCAACAACATTATTTTCATGTCTGGATTCCAAAAATATGTGTATTTATTTTAAAAAGTTGATTCCTTTCCATTGCACAGCTCAGATTAAATGCCAGGGAAAACTCAAGAACTCAAAGGCCTTGTGAGCATATGAACAGTTGCTCTGCCAGGCATAATTGTTTTCTGATGCATAGCTGGCTGCCATTTAGCACATGCCCTGGTAGAAAAGGTCACTACTTGCAAAAAATAAATTCCTCACATCTTCCATTAAAGCAGGCAGCCTTCATGCCAGGCAGCACAGCACAGCAACACAACAATGTATTAAGTCATTATTTTCTGAAGCAGGTTGCCTTCAGTTTCACCATGCAGAGTTGTTCTTAAAAAGTGACCATATTAATTAACCAGAGCATGAGTGACAAGAAAAACAACACCAGAATGAACAGGTTTAAGTCATTCCTGAACATTAATCAACCATGCCTTTACTCAATTGCAGCAGTAGCTGATCAAGTAAACATCAATTTACGAGGTAAGAACCTGTTTGCCTGGATATCTTTGAAAATTTTGACAGGTTAAAATTAATTGTGATTTGGAACTACAAAGTGTGACAAGCTTAGGAAGAGGTTATAGGTTGCCTAAAAACAAAAAGGTCAGCATTACCTCAGCTTCCTGAGTGAAAACTCAGCAGTAGCTACAACTATGGTGTTTAGACATTTATCACAAAGGCTTTGACACAGAGAGAGATATAAAATATAAGGTTTGCATGAAAAAAATCTTTACTGAGTGATGGAAGGAAGTTTTAACCTCATTGAAGTGAGAAGTTATTTATTAAGCGGTCAAGTGGGAGACAGGGCTCCTGGTGAAACAAAGCAGCACTCACACATTCACAGAAGGGAAACAACCTGTACTTTAGGACAGAGAAAGTCACTGTCTTGTCTCTGCAAGGACAGAGGCATGAAAAATTAATTTTGCCTGCACCCAAACCTGCCTGTAATTCTGTCCTGAACTTTGTTTTGTCTCAGTTAAGTTGCCATCCCTGTTTTTTTTGAAAACCTTGGTGTGCTGGAGCCATCATTTAAAAGCAGCAGGTTACTGTGTCTTTGCTGATGCACTGAGAAGGCTCCAGCCACATACAGAATTTTTAGGTTTTGCCTCCCAGAGCATTCTATTGGCTACAACCCAGAGTTTAGCCCGTATCACTGACACTTATCACTCCTGTCAGCAGATAATTGATTGACTATATCATTATATCTCTAATATGGCTCTTAGATAATCCCAGGATTCAGTACAATCTCAGGGTCAAGGGCATATCTGTGCTCTTCTTCTCCACAAGATATGCAATATTCTTTTGAGACTCTTCTAAAAAGCAAACATAAAATAACTTCCTATAAAACCTATGTAAGAAAGCCTTGAACTACCACAGTCCCACTTTTTGTTTCCTTCCCCTTTCCTTTGTTTCTGTGACCTTTTCTGAAGTCTTCCCAAATTCATTCTCGCTCCACGCTCCTGACACCATGTGATGTTCATCACTTTCCTTAATGACCAAACAGAGATGAGAAGAATAGCAATGTGCTTAATGTTCAGCAGGAATTTATAACTACACCATCAAGTCAGTCATGACCTTACAAATTTCCATCAGGAGCTCCCTGGGACTTGCAAAAGAATTCATATTCAAATGCATTGTCTATTATGTTGTCTCCTTCAAATATTATGGTACCCTTGCTTTGCTGCTGAATTTTGCTGTTATTTAAGTAGCAAGTAAGAAAGACTACAAAGTTCAATACTGACTCAAAATGGAAGGCAGAAGTACTATTATTGCTGGTTTTTGTGGATATAATTTAGTAACACCACTGCCTTCAAACACTACATCACAGTTGTATTATTTGGATATGGCATTTCCATATGATAGAGACTCTCAGTTGCTTCAGTCAAAGCAGAGAACATAAGTGAATATGACAAAGGCCTTCTCTTTTCTTTATGTCTGAGCAGAAGAATCTGGGACAAAGCAGGGCAGGCCTGAGTCCATCAGAATCAGGAGACAGCCAAAGAACAGCTCATTTCAGGGGGATCGTCCATATCCCTCTTCCCATTTCAGCAGGACAGTTCCTCTAAATCAAGGAGTCAGACTTGGCTTCCCAAACAGCAGCAATGAGACACATTTCTCCTTCCCTTCTTCCCTTTAAAAATCCCATCAATATACTGCTCTGAACATCAGCCACCCTGTGTAGTTTGTGAACTAAATCTAGCTGCAAACAGAAAAGTTGTGACCTATGGACAGATAAATGCACTCTAAATAGCTTATTGCTGTAATGAAAATGGAGTAATTCTGCTCTAAAAAAACTACCCAAAAGACCCAAAAAAACAGCCAAGAACAAAAAAAAGAAAAGGAAAAGCAGGCACAACTACACCAGGTCTCATTTCTCTCTTCCTCCTTTCAATCTCTTAAATCATTTCACCTGCCCAAAAGCATAGCAGGCTGACCAGCAGCCCACCACTTCACATTGCCTAATTGGTTTGCTTCAATATCCATCCTCCAGAGGAAGATCCCAGCTTATTCCAACCAATTTAACTGTCATGTTGTGTGCTGGAGGGGCCGAACCCTTTTGGTCCTTTGCTCTGGTTGACCTTGTGCATATAGTTCAACTTGAAACCTTGTCCCTTCTAAGGCTTTCAGGGCACTTCCTTCATTAAAATGCATCAGGCCTCCTTCCTCCAAGGGAGCAGCAACCTTTTTTTTTGCTTTCCCTAACTCACAGTCATCATGAGCAAAATTCCTGCTTTCTCCACCAGCAGCCAGAGGTGTTTCCTCTGTGTGCACCAGTCCAGGGGGATGGCAAAAGCAAATGTCCAGGCAATGGCAAAGGGACATCCCCCAATGTCCCCCTGTGATAAGGGGTCTGGGAAATGGATTTGTAAAGAATTTTTAGGGTTTGATAGAAGGTTTATTCAGTATGTATTTGTATGTAAACTTTGAGATAAGAAATGTTGATTTAGATATTTTATAGAACAGGATAAATATTGTTGAGAGAGAAATAGAGTTAAAAAAAAGTTTTAAAAGATAGCTATAAGACTAGATATTTTAGAAAATAGAACTATGAAAGATATATTGTAGCAGGAATTACAAAGGGTAGTTTTAGATGTTTAGCTTTAAAGTATCTATAATATGGTGTAGTAAAAAGCTGGTAAGTTAAGAAACGTTTATAGTGTATTGTAATTAGGAAATAGTTGGCTTCTGATTGCAATAGACATCTTTGATAGTCTTATAAAGCTATCTTTTAAATATTTTTTAAAACTCTAGAATTTATCCTGTTCTATAACATTTCTAAATCAACATTTCTTATCTCAAAGTTTACATACAAATACATACTGTATAAACCTTCTATCAAACCCTAAAAATTCTCTACAAATCCATCTCCCACAAAGGGGGCTGCACAGGTCTTGGGTGTTCCTTCCTCTCCAAGCTGTATCTTCAGAGAGTTTTATGGTATTTGCTGAGGAAGAAACCCTGCTGTGAGTGATCTGCAATTAAGGCATGGATGGTTAAACAGAGCTCCTTCCATGTGAGTGCAGTGGGACTCCCCTGAGCCCATCCTGGCAGAGAGGAGATGCTGAAATCCAAGACAGCCGTGGGCACGGTACCCGAGGCCGAGGGCAGCGCACGAGACGCAGTCACGGTGACCAAAATGTGTCCCCAGGGAGCTGCCACGCTCACTGCAGGAGTGCTCTGTGTCTGCCAGAGGAGCTGACTGTCCTCAGGCACCTGTGACAACCTCTGCCCAGCCTGCACATGGGAAGATTTTATTCCAGCTCTCCAGAGCTTGCTGGGTGAGGGCTGGTGAAATGAGCCCCAGATTTCCAGCTCCTCTTGGACTGGAGACAACAGGGCTCTGTGACTGCCACAGACTTATTTATTCACTAAAGGTTATTGACAACTTCTCTTTATTCTACTAGGGTGAAAAGTAGGTATGTTTGCCAGCTGACACTGGTTTAAAAAAATAAAGCATGCTCCAAACACCACATGTCCATTGCCCCTCCCCCCATCTTATAAATCTTTTAGACTTAGCTTTTTGAATTTAACATCTTTCTGACATTTTGGGGAGCTCATTATTGAAATTTTAGGCATTCTCATCTCAAATACCTGTCCTGTCACCCGTTTCTCCATAGTCAGTTTACAACAGGAGAGTTTCCCTTGAAACTACTATTCAATTACAACTCAAATTAGAATATCTGTTCCTAGTATTCTGCAATAAAATTCTGTGTGTGTGGTCTGTAGGCTCCAGACAACTTCTACCAGGATTTTGTTACAAATATATATAAGACAAAATGGATTCCCTATTATCAGGCAAAAGGACACTCATCTATCCCACTCTCTGTGTCCTTTGGATGCTCTGTTTGCCATGACAGTGTATTCTTGCCTCAGGCATTTTCCCTTCCTGTCCCAAACCATTTTAACAGGATAACATGATGTTTATAAATGTCTTCTGTCAAAATAACCCATGATTACACATTCATTTTAGTCACAAGATATAAAAAGACACAAAAACAATGAAACCTTTTCCTCGCCAATCTGTAGACCCTAAATTTTTGCAACATAAACAAAAAAAAGAGTTCAGAAAGTGTTGTTTTTGCTGGGTGACATTTAGTTCTGGGGAACCCCTGTGGGGTATCCCAATATCCCATCAAATGTCTGTCACTATGTCATTATTCCTCTGCAATAAAACACTCTCATTCATAAATTCCAGCCTTGCAAGAGGAAATGCACTGTCTTATACAAAAGACTCATCTAGCAAAAAATTTACAGTGAACACAAACCATCCTCCTCAAAATAGCACTCTTCAGAATCCTCTCTGTGAATTCAATCTAGAAGTAAAGACAATTCTAACAAGTGTCCTTTTTCATGAGAGAGATAATTTAGAATTGTTATCAAGAGACTTGATATTTCATTAATGGTCTTTAATGAGGTTTTTTAAACTGCAGTATCATTAGATAAAAAAGATTTTATGGAAGATAATCAGGTAATAAATATATCATCCCTTCCATTATTTCATCTTTACAGAAAAGCAGTTTGGTCATTTTGGCAAATGGGTTTTGTTAGGAAATTTCTGGTGCCCATAAAGTTGTTGCTTAAAAAAATCCAAGCAGAAGAAAACTATTTCATTTCAAGAAACAAGAAGAAATAAAATCTTTCTAGACCAACTACCCTATTGCTTTCTAGGATACCCTCTTGCAGGTTTTATTTGAAATGTGAGTATCAACAATTTAAATGTGGGGTTTGCTACTCACACTGTGTGCCTTGCACTGAGGATTCACAAGAAGAAGGATGGGAGGTCACAGAGCAGCAGTCACATAACACCTAAAATTATGTAAGGCAGGTTACAGTGAGGCACTGCATGGAATATTTTCCATACCATTAGGGCTATCCAGTCAAAAAGCAGCAGGAAAGAGCCAAGGATCCAACAGGAAGGAACCAAAAAGTTCACAGAATTTCAAAACTTTCTCAGCAGTGCAAATGCATCTTCAAAGTCACCATGGAGCAGGTGAAAGGTGTGAAGGAGCTCACTGGGGTGCAGAGGGAAGGCTGAAGGGGAGAGGATGCTAGGAAGTTTCCCCATTCCCTCATTATCCAGAGGACCACAGCAGCCTTTTCTAGTCCAACTTCCTCCTCAAGGATCCAGTGCAGCTGCCTCTACCTCCTCCTTACCTTCCAAATTCCCGTGGCCTGGTCATGGAAAAATGTGGTTATAAATCTGGGAAAAGGGATCCCCTAATCAAGTTCTGACACTTGGAATAATGCTGACTTAAAAGTATCCAGCAAGACAATCTTTATCATGTTCCTGAAGGAAAGAATTTTCTAGATTTTAACATCAATAACACAAAATACAACACAGAACGCATTTTGACTTTTAGCTGATGCAAAAAAAGTTACAAAAGCATATCTGGAACCATGGTTTTAATTTTTCTTCCAGAAAGCTTTCATTTGAAGTATCACATTTGTCCTATTTCTAACATAAGCAGTGTCCAAAATGCCAATTTTTGATCTTGTTTCACCTCAAGCACTCTTCAGAGACATTGAAAAAAGGATACAAGGATGGCAGATTAAAAGAACCTAGGTCCTCCCTTAGGTCCTGCCAAAATAGTAGTGAACATCTACTGACTGAAGCTCAGAAAGGGGTAGTTTTAAGATGTTCAAAACTGATTAAGTTCCACTGTTCCACCTTCAAACAGCTTCAACCAGTTTTCATTGTATTTCTCATGTTATCAGCAGTTTCCATCAATGAATATCATCCACTTTGCAGGTTTTAATTGAGATTCAACACACACTTGAGGAGAGTGAGCTTCCTTATTCTCACAGAACAAGCAGGAAAATTAAAATACAACCACCAATTTGGCCATTTCCTGCACAGTCCTGGAGCCCTGGGGCTGTGCCAACAGCACTGACAGCCAGGAAATGCAGCTGAATTCTCTACCTGTTGGCACTGGGAAATGCCAATCGTTCTCAGAGAGAGCCTAAAAATCCTCTTCCCACTTCTATCACTCCAGAAGTTTTTCTAACTCCTCAAAACCAGGTGACAGAACTGCAATTGGGTATGGGACTCCTGAAGGAGAAAAGGAAAAGCAAACCCCAGTAGTAGCATATTAAATTTTGTGGTTAAAGAAATTCGAATTTAGGCAAGTGTGACTGAACCACCATGCACATGTCACATTATTACCTAACTCCTTCCACAAAGTCTGCTTTTACAGTTATTTTTTCTATCACTGAGCAGCAGTTTTACAGTGTACTTGACTTCATGGCACTGCAAACAAATTGAGTTTCTGCATCTTAACAGTGAAGTGGTGTTGATCCAGTGATCTATTACTGAAAATGTACAGCCTGCTCAGGGAGTCAACCTGTGCTTTTTAAATTAGGTTTTTTTCCAGCTTGTAAAGATTGACAGTATTGCCACCTTATCACTGAGGGTAAGCTGGGTGTATTTTACTAACAAAATGAATGTTACTTTCAGAATCAATGCTGTGGTGGCAGGTTGAGCCTGAGGCATCCAGTCACCTTCTCCTGTGCCCTACAGGAGATTCCCTTCCTCAATTAACTACAGAGATTTGGTAACACTACAGATTCAGGATTTTTTTTTTAGGTATTTCCATCACTGATATGCATTTACAAAATGGCCCCTTAGGAAATAAACAGAAAGGAATTGATAAACATGATACAAAACCAAATACATTAAAACAGTCTGAACTTTTTCTAAGTAAGGAAGCACCCAATTTTCAAGTCAGTCACTTCATAACTCTGAACAATAATTATGCCCTTCATGCCCTTCATGAATTTTCATTTTCAGGGCACCCCAAGATGTGGTTTAATTCACATAAACTTACAGCTTCAATATCCAAACTCATTAGAAAAGTTTGGAAAATCACTGACTGCTCAAGGAACACAACACAAGAACTGCCCCATCCATCCCATCTGGAAAGCAGCAAATCCTCGAGCCTTAGAAAAGCACTTGTTGAGGCACCAAAAAAAAAAAAAAATGCTTCATAGCATGTTCCAGTTGTTACAAAAATAATTTCATTTTAGCTCTTCTTTGACCTTTTTTTTTTCCCCTCCCCTCTCTATCTTCCATAGTAGTCCATGGGCTAGAACAGGGTGAGAGCAAAGTGTTGCATGAAACTGTTTGGGATTTTTTGGGCACAGATAGTTTATCTTGCTCTCATTCATAGAAAAATTAATAATTACATTGAGAAGGTCATGCCATAACTCATTCCCAGGCTGGGAATAGATATAGGTGGGGTGGTTTCCTGCTTTCCTCAGAAACCCAAAGCATGGGGAGTCTACAAGTCTTATCTGGGCTTCCTCTTACTCCCTAGACCCCAAGTGGTGTCTGCCAGACACTCAGAAGATAAATCTTCCAAAATCCTGAATATTTTTTTGGATTTGTACGCTGTATGTCTTACAAATTTATAAACACACTGTTTGTAGGAATCAAAAGATCTAATGTATCTCAAAGGGACCTCAAATGTAATCAAGAAGTTATGAAATGCCTCTCCTCGCTCTGTCACTGGAAGCAAATTAAAGAGTTTTGTCCAGCCTTCTGCTGCAAGACATTCTGTGCTGAAAAAAGGGATGGGGAAGAGAGATGGATCTTCATTTAAATGTAAACAATGGAAGCACATATATTATACATACACCTACTTAGAGCAGGAATGAAAATCCATTTGTAAAACCCAAATCAGGCTTGTCAGATGGAGATGGAACAGCCCTTTCAAATCACTCTGTCTCCCAGACAGAATGACAGGGCGGCAGGAGGAAACGATTCCTGCAGTCTGACTACAGAAATAATGAATAATCTCCTCCAAGTCGTGTTTTTTTGCATTATTTATACTCAATACACTGTCTTTGTAAGGATGATTAGTGCACCATCTGCCTGGACCACAAACAGGCATAAAGGAGACAACCTCCTGATTAAAATCTCATTTCTTTTAAACAGAGAATATGAACCCACTATTCTTTCTGGACATGCAGACCTTCAGTCTCCTAATTAATCTACATCAGTCATTAGATATAGATAGCCTGGCCAGACCTCAAGTTATTTAAATGCATCTCTGAGCTAAAATATAATAGAGCCAAGCCATAAATATGAAGTTCTTTATCTTCTGCAACACTGTGCACAAGATTCCGTGCCTCATTAGGGCAGAGCGTCAGAATTAATCAGGAGCTCTGAAGTGAGTTGCTAATTTTTATCATCACAAGCCACTGACTAATGCTGGGATTCATCTGATAAATGGCAATGTCTGCCTCAGAGCTGGCCACCCCAGCTTCTTCTGCAGAGACCTCTTCAGCAGAGACTCCACAGCAACTCAGGGGCAATTTGTCAAACATTAGGATTAAAAAGGGGCACAAATGAGTTGCTGCCTAAACAGGACTCCCTGTCTCAAGAGAATACAAAGGAACTAAAGATCAATACAAAGGAACAAAGAATCCCTCTGAAAGTAAACAAACATGCTTTTGAGGCCTAAATTAGATTAATTTCAGGATCTTGGCACACAATACCATTGCAAAGGGCTGAGGTTAGAGGAAAATCATAATTTCTATTAAATCTATAATGAACAGTACTAAAAACATTGAAGTTCATTAAATTTATTTTAATTAACAGTTTTCAGTTATAATTAATGACCATATCCTTGTCCTGACCCATTTATTATTTCTGTCTTTATTTTGTATCTTCATTCTGCTCTGCTCCAACATTTACAAGTGCTTGAGTTAAAATCATTATGCCAAAAGTGTCTATCCAGCCCAGGAGGAGAGTATTTGATGCAGTAGCCATTAAAACACACACACACACTCTCATCACCGTCTTTATTTTAGCAGCACAAATTAAGGGCAATTTTTTGGTCAAAAAACTCCTGTCAGAACCACTTTGAGATTTTCTGTCCCAAAAAACCCACACATTTCTCATTACTGAATTCATAAACTAGCAACAATACAAAACCACTGTATATAGATCTATATAGCAAATGAAAACAGTCTTTATGGGAAATGTAGAAACAATGTATTTCCTTAGGGTTCTCCAAAGCATTTGACAAACATTTATTACATTTCAGATTCTCCCTGTGGGTGAGCTTTATTTGCAGAGTACTTTACAAACTGATCATCCAAGGCATAAACTAAGGCAAATCTCTCAGCTTTGAATTGAGAGAGTTTAAGAATCCCTGTGCTGAGATTTGTCTACTGTTGAAAACCTCCTTCAGCTGTCAATAAGAGAAAGCCTAATAAATTTATAGACTTATAGATTAACTTATGTTGGAATAACCTCTGGTTCATCCCCAGGATGGGTACATTTCTTCCTAAGCCTTTCCTCCTCTCATGGATTTTTTATAAAGTGTGTTTTCGTTACACACTTCCTTGCTGCTTACACATTAAGTTCTCATTAAAAGAATTTTAAGCATTAATATTTTCCAGGCAAAATACACAGTTGACATAATTGCAAATTATAACAGCTTTTAATGCTGGCACTCAAGAGAATTTCTGAAGCCATCAGGGTGAATTATACAACAATATAACATTTATAAAACAATAACATAAAAACCTTCCTTTCTTTCCTCTCTCTCAGGTATTAGGACATCCCATTCTGGTTAACATTCACACTGGCACTCAGAGACCAAGGTGATGCTGGAGGAAGTGGGAGCATGAATAAAGAAAGAGAAATTGCTTGTTTCATGGGGCAAGAATGAAATTCTATACTTGCTTTCATTTTTAACTCAAAACAAAACCATGCTGATAAAAGAACTTTGAATTTACAGCAGAACAGAGCACAAAATGGCTTGAGGTGCTGTGTTGATTTTCTTTTTTCTGCCCAGAGGAGCAATGGGAGCTCAGGGTATCACAGTGGCTGCTTAGAACATTACTGACAACAAAAACCCTGCCCATGGAGCTGTGGATCACTTGGAATAATGATTGAAAAAGAAATTATGGCTGCATCAACTGAACAATTCAGCAAATTCTGGTAGGCAAATGCAGGCACATTTGGCTAAGATTTGGGGCCTAATGTGGACAGAAATCAGTATCATCATTCAGAATATGTTTTATTTAATTGCTGGCTTGCTGTGAAGGCTTTGGCATGTCAGCTAATATCCATGTCTGCTCTCTTTCCATCCTTCACTAGCTAAGAACATAAAGAAGAAATTCCTGCAGAGGAAGCAATGAAAAGCAATTAAATGAACCCTTATCTTAACTCAAATCCACATGATCTATTAAAACAAAAATCAGCAATATAGTTAACATTATTATCATTGGATAGTTTTTAGACCTAAATAGAGGAGCTTTAATAGGACTAGTCTAAAAGAAATACAAATTATATTGCACTTTTATTTTCCATTTTTCCTCTATTTTGTAATAAAATAGGAAACTATACTCAGTGTCAAGCTCCCAAGTTTCATGTCTCAAAGCAGTTTTTTCTTATTTATGAATTTCCCTGTATACAAGGGAAATGCTGTAAAATAACTCTCCTCCATCCTTAAGAAAAGTATTGTAGAATTTGCCTTTGTGAAGAATATTTTGCAACTTTTAGTTTCCTATTTGAAAGAAGTTCTCAACATATCTTGAATGTCTAGAAATTTCCACCCTTTATGCATCTTTAGCTACATTTTTGACCAAATCTACATTTTCCACCACTGGCTATTGGCCTGCATGTACAAAGCAATTTTTTCTCATTCCACTTTAAAAAATACTGTAGCAGTCTATATAGTCCTCTCAGGAAAGGAAAAAGATCTTTGCAAATTCAAAAGCTGCAGTTTAAATTCCATCATATTGCATACATAAATAAGATGAAGAAACCTAATCCTGAGTCAAGTAAAATTCTGTTACACTGTCTACATTTCTTTGGATGCACACAAAAAATACCAGAGCTGTAACTTGGTTCTCCTGCTCAAAAAGCTACAGGTGTTAAGCTCCTTTCTAGAAACAAGAGTATTTAAGGCATTTGCTCTTTCTGTTTCTGACTTTGGATAATGTGGAGAGACACCTACTGTTTAGAAAGGACAGTTTCTTCCAAATGTCAGCAATATATTTATGATATATTTATGGGTTTTATCAGAGAGATAAACCCATATCTAACCCAGTCCATTCTATGATTCTATTAAATCACACAAATGTGAGCTTTCATTTTACCTACAATAATGAGAATTCAATTGAAGCAAATAAAAGCAGTCAATACACAAACCACACAACCATTATTTGCCTAATTATGAAATGGCACCAAAGAAGTTAAATTTAAGAGAATTACACATGCACTCAGCATTTCACTTTACAATCTGTTAAAACTGGAAATATAAATCAAGATCTCTCAGTCCTGAACTATTATTTCAATTGTCAACCTGAGCTCTCTTACAAAAGAAGAGTGGGGCAGAACAGAAAAGAAGTTTTTATTTGTACTATAGGAAGCATTGGAGTTTTTATTTGTACTATATAAGCTATTAAATCCCAAGTATTAGATGTATCTCAAGGATTCCAACATACCAGTGAGAACTGTGTCCATAGCTGGGGGCTTCAAAGTTCTATGAATATTTATGAAGCACTTTGTGTTGTTTTATGAATTACTACTCAAGTCAAATAAAATATAATCTTTATTAATAAACAGTCTCTCCTGGAGACAGATGCATCACGTCCCAGGACAAAGAACAACAGCAGTCACTAAATAGTAATAATGAATAAAAAGATAAATTCAAGCCCATGTTCCCTATTTGGGCAGCATTAAGCATAAAATGTTTCATTTCTCTATGTCCAGTCCCACTTGGAAATTGATTCTTTGCTCACATTAGGGCAGTGAAATGTAACATCTGAGGTGCTGGACAGCTTGTCCCCATTATTGTTCCATTTTAGCAGACAAGATTTTTTGCCACAGAGGATAAACCTTTCCTCCACTGCATCTTCTAAAAAAAACAACTCTGACCTGACCTACCAGGACATTTCTCACATGCCAGTGTTCCATGGAAAATATCCTTCAGCAAATTTGGGGCACAACCCTCTTTCCATTCCATGTACAGACTCACCAGCACTGTGACACACCAATTTTGATAGGGACACATCATTATAACAGACCAAACAAGTTTTAACACTATCATTGTTCCAATATTTCTCTAAGAAAATAACATTTTCAAACACAGCTTTAGAAGAAGTGATGGTAGAAGGATGTAGAAATTAATATTTTTAGCTAAAAATTCCATCCCCCTTTGTGAATAATAAGCTATTGTTCAGTGCAGCACAGGTGATGCTTTAACCAGGTTATGGACACATAAATCTTGAAAGAAAATTAAAAAACTTCTACACACTTCAGTTACTTTGAGAAGCCAAAGGGAGGAGAGAGAACACCAGCAAGCTGAAACAATTCCCCCTGACCTCTCTTAACAAGAGAAATTTGTTCTTCAACTGGTTTAATCAAAATGTCCTATCATTTCCCTGAAGAATTCTCTCTTGCTGCTTCAGCAGAATTTCCGTTCTCCCTTTGCCCTTCAATACCAAGCTGTCTCACAGGAGACCACGGCCACTTCTGCACTTTATCACCATCCAAATCCCCAGAAGGTTTGTTTTCCAGACCTTGGAAGGTTTTCCTGTCTGCTAAATTAGAAAATGATGCAGCACTATAATCCTCAAGTATATTTTGAGCTCACAGAAAGCGCAGACCCCAGGTGAGTGGCTCCTTCTCCAGAGAACTAAGGACCTACTGAATTAAATAAAACCTACCAGGTAAGCAGGATTTGATAAAATTCTGCAGTTTCACACACTGAAAAAACAGAAATGAAACTCAACCTATTACATAAAAAAAAAAAAATTCACTAACAGAAGAACCATCAATACAACATACAAAGACAGCAAATTTTTTTTTTTTTTTACCTGAGTGGAACTATTGCAGTAAAGGGCAATATGAAAAGTTTTCATTATCTGTGAATGGGTGCTCTCATATTTTTATTCAACATTTCTATATATTGATGAATATCTGTCATAAGGATCAAATTTGCAACTCATTTTCCCATTTATCCATGTGAAATCTTGTATAAACTTGCAACACATCTAATGCTTTGCCCATTTCATCAAAGGAACACCCGTAGAATTCAAATTTATCTCACGTAATGTGGGGCACACAAAAAAGTCCTAAAGCAATTAAGCACCCATTTTAAATTATTTGTATTTTTATTATTTTTGGAGACTGTATTTTATGTAAATATCTCATTCCTGATTTACAAATCCATTACAACAGCTGAGAGCTTCTAAAAGCAGGCAGCATGGAAATTCAGAAACACAGAAATCAGATTGAAGATAGCTTAAAGACAATTTTTAAAACTCATTTTCTGGGCCCTGATGGCCTTAGCATATAAACAAATGCACATTCACAAGGGAATGAGTACAAAAAATAACTTTCACACTGTACAACAGCTTTAAAAACACGTCTTAGGCTTTTTTCTAATGCTGTTATAGGTGTGATCAGCTTCTGAAGCAAGGCCAGGAATTAGACAAGGCATTACTTCCTTCACAGAGCCTGGGAATCAGATGTGAGAGTGCAGGATGCAGATACAAGGGACAGCGATGCTCTCAGGGAATCTGTGCTCCATCAGTTGGAAATCCAGAGCCTGGTGGGCTTCTGGCAGGCATAAAACTTGCCACAAATCAGGCAGAAAATGTCCAACAAGCTTACCTGGCTGAGAGTTTAAAATTAAAGAAAACAAAAGACTTTGGACATAATGATAAGGTTGTATACACGTCATGGTAAAAACTCAAAGTACTTCAAGAGAAAAGCATAGCAAGGCTTAACATCTTGTATTAAAGAGACTTCAATCTCAGTTTCATTGTTCTTTCTGAACTTTTACTAATTCCATGAGAATAGCAATAAAAACAAACAAACAAGTAAAACTTGTGATAGCTATACATCACTTTTCTTTTTTTTTTTTTTTTTTTTTTTAACCCAGATGGGGAA
Source organism: Vidua macroura (assembly GCF_024509145.1). Lineage (NCBI taxonomy): Eukaryota > Metazoa > Chordata > Aves > Passeriformes > Viduidae > Vidua > Vidua macroura. The sequence goes on along the minus strand of NC_071572.1, from coordinate 114,001,493 downwards.
TTACTGGAACTGGTAAATATTTCTGAATGGGTTCAAACCAGATTTTTCATATTCCCATCAAGAACAGAAAAATACCTTTAAATTCTGCTCCTGAAGAACCATACTGGGGCTAGGAGAAAGCAAAGAGAGCTGCTCTGGTTAAAGAATGACAGTCCCCCTAAAAGAAAGTTCAGTCTCTTTTCCTCACTGACAATCTTTTGAGAGGATTTTTCCCCCTCTTCTAAGTCAAACATTTTCCCTTCAAATCCTTCCAGTAACAAATCAAACCCAGTGGCTTTTTAAACGAAATCTACTGAACACCTATCACAGAGAGAGAGTTCATGAAAAGAAATGACAAGGATTTTTCTGCTACTGCATTTTGGCCTAAAATTGCAAGGGAGAATATTGCAACGAGCGTAACTGTTTTATTGGCATCTCTGAGAATGCCTGTTTTTCATATTCCTAATGTTCTAAAATACAGAAGGCACTTGAGGCTGCAGATGCTCCTCTCTAAAATGCAGAGAGTCCATAAAATCTGTCTGTAAATAACCAGGAAGGAATGGACCATTAGGAAATGTTTCAGTGTGGAAGGATTGAGCCCCCGGACTGGCAGGGCTCCCCCTTTCTCTTCCAGCACCCTTTTTTCCCACTGCCGTCCAGCTCCATCCTCACAGGGACAGGAACCATCAGGAGCAGGCTTGTGCCAGAAGGGGTTTTTTTTAAGTGTAGCTAGTCTGGCCTGAAATTGTAACTGATTTTTTTTTAAACACAAAGTACAGTGGAAAAACTCCATTGTAATACATTTTCATATCAGTATCTGACAGCTCTGCATTAAAAAATATTGCAATATTTAGATGTTCTTTGCAGCTATTTAATTAAAGGTAATGGTAAATGTACCAATATCTTTTTATATTGCAATATTAATATTTAGTGCCCTAACTCTAGGATCTAACATTAATTTATTGTCTAAGAGTAAGAAGACTAAAAACTACAGCAAGATATTAGACTAGGATATCTTTTTTCCTTCCTTCCTGGGCATTCTACTGAATTACTATTACTACTGAAGTTTACTGGAGCTCTATAACAGTAAAAACTATTTGTTCATTTAAATATCTGGAAAATTAGAGGGAATTATTACACAACTCAATGTGGATTATACAATTAATTTTGTATACTTCACGGGAATTGTAAATTTATGTATATTAGAATTATCTTAGAACTTGTTTTCCTTAGTCTTTTAGTTCTTTAGTTCAGAAAACTCTGAAAATTGCTATTCTGAAGCTAATCAAGTGAAAAGAGAGTGAAAAAGAAACTCTCAAGAGGGTCACAATTATAACACTAAGGCAGAGTAAATCACAGAAGATTCTTACACTTTCTACTGTCCACCTGAAAATTAGACATTAATAGGTCACTACTTGACATTGGAAGCTGCACAACTGGATAATTAGCCACAAAAACAGAATAGCAGAAGAGCTTTAAATTTTAAACAAAGTGAAGAAATGTGGAGAAAGACAGACACTGTAGAGTGGCCACCCAACAGTTCGAATACGTTTCTCAGAGATTGTGGAGTAAAAAATGATCTTAAATACCAGGAGAGTATTCAAGGAATAATTTGCTGAATTGAACACTTGAGACATTCCTTCTGCAGGTAGGCAGCAATTTTCCTTACTGCCAAAGTGTGTTTTCCTGAAAATGATTCTTGTAAATGTTCACAGTTCTTTCAAGCTGACTGTACTTATCTAAATTGCCATGAGAAAGAAGGGAAGAAGGAAGGAAGGAGTGGCCTTGAGAAGGACTGCAACCAGTAAACTTCTAATGGTAAAAATTCTGAAAGCAGCTGTTGATCAGAGGAAAAGAAAACAAGGAATCACATTATCTGATGCAAATATGTTGTCCTTTCTTTAATTAACACCTAGAGAAGCTTTCATTATTTCTGTAGATAAGTACAACTCAGCTTCTCTTGGCTTCAATTCTTCATTTCTATCACAGAAGTCTATACTAGACTGGAATTTTGAGAAAAATTATTACTTTCAAGGGTCACTGTTCCAGCTTTCTACAGAACCTGCATTTTTGAAGTAATAATTTAGTTCATTTACCACTTGAAACACCAGTACCTGATCACACTCACAAGCCTTCCATGAAAATGATGACATTTATCCTGTAATTAATGGTGGACACCAAACAGGAGCCTCAAGCATTTGCAAAAGGAAAACCATGTTCAAATAAATGGGCCAGATTATATGATATTAAAAAAAAAAAAAAAAAAAAAAAAGCAGCAAAGACAACTCCAAAGATAAAAATATTCAAGTGTTTGTACTGAGGGAGCATTTCTGAGTCACAGCCACATCCATGATCCCTGATCTCCTCATTCTTATCCCATCCATAATTTTGGCACTGCTACACTTTGGTGAGATTATGCAGTGGTTTATTTCTTCATTCAGTATCTTCTTTTTAATGCTTTATCATCAGTTTTACTTTCACAAGGACATAAATGAATTCATTTTCTCTTGTAAACCAAGAAATTTCTGTTTCTTTCACAGTCACTAAAAATACTTTTCTTTTTTTCCCTTAAAAACACTTGGATTGATAGCAGTGTTTCCACTTTTGACTCTTCCCTCATCTTTGTCCCTCTCATGCCTCAAATCCTGGTGATGACTTTTTGCACTCTCTCAGAGGGTGCATTTCCATTGCAAATATGAATGTCACTTGTAGTTGCAACAAAACCCCTCCAGCCTTAAATTAGCCAGGACTGATAGCTGACCTCCAATATCCTTGACATCTTCTTTGTGCAAATAAAAATTACACAGAACCTGGGTAACCTGTGCCTCCTCCTGTAACTGCTACAATAGGTACCACATCAGGACACCACACATTCCCAAATTTTTCATATCATGTTGTCTTTGGAAGGAATATAATGGAAGAAAACATGCAAAATGGGTTGAATTTCCAAACTTGTTCTTTGCTAACCATTTGCAAGTCCCAGGTAAAAATGCAAAATTTGTCTTTTTTTTTTTTTTCCTGGAAATGTGAAAAGGGAATTACATTGATACTGTATTCAACCTTGCCAAAATTAGGTAAATGTTATCTAATGCAGTAGGAAAAGCATTTTCTTCTGTGTAAAGTGCTGGGTTACTTTCCACTTTGGGAAACATCAGACTGCCTGGGAGGTGGGGGAAGCAAATTCCCAGAACTCAAGCAGTCTTCATCATTTTCATTCTAGTCTCTGGCAGCATTAATTACTGAGTAACCTCATCTCAGATCTGTGACATTAATGACAAAAATCTCACCAGCTCAAGAGACCATGTGCCAAACAGGCATGGAAATGGGTTCCTACCCCCTGTATCTTCCTCCATGCATCTTTCCTGTGCCTGGTGTACCTGGGTGTATTTAAAAACAAGAGCCCTTGTTTTCCAGTAAATGAGATTGTGTACATAACCATGTGTTGCACAAAAACTACTGACTCTAATACTTCAGGTTTTCTCCTCTTGTCTTATAAATAATTGCAAAAAGAGGGAAATAAATTCTCTTTCTTTCTTCTGAAAGCCTTTTTTGCCTGTGTACAACAGATGTTGTTTCCACAAATTAGTTTCTAATTTCTTTCATAACTCAGTCAGAACAACCCTTCAATTCCTAGTCAGGGAATAGATTTAGTGCTGCACATAATTCTTGTAATTATGCAAGAAAACTGCACTTTGCTAGGTGAAAACCTTTGCTATCAATCACTGGGTTTAGTGCATGGGCAACTTAATCTTCTGTTACACCAGCTATGCAACACTTTGAGGATTCCTTACATTTCCACAGTGGGAAGGATAAATGATTCCTGGGATAGGGAATGGATTAGGAGACAGCAAGGGGCCAGCTCCAGTGTTGGAGTCATTAAGAATGCCACTCACACCTCCTCCCCCACAGCAATCTGCAAACCCAGCAGTATTTAAATGTTTTCCAGTCATCAAAATGCACTTAGCCACAATAAAGCAAATAAAGTTCCTCCCCTTAAACAAAAAATTAAAAATCTAATAGATTTTTAAATCTATTAAAACTCTAATTTTTAAATCTATTAGCTTGCCTGGCTCAGATGAGCAGCATGGACACCTGGTGGATCCTGAACTTTGAAGTTCAGCACAAAAACTGCAAATGTCACAATAAAAATTGGCAGAGAGTTACACTGTGCAAGAGACTGTTGTAGCAGTTGTAGCACTAGGAACAAAATTACTTTGAATAGCATGCTGCCTTTTTTTTTTTTTTTTTTAGGATATGATTTACTTGTTAAATGAAAATCAATTTTCATTTTTATTTAAAAGCTGTTCCATTGCCAGCCACTAAAGCTGAAGTTGCTGACATATTAACATGTGCAGAATACAGAACACATTGAAATTTCTGCAGGAGGTCACATCCAGGTACCTGAAGGCAAGTGAAACTCCAGGGGTTACTGAGAGGGTTTTAAAGGAACTGATTAGGCAGCCCTGCTTCCCCCATGAAACAGGCTTTCTGCCTGCCCTTAGTAATCCAGCTGGAATCATCATGCAGTCTCAGATACACTTAATGCAACTTTCATACAAAAATGCTGCAGGGATAAAGGGATCAGAAATTCTGAGAGAATGAGTACTGCAGAGGATGTAGCACAATAAAGTCATCATAAAATGGTAGGGCTGTCTCTCCCTTCCTCGTCTTTTATTTTCTTTTAGTGGGGAATGGGGTGGCAAAGTGGTTTGTCCAAGTTCTGTGTGTGTGAAATATTTTTCTTTTTGGTTTTTGTGGGTGCTTTTTTTGGTTTTTGGGGTTTTTTATACATATTTTGTAGGCATCTAGACCATATCTTCTGGAAGAATCCAGAGAATTAAACCTAATTAATGCTTAGCAGAGAACATTGGGCACAAGGCTTTAGCAAACTAATTTAAGTGACTCAAAGCACAAAGGTTTGGTGAACATCCTTATATTTTCAGTTTTGTAAAAAATTGATTACAGTTAGCTTGGACTGAACCTATATTTGTAGAGGCAGGTTCTGATCCACCCCCTTAACTTTACCCATATTAGAAATTTTATATCTGAATATTGTCAACTCTTACCCAGCAAAAGACAACATTTCTAAAATTTCTTACAGAGTATGTACATTAGCATGCAATTATTATGTGCTCTTGACTATTTTTTTCTTTCTAGTGGTGAACTACCTTCTCTTTCTCAACTCTGTTCATTATACATTAAAAAAAAAAAAAACACCAACAAACAAAAAGTGGAATTAAATGAAACTTGCACTTCATGCCATGACCCTGAAGTCATAAATGGTCAAGTGTCAGTGACTTTAATAAGACTGCTGCCAATTTTTTTTCACCCTAATGATTCACTAAATATTATGCTAAGATTATGTCAAAGACCCCAAAACACTGGAAGAGGATTCTGGGTCTAACTAGGCACAGAAGTTTGTTTAAAAATTCACATGACAGGGGAAACCTCAGAAATGGCAAGACATCCTCATATCCTTGCTAAGCCTCTGCCACAGTCTATGGGCATGACTGGATTTTTGTTGTGTTTACCTAAAAGGGAAGATTATCTTAAAAATATCAGCAAGATTGAATAAAAAAAAAAAATACAGAGGTGGAGACACTTTCAGTTGTGCAGGGAAAGTAAAAAGCCTGTTTTGAGAACACCATTGAAAACCTGCTATAATTTGAATGCACTGTGTGGTTTAGCAATACCAGATTCAAACAAAATCTCAGAAGCACCAAGAAATGCAATTTATCTTTATCGACAAGATAAAGAATGAGGTGACAACCCATTCTTACAAAGATTACCATAATGCTCCAGGTACCAGTACTTAAAACACTACAGACAGGATTTCAGTGTTGGCTGTTAGATGTATTTATTTTGCCACTAAAAGCATGAAAAAAAGATTTCACCAGGGAAATTCCCTGCTGCTGCTGCTGCTCAGGCATTTGGGGATTTTTCAACTAGTGCACACTGGAAGGCAACATTCCCTCTTGCTCTCATACTTTGTTGCTTTGGTTTTTTTTCTTAAATACGTGTCTGTAATAAGGATGAAGGTCAGAATTAAGGAGGAAGAAAAAAAAGCAGAGAAGTTCGACGTGAAAACCTCACAACGCTGATGTGTGCACTTGGCTCACAGAGGTTTGACTTCTGTCTTTCCAAAAGTGAAGGAACAAGAGGGTTTAAGTCAAAGTCCAGGAGCAAGAGGTGACTTTGCACAGCAAAAAGCATTTCATTCCAGCCACTGAACAAGGTGCTAAGCAAGAATCACTCTTGTCTTCTCAGTCCCTTGCCCTCCATGACTTAATACTTGTAAAAAGAATCCTCCATGAAATACCTTTTATACTGTAATCAACCTATTTTCAGTCAGGATGAAATCTAGTCTGCTGCTTGTTTCCTCATGGGCATTCTGGTTTTCCATTTAATTAATGACTATATCTACGGATTTACAGAAGTCTAATTACTTGATTGTTAAGAAAAAGAACAACTTAAAAAACAGGGCACAATCTTTGTGTTTTCAAAATAGCTCTCAGAAGACCCAAAACATTCAATATCTGATAGCAATGTAATGAATAAAATCCATCTTTTTAATTATTGTTGACATACCCGGATTTATAAAATGGAATTATAATGGAACACTTGGATATGCAGAGGGTTTATAAAGCATCAGAGGAATGACTTACCAAGAATATTATGTCTTAGAAGAAACAGACAAATAGAGAAGAAAATTACAAATAGAGCAAAAATTGCACAGGGGCAGACTAAGTTAAACACTGCATTAAAAATTAAGGCAAAAAATTGTTCAGCCATAAAAAAATGGTAGCAAACATGCACAATGATGAGGCAGCAGTAAATAAAGATAATGTATAGAAACCACACAATAAAACACCCAGTACACAGCAGATGATGGTGAACATGAAGTATAGAAATAAGTAATCCCAAAACTGATGTGCAAGCAAAACTTTAAAACACAACACACTGACCAGATAATTCCAAACTCACAAATCTGGACAAAAAAGCACATAAAACCATAGCCCAAAGATTGGTACTTTAATTTATTAAGTGAAACACGGCATCATTCTAAAATAAAACCAATGCAAAAAAGCAGGTGGGAGGAGGGAAGGGAATGCAAGTCAGGCTGGCTGCTTTTAAGTAATCCCAAAAGATTTAAAATAAAAGTTTTGAAGAAGAAAACTGGGGGATGGGAAAGAGGTGGAAGTAGGACAACACATAAACAGCTTTATGGACAAAACCTTTACAGATGAGAAAACAATATTACCTATTTCTTCAGGAAAAATAAAAATTCTAAGTTCATCATTGAAATGAAGATCATATAAATTAGAACAAGTTCTTTAAAGTGAGTGACAAATTCATCAAAATTGGAATGGTGACAATGCTCCTTTGGAGGCTCACAATGCTGAATGCCACCCAGTTCCTGAAATACTTTATGTTATTTGTTATATTCACCCAGACATGTGGGACAAGGGCTGCAATGAAATCTCTTGGAAAACAAAACTGGGAGAAACACTCAAAGGATTAGAATTTAAAACATGAAGGAGATGAAGATTGGAATAATAAAGAATTCTACATTAAAGTACTGAATCAAGCAAAGGTTACTTGAAGATTGAAAACCTGCATCCTGTTATAACATCAAACATGAAGAAAAAAGTTTGTTTTAATCAAGAGCAAGGTTACTCCAGGCCTATGAAAAGGCCAGTGCCATTGGTGATGCATCATTTAAATAACATCCAGAAGAGGTAAGGAAATTATTGCCTCTGTAGTATGTAGTGATGTGAACAGTTTTCATACAAGCTCTCACACAGTCTGTGCAGAAAGAGGATTTATTCAAGTGGAAAGAGATAAAATAAGATCTACCAGAATTGCAGGCATACAAGCCCACTTCCCAAGTCCACGCAGCAAGAATACTTGTTTTCAAAACATGGCTGAGATATCATATATCATATTCTTTATCAATGATAGATTAATTAAAATTCATCAATCCCCACTGGGACAGTGCATCTGAAGGAATACAATACATCCACACTAAAGCAAAACAAACTTTAATGGAGATGGTCTTGCAACACTTGGTAGTTAAGTTTTATTTTGAAACACCTCAGTTTAAAATGTTTTTTACAAAAGGTTTCATTCCCATAGAAGTTTGTATGGTTTCATTATTGACATAGGGGAGGTACTTTTGAACCATTTTATGTTTTCACCCTTAAGAGCATCTAACTAAGGTGATACATTTGCTTGTCAGCATTGATACTGAGGCAATCTCAGAATTCAACTGAAAACAGTTTTTTGTTTTATGCATTCTAGAATGGAATCAAATCTAAATATGAAAGATGTATGACAAACACTGAAGTGTGTAATGTATTTCTGATTTCCTTTACTCTTCTTTTCTCTCATTTTGCACTGTTTGTGTTCCAGCTTAACATGTATCTTCAGCCTTGGCCTAAATCCAAGCAATTGCCATCAAAATATGTCTTGGACTAAGAGACTCACAAATGCCAAAGCAGATATGGTGTAGAATTGTTCTGATGAGGATTCAGTTGCCCACATCTCTCCAGTAATGCCTTTTGGAAAACCTCCAAGGAAACATTGCTTTCATTTGCCTCATCAGAATCACTTTTCTCTTCCAAATGCCAACCACATCTCGTGCTTAACAAGAGCTACAAATGACCATTGCTGGAGCTGCAAACCTTCATTTTGACATACAATGCTCTGATAACACTGGCACACCCATCAAGGCAGACACATTAACATAAAACCACAAGTTAAGAATGGTAATAGAATCACACTTCTCAACAAATCACAGATCAGTTCCTTTCAACAGTTACTTGTGAGTTGAAAAGATAAAGATGCTGGGTTTGCTTTCCTGTCACAGCAATACTATTTTGTTTATATATTATGTTTTCAAAACAGTGGTAATTTTTAATACTCTACAACAGATCCCCAAGTGAGGTTCAGCACCTGAATGAACTAACATGGATATGTGAATCAGAACAGCAAATTGTTACCCTTGCTTCTCAATAATGTGTCAAATATTTCAATTTCCACCAAAAAGGCATTTTTGCCCATGGCGAAACAACAAAGAAAAATTTCTTTATAAGAGACTTAGAAAAACATCTTTACAGTGGGCAAAATATGCAATCAAAGTTTTATTTATTTTCTTCCAGTACCAATGAGTTTCTTGAACAAACATCTTGTATGAAATGTCAGCTGTGGCATTGCAGGTCATATTCCTGCATGGATGAAATCAGTTTAGAACTAGAAATGAGCACAAATATTCAGTTCAGTGCAGCAGCCATTAGTTTTGGATTTTACTATGCTGTTTCATATTCAATTACTTTGCTTTTGCACATATCTGAGAATCCATTTTATCCCCATCTCAATTAAAAATTATATTAAAAAAAGCACCTCCTCACCAACAAGGGAAGGGTAAACTGTCTCCCTGTTCCCTCTTTTGTCTATTATAATCTGATCACAGAAATATCACAACTTTCAGCACAAAAAAGCCTACATTTTCAAGAGGGCAGTGCAGGAGGTAAGGAGACAAATCAGATGTGGACCTCAAATTTGGCACTGTGCATATTCCCTGAAAGATGAAGCATCTCAGCCCAGTACTTATAAATTCATGGGCTCATACTTTTGAATAGAAAAGCCTGAATAGAAAGCTTTAGTCATTACCACAAAAAAAAAAAAAAAAAAAAAAAAAAAAAAAAAAAAAAAAAGATAATATAACAGTGAAACTGTAATTAATAGTTTAAAATACAGGAAATTATTTTAACTTAGAAAATAAAATTATACCAACTCCTAAAAGAACTACTGAAAACCTGCCTACAACCTAAACTATTTTCTGGCGAGTTTTATTCAACCTGCCACAGATATGCTGAGGTATATAAATAACTAATAACTGAGGTATATAAATAACTAAACACTTCCCTGTGTCAGGCAGATGGACCTGTCAGCAAGAGTTAATTTCACCCAAATAAAAAATGAAACCCTTTATTCAATGTAGCTTCATGAGAATTAAAGAAATTTCATATTCTACCTATTTTTGTTTAACACTTTGAACAATATTAAAAGATTACCACAGAGACAAGGTCTTATCTGCCTGCTCAGATTACACTGTACTTACACCAAACCTTACAGCATACATGATTAGCCCTAAAAGGTCTCTTTGGTGATTTGCTCTTTTAATGAACTGGTTGGAATTCATTATACAATAATTGTGAGGAGGCTTCACTGATAAGCCACTGTCTTGAGGGGGCATGGTGCTGACAGACAGCAATTTTTTCTCAAAAAAAATCCACACACGTTCCCTGCTAAATGAAGCATAGATATTAATCTGAAACCTTCTATGAGCAAGGAAAGACACAAACAGCAGAAAAGAAAGTCCAGGACAAATAGGGTAATGGGTTTCATTCAACTTCCAATTTACACCATTTTTGCCCAGGTGAAACTCCATTTTCAGTGCTGACAAAAATTGCACTTGTCAAGACAAAAGTTCTGCACTGCAACTTTTGCAAAGGTCAGAGCCAAGTATTTACATGCCAGAGAACAGGTGGTTGTGCAGGCTGTGCTCCTGCTGGACAGCTACAAGATTTGGAAAGCAATCAGGTACTGGAATTCAGCTTTGATGCAACAGAACTCCTCCCAAATGTTACCATAAAGAAAAAATGATTGATTTTTTGCCAGCAGGGTCTAAATGCAGCATTGCTGAGGCCTTTCAACAGGCTGGCTTGTTAATCAACCTAGGAGAAAGTTGTGCCACTGAGTTATTTCATCTTGGGAATTTCAACTCCACAACCTTTTCTCACAGGCAGATCTTCCTCTTGTACCGGCTACATCATCTACAGCTCAGCATTCCTGGGGTGAAGCTGAAGGCCAGGAAAGGGCTGTCACAGCTCCACTAAGAACAAAAGAATGATTTTACTGGTTCAGATACAGACAGCCCAGCCCAACATCCCGTGCCTGCTGGTAGCCAACAACAAGCGTTTAAAAAAATAAGTACATGGACATTAATATAATTTTACATTTGTCCTGATCAAAAAATCCATGATTTCAGGACTTGCTCACTCAGATATTATATTTCTGGGTTAGCTAACTCTGGGTGGATTTTTCATCCATGAGTCCACCTAATCACTTTTCACACTTTGCCATACTTAAAACCACCAGAAGAATTTAAACTGTCCAGCTGATATGGGAACCAAGAGAACACTTCTCTGGCACTGAGGAGAGTCACCTGAAAACCACCAGGGAAAGACTTGTGGGCTTTCCCAGCTGCAGATCAGGTCACCACCACTGCTTGAAGATTCCTGTCTACTTCCAAACTATATATCCAGGGGCTTGGATTTTTATGCTTTCTTTTTTGCTCTTGAATACCTGAAATGTCCACAGACATCTTCATTCTGGGATACATGGTATATTTGAGAAAAATATGTTTTCACACACGCACTGAATTGCATATAAGTCCTTCACTAACCTTCTTCTCTGTTGAGCATCCTCTCTATAGGGGTCCTCAGCTTCAACTGCAATATTTGGAAGCCAGAAAGCACAGGCTAAAGGCCCTTCTGCTTATCCTGCCTGATGCTCAAGCTCCCTTTTAGCTGGAGTGGCACAACTGCTGCAGAGAAGATAAGAACTGCAATCCATTTCCCAGCTGCACCCTTCATCAAACAATGCCAGTTTCCAAAAAGCTCTTGGCCTCCCTGATGCCTTGGGAAGGCTGACCTAGAACAGAGACTAGACAGAGTTAAAGAATAAAGCAGGGATTTATTAGAAGGCCTCAATGGATCCACCTTGGCAGCACAAGAGCCCAGCCAGGGCTGCAGCCAAGATGAACCAAAATGGTCCCAAAATGCACGAGCGCTCCCGGGGGCTCTCACTGGGATCAGCTCTGCTCCATTTGCACCTTGCAGTTCATTGTCCCATTCCAGCTTTAGCCCATGCAGTCCCATCCTGCTTGTTTTTCTCTCTCCAGCCCACGTTGTTTGTGCTCTTGGGCCTGAGGTTTGGATCATTTGTCCTTGGTCCCCAGCTGGAGAAGGAATTGTTTTGTCTCCCTGCTCTGTGAAGAGAGCTCACCATCCCCTGATATGAAGCTCAGAACTACACACTAAAGCAGCACAGAATGTGAAAAATATAAAAGCCAAAACCTGAGGCATCATCCCCATCACTCCATGTACCAGCTGCAAGCTTAGTCCTCCTGCATTTGCTTTTAAGCTGCGAGAAGGTAAAATTACTGCATTAGGACTGCTGTTCAAGCAATGCACTCAGCACATGAGCCATCTCCAGGAGCACAAATAAGCTCCAGATTAAGTCAAACCCAAGAGGACAGTGATGTGTGAGCAGACATGTACACCATAATTTCAAAATGAGGAATTAAAATATATCCAGACATTCAATGATTTCACCTTTGAGACTGTTCTGTGAGGACTCAGCCCTGCTCTCCAGCCAAAGGAAAAGAAGTTTTCTCTGCACTTTCAAGTACATGGAGAGTTCCTTTTTGAGGAAGCTGAAATCCACATGCTTTTCTGGTAAGTGTAAGGGTAACTAGAGTTCAAGTTAAATTCAAGACTGAAGATATAACATCTTCATTAAGAAGTTCTAGTAAAATACGCCTTATTCCTCCATCAGAAAAGGTCCTCAAACCCCCTGCAGATTCTCCACATGCTGGTAAATGTGTGAAAATTTGCACTTGTCACAAATGTTTAAAATTTTAATCAAAGCATGTCAGTGCTCATATAATGAGAGTTTTTCCCCGTGGTGAAATTGTCATAATGAAGGTTGCAAAATTACCACATACTTTCAGATGAACTGCAAACAGCCTCTGTCTTTTAGCTGTTACATTTTACAGTCCTCTTCCCCTTAAGCCCAGATCCTTGACTAACTGCTTTCCAAAATATACCAATCAGTAATTTCCACCCTGGACAACTGTCACAGGCACAGGCTACAAAACGTTTATACCCACTTTTTTCAGATTTTCCTCCACTTTGATCCCAACTTGCCAAGCCAGAGGTGCAAGTCTGAACAAGCAGTGCTGCAACCAAACCCTGGACAAGGCCAGATCCAGATGTTTGATGTCCACTGGCCCACCTCCACCTTCTTAAAAGCCTTTCTAGGCTTCTACATTCATAGAAGCTATATAAACATATGCTTCACCCTTCCAAATAGTGGATTACTCTGGGAATAAAAACAGACTTTCTCATACTTCTCTTTAGAAGCATGAGACAGATTTAGAGAAGATAACTACAGTAGAAGAAAATATCTTGTGTCATTGACATCCAAATGGAAAGCAAGATTTTGTGATGACATCCACATATTGTGGATTAGCCCTACTGATAGATAATTATATAAAGGAATTTTAATATATTTATTATATAAATAAAATATCCAAATATTCCAATATATATCCAAATAGATACATATCCAAAAATCAAAATATAATATGTAAAATATACCCAAAGAGAAAGAAAACCATCCTTTCTTTGTATAACCATGCATCAAGCCTCCCAATTATTTGAGCTGCATGGTGAAAAATGCATTTGTTTATTATTGTGGAGGACGTACATCTACACACAAAGCCCATGAAAACAAGGCAAGACAAGAAAAAGCATATGAAAGGTTTCCAAGCTGATTAATAACAAAGAGAAGGTCATCAATGGCATAGATGACCATAAAGCTTGAGCACTTTAGTTATACCCCACCCACAACACAACCCAATCTGACTTTGGACATATGAAAAATAAAAATGGTCTGAGCAGAAGTGAAAGCCCAGTTTCAAAATTAAGACTTCCTGCAGCCATGACTAACCTATTTAGCAATATTACACCACGTCCTCCTTCATCCTGCTGCTTTTAAGAAATCAGTAAGGTTTAAAAAACTTGATGGGAAACCAACCCCACATTTCACAGACAGATGGTTTATAGTTTAAGTGCTCGAGTAAAACCTTCTCTTATCATTCTTTGTACACACTTGAAAGCCACTTAGCTGAAATAAATCTGTGCAAAACAACAGCAAATAACCAGTAAAAAGCTTAATTACTCTGCTTTATATCTATGGTATGAAAGGGGGTTGGAAAGAAAAATAAATCTACTGATAAAGCTTGGTTTTAAACTAAGTGATGAGAGGTGGGTTGGAGCAGAGAATATGATAACTGGGCATAATTCCAGGGTTTAAACAGCACCCCAGGCTTTATATGCTTTCATGCAAGTCAGGCTTTTATCAAAAAGTCAAGTGTTCTGAATCAGAATGTCCATGTATTTTTGTCCATCACAGAAGACTCTTGCTTTTACAGGGCTGTAGTTGAGAAATTGAGCTGAGAAATCCTTGTACTGTGCAAGCTGAACACGCCCAGGAGACCAGTCTGAACCAGTGCCACGCACAGCCCAGGGCTGGAGGCACTGAGTGCACTGCCAGAGCTCTGCCTCGGGCTTTGCTGACCCCAGAACTCCTGAGTTCAGCCCAAAAGAGTGCAAAAAGGCACGGGGTGAATTCCCAGCTTACTGCTGGTTTCATCACTCACCTACAACAAGCACCTCTGCGTGAAGCAAGGAGGAATCTGTTTCTAGGTCAATTCATTTAAAAGGAAGGGGTGCAAACCAGGACTCAGCAGCTTTTTTATTCTCAAGCAGAAGCAGAATTTCCAACTGGGAATGGCTGCCATACCTTCAGTTTGACCCTACTAACCAGAAACATCAGAGAGGAAAAACAGGTGGCATAAATTGGTAACAAGAGAAGAGGGGGAAAGTCATTCACTGCATTTTCTAAGGTGAACTTTAAGCTGTCAGCCTAAAACTTTGTTTTATGGACATGGACATCTGGTTTCGAGTATGAAACTTTGACATTGAAAACTCTGAAAAAAAAATTATATGCATGTAATATGCAAAAGAAGTACAGGTGCTGATTTTGCTGTTAAATTCATTATCCAGCACTCCATGTTCTATCTGGTGTTGGGAGAATTTTGTGATAAGGGTGCTTAGATAAAGTGCAGTCCAATATTTAAACATTTACAAACAAGATTAATAGATTAGCAGCCAGACAGCTTAGTACACATCCCCAAGGACAATAAGGATTATAAGAGAAATCTAAATTAATGTTTTAGACAAGCCTAAACCTGCAATCAGGGGGAGCGTGCAAGAAAGGATGGAGGCAAACCACATCACCCAAAACCAGCCTGAGAGCATTCAATTGGCACCAGCTGCCCAGGTCTCATAAAATAAGTGATCTCCCTAAAATAAGTGATTTTAGAGACTGGTGGTGCTCAAGTTGTCCTAAAGCTGAGAAGGTTGTACCTGCACCTATTACTTTGGGTAACACTACCCTTTCCATGCTCTAAAAAAACCCCAATGAAACAAAAAAAAAAAAAAAAAAGAAAAAAAAAAAAAAAAAAAAAACCAACCAGACCAATCATATGTGACAAAGTCATGTGTGTGCTGTAAATTCACTTCTTGCTTCCTTTGCAGAGATTACTCTGTATTTCTAAACTTCATTTAAACCTTCCAGCAGTGTAGTTTAGTTGGTGTTCAGAGTGTTTAAAAATGAAGACTGAAACTGAGCAAGTACAAGGTATTAGCAAGTTTCAGAGTTTAAAATAATAAAACAAAAAATGACAGACTTTACCAGAAAGTGAAAACATTTACAAAATAGCCCACACATACTGCAAGAAGTTTAAACCAAAAGAAAGAAAACCCACATCAATACACACACAAACAGATCTATGTTGATTCGGTTTTTTCAGTGATCAAACTCCTTGAAAGAGATTTTTCTTTCAGCAGCAGGGTGTCTGAATTAGAGAGTGGCAGTATCTGATCTTTTTTATGTACCTATCCATAAACAGAGCTTTGTTATAGCCACCATCAATCCTGTCCAATGCCTCCTCTGCAATTTACTATGTGTATTTATTGCACCAAAACCTCATTATAATAAATTGAAACTATCCAGCACGTCCCTGGAAGTATTCCCTACAGAATGCTATATATTCCAAAGCTCTGCCTTGATTTCCCAGCTCCCTTTCAGGATAAACATGGACTACACTTAGCGAGCTCCATGTTCAGAAAAACCATTTATAAGAAATGTCATCTGTCAGTTTGCCTTCAGCAGCCAACACCCCACATCCTCCAAGCTAAATTATGTTCAGTCACGTTAGACAAAAGAACATATCTAATTCAAATACTTACACTTAACGGATAATTGAGAACTGATCCACTAAATGAGCACCTCTAATTACACATCCTAAGTGGGGGAGGGGGAGTTTCTTATCTCTAGAGCTCTAATTTCCACATGTCACACATGTCTTTTGTCAATTGAAGCGATGAATACACATCATTATAAAATTCTCTTCGCAAATTACCATAGTTAAGGCTGAAAATCCAGTAATCAGATGGTGTTTTTTAACAGACAGAATCAGCACTATTCTCCCATTCCAAAGGCTGTAGAACAACAAATTTTTTACCAATATTGGGAGAACTAAGAAATTTAAAATATGGATAATATTCATTGCACAAAAATGTTTTGGAAATGTAACCCTGAATACAAGAAATGATGACAAGAAGACCAGAAGAGGCAGTAGGGGCTTCCTCAGCTTTTGTTGCTTATTTTTTTCCCCCCTGGCAACTAAATCAATGTCCCCCACATTTAAAGAATGTTGAATTTGAAATACAGACGTTTTATTTTGCATCCGTGTGCCATCACATTTTTAAATTACTTGCTGTCTTCATTCTTCCTCAGATATTTTGAAAAGTCACATCACATTGACTGGCAGAGAGCAGAGACCTCATGTATCAAAAAAGTGCAAACCAGAACACACTGAACACAAAACTGAATTTGAACAATACCAGTAATTTTTTTCTTTTTCCCCTCTAAAGGTGAGAAAAGTTTTTCCAGTACAACTGCCTGATGATCACCCAAAATCCTGCTCTTAGCCCAAAAGGAGGCAAGTCACTGTGTCTCCTTTCCTCTGGCATTATCTGACTTCCAGAACTAATCCTCTTATTCTGCACACAATCACATTTTTAATCTAAAACCACCTTATTTAGCCCCCCCAAGATTTTGTTTCTTGTGTGTTTTCCCGGGGAAGCTGCTTTCCTTCATTGAGATAATGCAACACTGAATTGTAAGCTCTATGCAGCTGTCACTCTTTGCCAAACATTCAGAAACATAAATGAACTCTGACAAGTCATTTATCTGGTAATTCAGTGTCAAAGCGTAATAATATCACTGGTCTTTGTGCATTAGCAGTGTTAAAGCAGAGTTGAAGTTAAAATGCAAATTTAAAGCACCTTTGGTGTATTAGAATAAAAAGTACTACATTTGATGCCCATCCTGTTAATCCTTTAGATTCTCAATTAGGTAAGAATAAAAATGTGTGGATAAACCCAAACATTACACTCATTAAACCAGGAATGAAAAGCTTAATGAATGCAGTGACACCTGTAGTTACCACACTGGGTTTAAGTGTTGAAGAAGGAATATCTGCAGTTTGCCATCCTGACTCAAACCCCCGTGGAGCTCACATTCCCATCAGGAGAGCACAGCCTGCACAGAGGGAAGTACAGTGTGCAGCAGAATAGGAATTCTGAGCAATCTACTGAATTTTCTAATTTTGCTAAGTAAAGGCCACCCTGCAAGAACTAAGTTTCCATCCTATTTTACCTCTTGCTGTTATAAACAATCACCAAAACATGGTAGTTTGGTTTTGGTTTGGCTTTTTCTTTCCTTTTTTTTTTTTATTTTTTTGTGGTTCATCTGCTTGTTTGTTTGGGGTTTTGTTTGATTGGTTGATTGGGGATTCCTTCTCATGGATGTAAAGCCATTGGCAAAGATTTCCTTCTCTTCTCTCCCAAAGGGGCTATAAATTGGAATAAAACAGCCAAATCTTCATCATGTTCCTCTCTTGGCTGGTGTTACAAGCTGATCCACCTCAAGAAGACCAAGTGGAAACTTGTTTGATCACTCTGGTGTAGTTAATATAACTACAATTATATACTTTTTATGGACTAAATTTAGTTTATGGTACTACCCCATATAGTAGTATATAATTATAGTTACATAAATTATATAGTTGATAAAATATAGTCTTATAATAGCAGTACCATTTCAACACGCTGCCAGGCTGAGGAAATTTCTGCTGTGCAAAGCCTCTCTGTTGTTCTGTCCAGTCTCACCTGTGATGAATTCAGCCTCCCAGCTTTACAAGGTCAGAGTTCAGGAAAATGTTGTTTGTTTCCATGTGTTTAAGACAGGATTGAGACCACCACAGAATACCCTGAGTTGGAAGGGACCCACAGGGGTCATCAAAGTCCAGCTCCTGGCCCTGCGCAGACACCCAGGAGTCACACCCTGTGCCTGAAGGTCCAAAGGCTTCTCTGCCAGGCTTGGTGCTGTGACCATTCCCTGGGGAGCTGTTCCTGTGCCCAAACACCCTCTGGGGGAAGAACCTTTGCCTGGTACCCAACCTAAACCTCCCCTGACACAATTTCAGACCTGTCAGGTCCCGTCACTGTCCCGGAGAGCAGAGATCTGTGTCTCTGCCCCTCCTCTTCGAGGAAGCTCTAACTGAGTAAGGTCTCCTCTCAGTCTCCTCCAGCTGAACAGACCAAGTGCCCTCAGCCACTCCTTGTATGAATTCCTTCCTTCACCATCCTTTTCATCCCTCCTTTGGGTGCTCTCTAACAGCTTTGCATCCTCTTTATACCATGGCACTCCAAACCACACACACAGTACTAAAACTCAGACCCAGAAAAGGGCCAATACTGATTTTACTGATGTGAAACCAGATAGGCTAAATCCTAAACAAAAAAAGAAAACAGGACAGTAATATGATGTATCTTTTTCTGTCATGTAGTTGTTACATTAAGCTCCAAGCTGTACGAGAGGTGATATAACAGAGCAACAATCTTACTTCAGGGAAGATGAGATAGAAAGGATTTAAAAAACCCCAAACCAACAACAAAAATATCCCAAGCTATAAGCTGTCAGTTTTATATGCTACAGGTAACTCCTCCAGTCTGCAGACAAAACAAAGACTCTCCTTGATGTGTCCTAACTCCTCCATTAAATATAATTTACTAAAATAATCAAGATTTGTCGTTGTTTTTTTTTTTTAAAAAAACCAGACTCCTGCGCTGATATTTTGCTTGTAATCACATGAATTTCTGCATGTTAAATCTGACAATTGCTGCCAAGATCAACAGCTGGAGAAGATGAAGAGAGTCTCATAAAAAGAGAGCATGAAAACAAAATTATTTATTTTAGAAGGGAGAGTTATCAGGAGAGGAAGTACATGAAACAACATGTAGAGGATGTAAATCAAAGGAGTCTCTTTCTCTTCCAATCTTGACCACAAAAATGCCTTGTCTGCCCCCTGATGATACCCCAAAACTGATATAGCAAAAAGCACCAGTCAAAAATGAAAAGTAATGTCTTACTAGCAAGTTCATTCTTGTATTTTATTTTTATCCCTTCCTACTTCAGAAACACCTTCTATACATCACTACACCCCCATTTTTTGTGCAAGTCTGAAATGGAAACATTAAGTAGAATTTCCTTCCTCTCCTACTCACTTTTTAAACACAGCCCATTGATGACTTTGCTTTAGCTTGTTTTCACCATGCCAAATCAATATCAATCTGCAATTTCCTCAACTCAGCTAATTATAATCTATGCAGTATACTTAGTTCCAGACAGTTTGAAATCCCTGAGATTTCCCATGTCTCAAAAATGAATAAAAAGGGCTTATTACATCCACTTTTCAGGTTCCTTTACAAAGATTTGTGTTTAATAAACTCAGGCAGCTTTAAATCCCGTTTCCAATCCTCCTTCAAAAAAAAAAGATTCTCAAGCATTTCCTGCTAGAGTTGACTAATGGCTATAATCACCTGAGGCAAATTTCCCAGATCCTTTAAAAAAATAAATAAATAAAGCCTAGCCTCTACATTTTCTGTTCTTGAGTTAAAAAAAACAAAACCAAAAAAACACTAACAACAATAGAAAGTCTAAACTACACCAAATGTACAACTACACATTTCATGACCCAGAACTGTCCACAAGAAAATCTTTCTCCACACAGGATTTTTGCCCAAAACAAGCAAAGCTTCCAGAGAGCCATTGATGACCCTGTGTCATGTAAAGATCATTTTGCATTGTAAGTATGAAGAAAACATTGAATCAGCAATTGTTCCAAGCCATCCCTTGGAAAGCACCCATTTCCTGATGCTTTCTCCTGCCCTGGGCCATAAGTGGCCAGCAACAATCTGAGCCTTGGGAAAACCTTACCAGAAGCAAAGCATAGCCTGGAATATGGTATTGATAAAGATGCTAGCACAAAAGTATTTAAAGTCACCTAGAATTGTGAGCAGCCATGTAAAACTCACATTGAAAGTAGGCTGCTGGTGGATTGAATCCAAAATGCCAGTATTTTCCAAAAACTAAAAATAAGTTCTGGCAGTCACTCTCTTAGGACACCATTGTGTCTTGATTCTGCCTTTTGTTAGGCCAAGTATTTTCTAAACCCCTGGCATGATTTAAGTATTTACCAAATATCTTTATTATATCAAAAGTCACATTGCACTGGATGCAATCAAAAAAAAAAAAAAAAAAAAAAAAAAAAGGAAAGAAGTGTGTGGTTAAGATATTTATTTCCATCCAAGAAGTGGAATTGAGAAAATGGTGTCCACATAAAACCATAATTCATAGACTACATATTCCTTTCCTTCTAAGCATGTATCTTTCCTCCCAAGTGGACAGGAATATGTAAAGTGTCTTTACTAACAACATTGATATTATAAAATTCCAGTGTATAAAGAACAAATAGGGTTGATAATCTTTCCATACCAAACAAGGTAGGCAAGCTCATGAAAGCTGCCTGGACAAATGGGTGCCACAGCTTTGTGGGCATGGTTATTTATTACACAAAAGACAAAGGAACATTAATAAATTCCCTCCTGAAATTTCCTCTCTGTCTCTGGGGATGATTCATTGAAATGTACATGCTGACTTCCCAAAACCCCTTCCTCTCATTTTATGTATTCCACATTAGTATCCTCAAACATAAATTTGCTCTGGAAATAAACTATTTCAAAGCTCCTGTGGGATCCCATATCCCATGAGATGTTGATTTTTTGAGTTTACTATCATTTAATATGATTTTACTCCTTCCTCCCAAGAGACAGCATTTTCCTGAAAGATATTTTCCTCATAGTTTGAAAATACTGCACTCCAGAGGAATAATAAAAAAAATCCTTGAAATAATAGTTTTCCTGGTTTTTTTTCCAAATTTCCCTTCTGAAACTTTGCACACAACCAGCAACTGAAGCACACACTGGGACACGTCTGAGATGAAAACCAATACAGGTGACATGCTGGCTTGCTCCAGAAACAATAACAAAGCACATTTATTTTTAACAGGGTCTATTAAGAGAATGTGTATTGTTGAAAAAAACAAATTAGAATTGTATGGTCATAGTGGTTTGAGTTCAGAAAACAAGTTCTGTTGCAGCACTGTTGGTTGAATCAGGTTGTGCAGGTGGATGTCAGTAAATAGTGCTTTTAAATCACAACAGAATGGTTTTTCAAACTGAACATGCACGTTTCCTGCCTAAATGTTGAATGAGCCTTTTGATTGGAAATTTGTATTTCTGTTCTGAATGCAAGCCAGATAACTGTGTCACATGTACTTTGAATTACAGCAGCTCGCAGTCCTGAGGAACAAAAGAAATGTGTTCAAATAATTCACGGCAGCCACTGAAAATGGGACGTGTTTGAAGGCAGAGAAACCTGCAGGGGCAGTGCCCTGTTAAAAGCACTGTTTGGGGCTGGGGAGGGTTTTACAGCACAAGGGGTCTGGGTTGGGGTCCAGTCCAGAGGCTGTGACAAGAAGGTGCAGGCAAATTTGAGTAACCTATAAATGTTACAGACTTTGTTACAAAAAAAAAAAAAAAAAAAAAAAAAAAAAAAAAAAAAAAAAGATAATTGCTGATGATTATCACCTTGAAGGGATGCACAGGACCCAGGACTGTAACATTTCTGCAGGTCAGGTGCATCACACAGGAATTAAGGTTCTTCATTTCACTCCTGAGAAGCACAAAAAGGCCTTTAACCTCCTGTTTGCCACTAGACTGCTGAAAACCCCTGCACTCTGCACTGGTATTGGTGACAGGCCCAAAAAGAAAGCAGATGCAGAAGGCAGATAAATAAAGGACTTCTCTGGGTACTGTTCAGTGGAACTGCCTACGTACCTGCATCAAAGAGAAACAGAGAGATTAAAGACAAAACCCAAGCAGGCAGCCAGAAAAAGGACTGAGAAAAGTCTTTCTACCTCCTCCCCTCCTCCCATGACTTCCCTGAGGGAGAGCTTTGAACAAAAGCACCGAGGAGTAAAAAGTTTGGAGCTCCTGTTTGATGGTGGCAGCGTTCACAGGTGCTGTGAGAATTCTCTGCACATTCTCCACTGCTAAGGCTTTGCCCTTCCGAAGGATTTGCACTTCAGAACGACAGAAAATGCCATAATGGCAACATTATCTTCTGCTAGCAAACAATTATTTGTGCCTGGTATTTCAAAATGCAGGCAGGTAGAATGCTACAAAAGCTCTTCACTGTTGGTCAAAGTGGAAAAGCCACGCCACAAAGCACAGCATTTTAAAGCTGTGGTCTCCAAAATGGCACCTCAGAGAATTTTGTATCCTTTTAACACACTTAATTCCTATTGAGAGTAATAGCAGCTAAGCATGAGCCAAAGGATAGCATGATTGCAGATTTAACACAGATTTGCCACTATGGTTGCAGATATTACAGGAAACAAGTCAGCTCCTAGATTTGTTCCAGACTATAAATCTTTTCTGTTAGTATGCATAAGGCATAGTGAAATGTGTCTGCTCAAACAGAAAAGAACAGGCCTAATCAGAGAGAGACTGTTTCTCATAAAATGCAAGGGAGCCTTTGTTTGGATTTTGCCAGCTATCTCAGACTGGAGATTTTTCTAAAACAGGCAAGATATATGAATATTATTGACAACACATGCGACTGTTATCACACTTTCTTTTCATTTATTTGAAATTAAATAATAGGCTTTGCTTTTATCCTCACAATACTTCTAAAAATAGTAATAGTCAGGATAGGAAAACCAAATAATTTTATGTTTTAACTAGTTTTGTTACACAGAAAAAGAACGTGGCAATAGCCTCTCAAACACTAAAAGGGTCAGAGATCATGGATATGTTTCCAAATTTATTTTCAAAGCATCACAGTGATTCTGAAACCCTCAATAACCCAATTCCAGTTTATTTCCCACATCCTTAATCCTTTACTTTGGAGAGTGGGTCTATGTATGAGCAAAGGATAGTGGGGCACAGCTTTGCTCCTGACAGGTCACACAGGTGTTGCTGGCTCTCACTATTCCTGTGTTCATCTCAGATAAGCATAGCCTATGGCTCTTGCTGCCTGAGACATTTTGGGAATTTTTGTTTGGCAGTTCAGGTTATGCAAGATAAGGTTTTCCTCACAGGGAGGCCATTCTTTACCCCTGAGAGGTCTATTACCTTGCCTGCACTCTGCTCATTAATTCTGCTATGTTGTTTTGACATGGATTTATATCTTCATTCCTTAAAAGTATTTGGGTTTCATTTCCTTCAGTTGCTGTAGCTTCTTCCTCAGTCCTACCTATGATTCTCTGTGATCCTTCCAGATCTACTTAGGACATTTTTCTTTTAATCAAGTGCCGAGATCTAAATTTCACATAATTACTTTGAGAGTAAATTATTTTTCTCTATGTGTAGCCTCTTTAGTAGCAATTGATTGCTAGATGCAGCAATTTTAATCATCTAAAGACTTCAGTCCAAGTCATCTCATATTGCACCATATGAATTAAGGAGATGGGCTCAAAATCTCTAAAAGCAAGTTAGTGCATAAATGCAGAAATAAGTGGATTTTATTTTGAAGGAAATGTTTCTATCAGGGAAATCTTTTAAAAAGACAAACATAATATAGAGGAAGCATAAAGGTGGTGAACTGGGAACCAGTGCATACCCTTTCTCACAATACAGTTTCAGGGAATATTTTATGAATGTTAAAAAGTTAAACCAGAGACTTTGATTTTCTCCTTTGCTCCTACCTGATGTAACATGTGTCCAACAATCACTTGCTGATTTAATCCATTAAAAACTCCCAATAAACCACATGAAAAAATAGACAAAATTTCTTTAAATAGAAAAAAACATTATAAACCATCAGAATGCCAGCAGAAAAATGGAAGCTAAAGTTATTATCATGATGATTTTTTACTTGTGTCCTGTTATCTCAGGGAACGTATTTGCATTGTGCTTCAGCCTGCTAGGATCTGGAATGGCTGTGAAATATAACCAGGCTTTATAATTAAAGCAGCAATTAACCTTGCTTTTGAACAACTTGGGAATTAAATTTTGATCAAGAGGCACACAGCAAATCTCTGCTTCCTGTATCTTTTCTTCTCATTGAGGAGGTCATGCCATAGTGACCAAAATTTTTGATAACCTGGTCCATTCTGTTTAGAAGTATCTACCTATCTGCTACAAACCCTACAGCTCCGACCTGGGAATAAAATCTGGTGGATTTGGTGCCTCTGAACACAGCAGGAATAACCATAAATGTTTTAAGGTGGATAAATTTTGTAAAAAATCACAGTCACAAGAACCATTTGTAAGCAGATCATGTGCAGGGTCCACATTCCTTATTCATAACTCCTGATTGAACAGCATCAGTCAGCCAGTGACCAAGCAGACTCATCTGGAAATTTGACTGAGTGCTCAGAAGAACCCAACCACATGCTCTGAGTGAAAGAAAAAACTAGTGTGAGGCTGATTCTCAAACCAATGCCTGGATTTAGGCAATGAATAAATATGAACCAGAGAACAGCAAATGAAACATGCAATTCTCTAAGCAAATGAAGGGACAATGCCACAATGGCTTTACCAGGTGGGGAGTAACTCTGGATTCCCATCTCTATTGTCATTCAGTAAGAACTTGAAACATCAGACAATTGAATCAGGAGTTTGTAATGAAGTCTTGATTTTATTCCAAACTGAAATAATCTGTGCACGGTAAGGATTAATTTGAGGCACAGCACTTACCTGCTAATTAACAAAGGCAACGAAGCTACAGGAAAGCCTTTATGCCCTGTTATGAAAATTTTGCCAATTTCAACTAAGCCTTAAAATGGTCTTATTTTGCTATGCCATGTAATGTCTGGAAAGCATCTGGAAGTCAGAAGTGATAGGCAGTAAAGAAGGCTCAGGGAAGGGAAAGACAATGGTTCAGACATACCCACATCAGCATGTTGAACAACTTTCAGTAACGATCCCCATCACAGAGCTGGGCCCACAAGGCATCTAACAGAGACAGTGAGCACGTGACATGTACCCAAACTACTTCTGCTCCTTCTCCATCACCCTTCTATTTCACTGTCATTTTCAGACAGAACCACGGAGTCCTTTTGCTCTCATGCTCCACTTTTTCAGACACTACCCATAAAAAAAGTCTCTTTTCCATTTAATCCATTTAATTCTTGGCCACCTTAAAACACATACTAATAAGATTAATGAACCTCAGAACAGCCTCCAGCCGCTTGCAGGCTGTAAAACTTCCTCCCCAAGACATCTGCTTGGTGTGCAGCAGTGTGGCAGAGCTCAGTGGCCTGAGCCTCACCAGGAGGATAGCGTGCCAGGAACCAAAGTTAAGAGCTGATGGAGAAGAAAGCTTGCTCCACAGAATTCCTAAGAGTCTGAAAAGCCAAAGTGCAGCCGAAGGTTATCACAGAGGAGCAGCATGCTGCAAGGACTAACAGCTATAAATAACACACAAAAGAAACTGTTTTACATTTGTTTGGTTTTGAGCACACATAAGAGAAATGGATTAGAGCTTTCTCTCGTGCAACACATCAGATTAATTCAACAACCTCTTTGCCAAAGAATGCTCTTATGGGACTACATGTTCCTCTCCTTCTAGGACTTTTGCTTCCTTTGTTCAAAATAAGACTATTTAACAAAAGTTTGACTTCTGAGATCACACTTTTTGCTTCTGACCCTTGCTAAGTCTCTAGATGTGCCCTGAATCTTTGTTCTCTCTCAAAATCAACCCAAACCTCTTTACTCCTTCTTGCTCCCCACTCCCTGTAGGGCTTCACTCAACAAGCCATTCCCTCTGGAGCACAACACAAAGCAGTTTCTCTCCCCTTTACTTTTCTATGCCCTTTCCTTGTTGTTTTTTTCAACAGCTCTCTCCCCATGCTGTCCTTCAGAAAGAACAGGCAACCTTAAACCATCCCATGAATTTTAGCTCCACAACACCAACCATAACAATTTTGAGAGCAAACTTCCACAACTTCCATAGGAAAGCAAACCATTTAAAAGCAACCCACTCAAATTGCAGCCCTGACTGGAGCGCAAAGAAATGGGGACAATTTCAGTGTCATTTTTTCAGAGGGAACAAGAGCAGCAGCCTCCTTGCTGACTATGCAGGACCTGCACCAGCCACATCTTCAGCAAAGCATCAAAAACCTGGGACACTGAATCCTTGCAGTTTGCTCTCAACACAACTCCATCCTCACACAAACCAGCTCCATGTGCTCCTGCCTACTCAAACAGTTTAAAACAAGCAATATGCAAACAACTTTCTTCTTCCTTGCATATTATTGGGTTAACATTTTAATAGTCTCTGACCTGCAAGACCAGAAACCAATTCTGTTTCACTTCCCCAGTAACCCCTACCTGTCTTGTGGCAACGTCCCATTTTTAGTGCATATCTGATGCTCTTATTATCCAAGTAATAAACCTCATCCATGGCAAAAACTTCCCAGAGAAAAAGAATATGTAGGAGTGAAATCTAATGGCAGTGGATGCAGAATCCTGGCAGCAGGAACCAGCCATTTTTTCCAGTTATAGCAAAAGATTTTACCTGCACCACTGCCAGAAGGGAAAAACCCAGCAAAGTCTAGTCAGACTAACATGTTTTCTGTGGTACAGGAAATGATGGGTACCATTGCTAGACCATGATTAAAATTATCACCAAAGTATCACCGTAATATTGAATTAAAATTTGGATTACATTAGAACACACAGTCTGCATACTGTTGGCTAGAGCAGCTATATTCAAAATTTACGCATAAGATATAATGCTAAGGTTGCTAGAAACTTCTGCTAAAACACTACCAGACTAAGCTCAAAACCATGTGAAAAAGTACCCACAATTTGTCCTTGTTTTTGAGATAACAGCACTTACATTTGCAAATGTTAAACTAGAATATGTTCCATCTCACAAACCAACAGCCTTATGACTGTCTTCTGTTAAGGAGGGGGGGGAGAAAAAAAATTTCCATATGCGTATATATTTTATGTGGATATCTTGTTATCCCAGCTGTCTACGAGAGGAGTGGAAATCCTGTGATTTCAGCACGTGTGGGTATCAGACATCCCTGATCAGAAATCTGCTGGGATGCCAGCAGTAGCCAAGGGGCCTGTGTGATCTGCCCATATGCTCCCTCTTTACACAACAGATTGATGCCAAAGCAAAGCAGTTCAAATGTTTTCAGTGCTCCTTCATCACGGCCAGCAATCTGCAAACAATTTGAAACTGCTTTATTTAGTCACACTCTACAAGTGCAGGTTGTAGCTTGGAGCATAAGCTCCCCATTCAGACAAGAAATGCTTCCACAAAACTGAAAATCTTCCTGAAAAGATGAAAATTCTGCTTTGAGGAAGTCTGGATGGAAATCTGTGACTGAACTTTTCAACAACGTTTCAGCATTAAGGCGAAAAATCAGGCAGTAGGAAAGTTGTCTAGAAACCAAATAAAACTGCTGATTAGTTCTTACTTAGAGAAGATATTAATTAAATATTATATTTTTAATGATGGCAAGAAAGGATTGAACATGCTCTGGGGACCAAAACTAGATCCTGCTACCAGTAAAATCCAGTAGCATATGACATCCCGAGACTCCAGTTTCTGGTGTATATGCTGCAATCAAACACCAGGCACTAAGAAAAATTTAAAAAAAAAAAAAAAAAAAAAAAAAAAAAAAAAAAAAAAAAAATCAAAGCCCATTTCTGAATATAAAACCCTGTACAGAAATGTATACAATACTCACATCAGTAAAATAATAAAAAAAAACCCCTGTAGCTGGAGAAGAAAAAGAGCTTAACAAAGACTTCAAACTTCACAGCCTGACCTAACTTTTCTTTGTTGGAGAACTACTAAAACATTTCTCAGGCTAAGGAAAATTTCCTTAATTCAAGATACAGTCTCTTTGTATTTAGACCACTTCATCAGAAGTTTTATCACATCAAAAACATCCCATTTGGTTCTTTACCTCTAACAGGCTGGATCTCAAGCTTACACATGTTTGTAAAATTAGTTTTTTCTTCCAAACTGCAGGCAGGTAAGTGAAGTTAGCAGGACTGCATTGAAAATTGGAAAATCCTACAATCAATCAATCAATCAATCAGCAATCAATTTATGGCTTTTACCCCTACACTTTGACATTACTTCAGAAGTGGGATCCTAATTCTATTCCAGTGTATGATAATATTATTTTGGTGTCAGAAGTGAGACTATAACATAGCAGCATAAGGAAACTTTAAATCACTGAAATATCTCCAATACGAAAAATATTGCTGCCAGAAATAAATGTGGTGATAGAAAGGACAATCTAATCATAGTCAGTTATGAAGACTTTATATGCCCTTATATCCTATTTTGGCAATTTTCTGCTCAGCATGGAAGCAGCCACTGATCTTGATCTACTTTTGGTTTAAAAATACTGTACTTCTCATTTGTTTCTGCAGTAACATTTTACTGTAACTAAATGTTGGAAATGACATTTTATATAACAGAGTTGTTTTTCTGGTTTAAAAATTTATTTATTATTGATAATTGACAATTGCTTCAGACTTCTTGAGGGCTATATCACCTAGTGGGCCCTAACAGACAAAAAAGAAAAACCTTTCTAAACTGAAGAAGCTGAGCTCAAAGCAAGAAAACTTCCACAAAATACAGAAATTTTCAGTCCATGTTGAAGTGGCCATTTCTGTGAGAAACACTGATGGAGAAGCCCATTTTAATTTGATTTAAAATAAGCTGAGATGTCCTTACTTACATTTCCATGGATTACAGTAAAAATCAAAATACAGTAAAGAACTATGTTACAGGACATTTTTCCACAGCTGTTCTGGCAACAACACTCATAAATCACAACCAGCAAATGTAACTGATTGCAGAGATAAATGTATCAACTTCTACAGGATTTTTTCCATACAAGCCTCTCTGAAAACTTTTTACTCCAAGAGACACGCTGTAATTAAAAAATCAGCAATGAAATCCCAAACAATATAAAGAATTATAGCACCAATTAATTACAGTGCTTCCAAGCTGAAAAAAAAGCAATTTGCTAATGAAAACCACGATCGCTTAACACTAGCGTTAACAGCAAAAAAAATTGTTGCAATAAATCACTCTTCATAAACATGGGCTTATACTGGAAGCTTTCCTAATCCAAATGTGTTACACTCAGCAAATTAGCCAAGATGTTCACTCCTCCAGGATCCACTATCCATATTCAACAAAAAAAAAAGGCGACAAAAGCACAAATTGCCAAGGGTGGGAGATGCTCTGCAACAAAGCCATGCCTGAGAGGGGACAGCGGGTACCTAAGGGCTCCCTGTACTCCACTGGAGAGGAAAGGCCTGGGAACACTGGTTAAGCTCAGGAAAAAAAGGATTACAGCAGAAACAGTCACACCTCAGTTCTTGGAAAGCAGAAGGAACCACAGGTTTCCCAGAGGGGTTGTGAAGGCTCCATTTGTGAAGATATTCAAGAACCATCTGGATGCACTCCTGAGTAGGGCCCTGACAGGACCTGGCTCAGAGAGAAAGGTTCCAGTGCTCCTTTCCAACCTCACCCATTCTGTGATTCCATGATCTATATCTGGGGATAAATGGATGAACAGTCAAAGTAAGCCTTGAAACAGCCAAAGAATCCCTATCACATTTCACACATTAGGTCAGCAACACAAAAAAGCAGTTTATTTCTTAGCTACTCTGTATAAAGCAGACAACGGTGACACAATATAGGGATGTGAAGTGCCAGAAAATGCCAGACAAGTCACTGGAAGCATCAACATTTATACTTGATCATTTGTATCTTCTGGACACCGGCTAAAGATGATATCCTAACTGGTCTAATATCCCATGGAGCAAAAAAACACACAAATCAAATAAAATGTTATAAACAACATGAAGAGCTGCAAGGAAAAAGATAGACCAACCACATGATTTTGTTTAGTGGAAAGTTATACAGCTACATTTTACAAAATCTCAGGGAAAAAGAAGAAATCACGCAAAAAAAGATGCAAAAAAAATCTATGCAAAAAAAAAACCCTCAAAGCCACCTTAAAAGAACCCTGAGGCACAACTTCAGTTTCCCTCACACAGAAGAGTTTGTGGGTTTGGTTTCAGTGAAGGGTTGAGTCAGTGTGTGTTCTGTGGAAAGAAATATACATTTAACATAAAACACAATTTAAACTATTCCCTCACACAGTAAAGGGTCCCCAGATGGAGCACTTAAAAGCCTTCAGCTGCAGAACACTTCTGTAGTTCTGATCTTGACCCTCTATTAAAATATAAGCATGCATTGCTTTTATTTAGCCCTTGTGCATTTATTTAATTTTCCTAAGCAAACTTAAAAATTTCTGGAGCTCAAACTGTCTTTGTTCAGCCAGGCACATTTTGCATACGTGCATTCATGTAGTATTTTTCTGTTCAAAGTTTCAGAAATGGCTGAAATTCCTGCTTCTTCAGTTTTGTGAGGCTTTACCATATTAAAAAGTCAAAATCACTGATGGAGAGTGTCACAGTGGTTTCAGTGGTTTCACACCAGCCATGGATTTTTCTGCATTAAAAAATTACTCTGGTTGTCTTGAATGTTTATCAACTGTTATTCCCTCAAGAACACATGTTACAGATCTCTGAGACAGGATTCATGATGCAGATTAGAACATATTGTTTACAGTCCATAAACACTTTTTATTATAGTTTCATCATGAGGTAATTCCATTCTGTGGGGTAAATTAACATATTTTCCAGGGCTCATTAATCCTCATTTAATCACTCAGTGAACATGAACCAAACCCATTAAAAGGAAAATCAAGACATGAACTCTTAATTTAAGCCACTATTTTACTAATTGCATTTATCTTGAGGAAATACTTATATATAATACTAAAACTAATTTCCCCTTCTTTACATTTAGTGTTCAAAAAGGCCTTAGGATATAAACCATCCTAAAAAAGCCCTGTTCTCCCTGATTCTTGACTGCCACCAGTACCAGTGGATTTGTAGGAAGCAAAGCAGGATGGCTCTGTGTCCAGCAAATTTATTCTCTTATGAAACATCCACAGGGTATGTGAAAAAGGGTCCTTTTATACATTCAAAAAATCCAAGCTATAAACAGGGCTCCATTGTGTGAGTTTCCTGTGCTGAAACAGACAAATCCCACTGAGAACTTCCAGGAGAATAAATGGACATGGGGCACAGGCAGAGTGATGCAGGGGAAGCACCGGGAAGGGACTCAGTGGTGGAGTGACCAAAGATGTCACAACCACTGACAAAATTTTCAGGCATCAAAAGAAAGAAGGTTAAAGAAGAGCAGAGAACGAGGGAGAGAAAGAGAAGGAATGGGAAGATGAATTGAAAAGGGACCAGATGAATTGAAAAGCGACCTGAAGCCCAGCACCTGAAGAGCTGAACTGCCTGACAAACCCTTTGCCTGATGAAGCTGTACATTCCTCACTCCTGCCTCTCTTTCAGGCGCTGGGACAAATTTGCAACCATTTTGAAGTCAGCTGCCCCCAAAACCCAAATAAATATAATTCCCTCTGTAATTTAAAGAGAAAACAGAGAAGTTTGAGGATACCAGTTTGCCAGAGGCTCACACACCACCTTTCACAGGCTCTGCCCAACCTGCTTCTATCACAATTCCACTTTAAACCTTTTTCTAGGCTTAAAGATGAAATCTTACAAGAAACAATAAAGCAGTGAACAAGAAGTACATTGAAACTTGTACTGAGGTAATACAAAAGAAATAGCAAATATTCTGGGACAGAGGACCAAATATTTCCAGCATTTCCCAAGGTAAATAAACTATTCCACTTGAGAGCTGCGGGAGGCGAGCACAGACAACCCAAGATTTTAATTTATTTCTGTTGTAAAACCTTCCTTACACCTGGAAAACCCAGGGTGGAAATCAAAGAGTCAGATCCCTCTGACTTTTCCAGCTGTCCCACTCATTTCAAGCATCAACTTAAAGGCCAGTGATGACATTACAGATGTTAAAAAAAAAAAAGTGTGTAAAGAAACAAAGTGTTTGCTGCAGAGGGCTGCTTATTCTGATAATTCTGCAACACCTCAAACATACCAAAGTTGCATGGGTAAGTGGCTGGTTTAGTTGTAAAATAAAAAGGAATCATTAACATCCATAAACTGGGGATTTCAGCTATCAGCTAAAAAGCTGCATATCAAGTATTTCTACAGCTGCTAATTTTAAAAGAAAAAAAAAAAAAAGGCAAAGCCACAGGCTGATTCTGAACAACTGAAAAGGAAGTAAAATAGTTTTTCACACACACTTAAAAAATGTTTTAGTATTTAAGGTTTCTGTGCTATTAAGAGGCCAGTACACAATACAGAATGAGAGAATTAATTCACTCTCTTCTAGCCAAAGGCAAATATAAATAACTAGCAAATAATAAATTAAATGAGGCCTAAAATGGGATCTAAATGGGATCTAAATGACATTTCTGCTGACCGTTTCAGTGACAGTATTATTTTAGAAGCTACTTTCACAGAATGTCAGCCTCTAAGATAAGATACATTAAATATGAAGTTAATTGCATGAGTATATAAATCCACCAGCATTTCTTACCCACAGAAAGGAAACACTGCCAGACAAAAAATACCAAAATGCCTTTATTATGTCAGTGCTGCTCTTTCCCATGTACATAAGAAACCAATTGCAAGCACTGTTATACAAATCCAGCAGATTTTTAGTTTAGAGTTAGACCTCTTTCTAGCATTTTCAAGCAACACTTGTCTGCTATCTATGGAAATTAAAAATCTCAAGGTGTTGACTGCCCTCAGCAAAAATGTATTTCCCCACCCAGAGAAATGGGTTTAAAATGTAACACTGTATATAGCAGGCTACTAAGCTCAAATCTAAAACATGAATCATTCAACAATTCCACTGAAAGAGTAATTGGTAAGTTCTTTGGGGAAGAGATCAGCTCGTGGTTCAATGTTTATATAACTTTCAACACACTGAACTTCTGATCCATAGCACTCTAATTTAAACAATAACAATCCCTTTAAATTGGGGAAAAGTGTGTACTCAGCTCTATTTATGATCTAAAAGGAAAATACAGAAAAATGTCCACCTGAGGCTAATGTAAAACATTCTCCTCTGGTCTTTGGACTTGATACAAGCTACAATTTTGTTATATTTGGGTTGAATATCACGGATCTCAAAAAGAATATACAAAGTAAGCAAGAGCAATGGTGGTTAAGAACTTCTATTTTTAGCACACTGGTTTACTTAGAACAAATCTATAAGGCAGTTGGATGACCTGATATTGCCTTTTGTTTTAATGAAGATCATTTTGGCCAAACAATTCTGCTTCACATTGCTGTTAATGCATTTTCTGGACATGCTGAAAATACCATCAATATATGGTTTGAGAAAGTTTGGGTTTGCCTTATGTAGTTCTCAATTTGGTCAACTAAATATTCTTTTTTCAAAATGGGAATCTTATCCTTGGTACATCAGATATATCACCATGAAATACTTGATGAGGACATGACAGAAATGTTTTCACAAATTTACATCAGCACTCCGAAGCAGCACCTTTCCACACCACTCTGCAAAACAGGAATTCTGGCAGGAAAAGGGAGGTGCTGCCTCTTTTTCTGGATTCAAAGCCTTGTTCTGTCAACAACATGGAGACTGGATACAGGAAATTATCTGCCAGGTTTGGATGGGTTTATTCTCTGCATGTTGCTTCGCTGAATTGGCATTCAGACAACTCCTTTTCCTTTAGCAAAAGTGATCATCACAAAATGATTTTGGAGAAAAGGATCTTAAAACCAAAATATTTTAGCTACAGAGGCAATAAAATAATAATATATATGAGGGCTTAGAGTGATCAAAATTAATCTTTGACCTGTAATGTGGTGTATTAATAGAGAAAAGGGCATTGCCCTCATCCTAAAGAGCAAAGGCAAGGCAGGAGCTGTAGGACACAGCACTGGGACTCTCTGTGTGCACTGCTGCTTAAATGTCACCACATCAGGAGTTTATCTGTTATTGACAACAGCTGCCTTTGAGAAAAACACTGAGGCTTTTAGGACACCCTCATCTGTCTCTGCTCCACCCCATGTCTGTCCAGGAACACAAACATCCAACATCCAGCAGGAAGTGTGAGCTGGAGCAGGGAGAACAAAAACCTGTGGAAAATGTATTGGTGACTAACATGCCATGTCCTTGGAGCATAAAAGCCGAAATTAATACTTAATGCCATGAATTATGGATGATGCTGAAAAGCTGTGCTGGAAGAGAGACTGGGAAACCACTGTGGGGTTCCACGTTCAGGAGGCAGTGACAAAGCCTTGAGGACGGGGTTTTCTCTCTACAGTGAAAAACTTCTTTGGCCATTATATTAATCATTGTTGTGCCTATTTATTTTCAAATAAATAATTTCTCAAAGAAGCTGAATCACTAAGAAACTTTCAGATTTGGCAGTTAACAAACCTAAAACCACAAAAAATGTTCTATTTCAAGGGACAAAGCTTCCTGAATAAAAATAAATGTTCAGCATTCTTATGCTTCACTGACAATAAACAATACACCATTATTCCCCTTTTTTTTTTTTAGTTCATCTTCAGTATCTATTTTCATGTCTTTTTTTTTTTTTTTTTTTTGGTCAGGTGTTCAGATCCCTCTTTTGTAATTCTGTGCTGCTAAACAGAGCTAGAAATTGATAATTCTGCCAGATTTCTGTGAAGGGTTCCAGAAAACAAAACAGAATCAAAATATCAACTTGGGTTTCTGGCAGATATGCTGAAGGCTGAGATTGCTGCTTCTTGGGTCTCTGACTTAACATTAATGCAGCTCAAACTAGAACAAACCTTGAAAGAGAGGAAACCTGCAGATAAGAAACATTGCTTTCTGGACAGTGCTATTGTTAAGTTGATGGTGCCTTTAAAACCTGTCCTGTGAATTTATAAATAAGCTAAAAATGCATGAAGGAGATAGAAAGAGCTCCAATCTGCAGTTTTTGATGATTAAGCTCTCACTAATCCTTGAAGAATCAAACTATCTTGTTATTTCAAGAACATCAGTATAACACTTCCTCCAACATATTAAGCAAAACTGTTATTATTTTGGCTATTTTTAATTTTACCTTATTCTACCAATTTTTCTTTGATTAAAAAGTGAATTCACTGTTTGCAAAAAGTAAAAAAATACCAACACAAGCCTCACATCTAAAAAGCCAATTATACCAAGTTGTTTCGACTTTCTTTTCTTCAATTCAGCAAAAGATAAATCAGAATGCAGATTTTTTCTTGTTTCCCAAATTTCAGAGCCTTTGGATTCTGAATTAATCAAGTTTAAACCTTTATATCTTTCCTAAACATACACTCACGGATTGGATATGGACTTTGAAAGTACAAAACACTTAAAAAAGCTGAATTTGTCTGTGTGATAGACATCAGAGGTATGATAGTGCTGAATAAACTGGGCAGCAAAAGGAGGATGAAATCCAAAATAAAAAAAAAACACAAGTAAATGCACTTCAGAAAAAGTAATAATCCTAATTTCACATAGAAAGTAATGGGCTGTACTGGACTATGCAGGTGGTAGAACTTGTATATTTATGATACACTATTATATCCACAAAATGTCACCTCACTGTCCAGCAGTGGCCAAAAAACACATGTGGGAAATAACTAGAAATGAAGCAGAGACCCAAACAATTATTATCATGTCAGGTGAATACCAAACTGGATTCAAGAGAGCCTGCACAAATACCTTTTGGAATTAAATAAACCTATATGTGCTAATTCCAAGTACCTGTTGCTACAGACCAGGCTCAAAAACACTAAAGTCTCAGCTGTTGTTTGCTAAAACAGATTGAAAGTTTACTATGAGCAAAAAAAATTTTGAACATTTTGAAGACAAAATGGTTCCAAACAGGTATATTTTCCCCACATCCCCTGCACAAAGGACACTACCATGCTTAGACCCACCTGTACTGCACAAAAATGTTACAGAAGTTCTTAAAAAGTTGGCAAGTTAATCCTTCAACATCTTAACAGAGCTAAGTTGATTAAGTTTTCCTTCACTTTGTCTCGTACTACTGCTGAAAATGAAAAAATACACAGAGAGCCAGAAATTAACCTGAATTTCATATCCTAGCTTAAAGCCTCAGTTCATTGGTTAAAGCATAGGACAGAGAAAAGGCACAAAAAGGATGAAGGCACCTCTTACACTGAGAAATTCTACGTGACTTTACTGATCGGTACCAGCACCATAAATGCAGACATGGCGTAAGAAAATCGAGCCAAAGAGCAACTGGTAAAACTCACAAAGTGAATTCCATCTAATTAACGATCCACTTGCATACTCATTATGTCAGCCTTGTTCTAAGGTGCTTTTCCTCAGATCTCCAGTGCCACACTGCACACGCTGCCAGGCCCAGATATCACGCCACAGCTACACAGCACACCCCCAGATATGCACACAAACACTTTCCTCCTAAAATATTCAGCTGCCAACGCTGCTGTCCGTCTGTCTCACGCTGGGGGGTGCATGAAAACAAAAGAATGCAGCTCCTCAGAAATTCCTGCCAACAGCACTCCTCCTGCTCTGTGCCTGTAACTTCTATTAGGGAGAGATGAAAACTACAAGCTCTGCGTGACTCCACTGGTTCAACAGCTGCCGTGGCGTTCTTTGCAAGCTCTCAAAAGTAATTATTTAATTTTAAAAGCAGAATGCTACTGCTTATGATGAGGAAAAACTGTATTACTTAACTAAAAGTGAGCATAGCCAGTTCCTTGGAAATTTAAATTAAGAAATGACTTCACTGTTTGCAAAGGACTTTGCCTATTTATATTGATTGAAACTCTCTGCCTAGAAACTCTGAATTGGAAATAAGTTAAAAAGGAAAAAAAAAAAGGAAAAAAAAACTGCACTGACAAAATCAAAACAATGAAAGACACCACCAAAACAGATAAAATTACTGAAAAATAAATGAGCCTCATTGTTTTCCACCAAAATTCAGCATTCTGAAATAATTTTGTTCCCATTCTGAAAGTACAAAAACCAAGCCATAATGGTTTCTTTTCACTGCAACGTAAAGAACGTGATACCTCTATAATTGTCACGATCTAATTTTTTGTTCTGTTTTATATTGCATATTGTAAAACAACTTCCAGAGTGAAAGACCAGTGCTACTTATATTTGAAACTTGTTAAAATATCGTTTCAAAAACAATGAGGCTGATCTCTCACCAGCGTCCCAACTCAGTACTTAGATATTTTGCAAGAGAAAGGCACAACAGATTTAGGTTATAAACAGAATTTTTCTATTGCTCTTACCTTGACCACTCTTCATAAGAGCTGCCACTTTTGTGCTAAAAATGCACACATCTCCCACCTGTGCACATCTCCCACCACCTTTAGGATAATTCCTCTCCATGCATTGACAGTCTCTTCACCTTCTTTCAACCACATCAATTACATGTGTGCTCAAAGCATCTTCTGTATGACACAAAATTAATGTTTCAGAGACACAGCATTTGAGAACAAATAATTCTGCTTTAGTGACAAAGTATTTAATCTGGGGTTGAGGAAAAAGCACATCAACAGCTTGGGTAAGGGAAACTTGTACTGATCAGAGATATTGTAAAATTCACCTCACTGGTGGTTTGGTAGGAAATTTCTGTGCAACAATTTGACACTTTTAAATTATTACAGGTTCAGGCAGAACACCTCATTACTTTTGCCCTGTAGCCCATAAGTAAATGCTTTCAAATTTCATCTGCCTCTTCAGTTCACTGATCCTGCACCATCTTATCCTAATTTAGAACAGCAAATAAGTACGAGCATAAGAAGGAGCCAAACCCTGATACACGGTTGCTTTACTAGACTGAACTAAACTTAAGTGTGCATGGAAAGGGAATTTGTGAATCAGAGCTTTAGACAGAAAATTCAGGCAGCTCTTGGGTAACTCTGACATCAAGCTGAACACAACCCTTGTGAATACCAAGCCCTTCAGGGTTTTTTAGCACAGTTTCCAGTGCTGTCTCTGTGCTCTGGCCATTGTTAGACCTTCTCCAAGTAGGGACCACAAATCTAATCACTCACTGCTCAGACACCACTTTTATGCTCCACCTCTTTTCTATGTCCAGTTGAGTCCCCAGAGAGGAAAAGGGAAGAGGCAAGGCCATAAAACAGGTAAAAATCAGTTAAAGGTATTAAGTGAAGAATTTTCTTGAATTTTTTCAACAAGATATCACAAAGATAGTCAAAACACTTCAGCCACATCCCCTATGCCCTCCTGCACTGCCTATGCACTCCTTTACTGCTTAGGTTCCATCAGAATAGGATTCACCAAAGGTTAAATATCTGCATCCAGAAGAATTTAATCCAGAAGAAATGGCTCGCTGCGTATCAGAACTGCCTTCAGTGCTAGGCAAAAATTTTTAATGAATAATAGATGGAAGCATTCAAGTATCAAAAAAACCCAAAATTATTTAATAGCAACATAGTCAGTCATGAGGATCTACTTTTCTTACTGTGGCAACATTTTAAAATATTGACAATTTATACATAAAGGAAAAATAGAGGTGCACATCTGATTGTCTGGAACACACACACTTTCAGGACTTTTAAAAAATTCTAGTCCTAAATCTACCACGAAAATTTCTTTGTTTGATGACATAGACATGCATGAGAAATGAGATCTGGTAGAAGATGGTCTTACTGCTACATGGCAGGAGGTGTGATGCAAACTTCCATTTTTCAAATTTCCCTTACACCCTCACTTCCAGTGGTGTGTCTGAAAGGTCGGGCATTTACCAGTGGCTCCCAAAAAGCAAAACTTCCTTCTCCAAAGGCTCCCATGAAAGGCACAGGCACACTTCCAGGGGACATTGGAAATTTCTTGTACATCCACTGAAATATTTTGCACACCCTAGGTCGAGTTTATGGAAAATGAGCATCTGAAACTTTAGGATGAACATTTGTTAGCATTGAGAAATATTTTTCTCCACATAGTTCCTTTAGTGGCCCCTGTGCCAACCAGAGAGGAATGCCCCAGGGAAATACACAAAACACTGCTCTTGAAAGTGCCACAGCCATTTCTGCCAGCCTAGGGAGAGCTATTTTTAAATTTAAGTCAGATTTCAATGTTTTATTCTCTGTAGTATGACTGCTCAATACATTTCCATTTATTATTTAATTTGGGATGTGTTTGCAACAAAGAACTTCTATGATCTGAATACTGTTTTGTACATTACTTTTGTACAGAACAGTTTTTCTTGTAATCTTATTTCATTCTTTCCAACTTGTAAATTGAAAAAGAAAAGCTGTCAAGGTAGATCATAGTTGTCATGTCACTTTCCAAATATCATTTACATTTTTCTTTTTATATACATCTTTAATAGTCAACTTCCTTTTTTCTATACATATTTTAGTGCGAAAATGTTTGCCATCAATATTAAAATATTAATTATCTGCATAGCCATGTCCATAGCTTACAGAATTACCTCAAGTCCCATCTATTACTCTCATATTTAATAGCCCATATCCCTTATATTGGGATATAATTCCAAATATATCCCTTATATTTTAATATTAAGTTGCTTCCTTATCTGTACACAGAAAAATCTCAGTGCCTTCACATATATATTTCCTCCTAGAGCATAAATTAAAAGAAATCTTAGTAAGTTTTGGGATGTTTAAGTATTGATAAACTAAAATTGAAACCCACAGTCTAAAACATAAATAGTTAAATTTAGTTGCAGTCCAGAATTAAATATCTTGTAAGGTATTTTAGAAATTCCCTTTAATGCTAAAAAAGCCACACTTGGAAGTGTTGACCATATACTTGTAAATCACTTCATGCACATTTACAACTTCTCAGCTTGGCTCTGCAGCAGAAAACCCATACAAAATGTTGAGTGTTCATCCAAGCTGTTGGTTGTGATTCCATATTCTCATGGCTGAATTGGAGATGCCACAGAACTAACACAGGTGAAAAAATTCAACTTTGCCATCATGACCAAGCTGTGACATCATGACATTCCCTTAATGAATTAATAAATGATGTCTGTTTGTCCTTAGTATCCTACCAGGCCATACAGCAAAGAGTGTAACAAATCAGAATACAAAAGCAATGAATTTACACTAAATTTTACATGCTAGGGACTAATGACGCTTCATTTGTGTCTTCTCCCATGCAGCCCAAGGTAAGAGTCATCACCTATGGCCTGGTTTGTAGACATTTGCTACTCCCAGCAATAACTGTTCATGCACAGAGCCAGATCTAAAAGGAAATTCAAAGACAGAGCACTGCTTCACTGTCTGACATTTTAAGTTGAAAGTGCTGTGCAGGTGGGTTCTACCTAATTCACAGATAAAAGCCAGGCACCTAAAATGAGAGAGGTCACTACATTTGGCAGGTGGCTGCCTCAGCCAGCTTGAAGCCAAATGCTAAAAGAGTCTCTGTATACAAATATTACACCTTAAATTACCAAGCCTTGAAGAACACCCTCCATTTAAGATGCCTGAATTGGAGCTTGCCCTAAAGATGGACAACACATCCTTTAAAAAATAACTCAATGAGATGGTGCTGGTTGCATTTTCAAGCTGAGGCAGTGACAGTGCTGCTGCTGCTTCTATCCTTGTTTGTTTATGTTCAGCATCTCACCGGTTAGATCAGGCAGTTTTATCCCTTTCAAATCCCAAAGCAAACCCAGCCCGCTGACTACAACTTTTGCTGCATTCCACTCCTCAGATCAAAATTAGGAAGCTTTCTGGGATTGAGGCTTATGACCACTCCAGTTCCTTGCATGATCTGGATTATTTAAAAATGCATGGTGTCTCCAAGAAGAGACACAGTAAGCATTTCCAACTTATTACACAGGGCGATTAATTGCTCCCTACCAAAGGCCAGAGGTGGATTTCAATGTCTGGGTTAGAGGAAGGAAGAGCATCTTGAGCATTCCTCATGTGGGAAGAAACCTGGAACACCAGACTGCAAAAGAAAAAGCAAAATGCACCCAATGCTGCTCCTTCAGACAGACAAGAATTGCTCTCATTGCTATGTCTACCCTTCCCTGGGGACCTCTGAGGGGTGGGAAAGATGCAAATATTGAGCCTTTGTCTCTGCTCATGTTCCCTGGGCTTACAACAAACCCCAAAGTTTCAGTACTCAGGGAGCCTACAGTTCAAATGCTGAGTGACCCCTCACTGTGATGCCTGCAAGGTTGTGAAAGAGTTTGTGAGGATTTCACACCTGGAAAAACCTGCCTGCATCTTCACCATTTTGGAGTTCTTGGAACATGGCAAGAGAATATAGGGCAGAGTCATTTGAGGTCATCGATTCCAACCTCAAAAATGCAAAATTTCACATAACAGATGCTAAGACCAATAAACTCAGCATGAATAATCACTGCTATCTGCAGGATTAAACATTTTCCCTCAAATTTTGCAGGAAAGTTGACATCAGTGAAATAGACCAAACCCCTCCGTGTGAGCAAAATAGAGCCCTGGGAGAGAGCGGGATGAAACCAAAAGTGCAAGTGTTCATTGTGATAAAAGTGCTAAAAGAATGAACTACTTTTCACATTGCTAAGTGATTCTCACTACATTTCATACTTTTGAGAAACTTCCACTGGTGAAATTTTCTCCAGGTGCTTGCTTCAGGCAATTTTAGCTCAATCCTTTGCCCACTTCAGGACATGGAAGGCATCTGGTGCCAGGTTTTCTGTGTTCTGGTTCATCCAGTGTATATTTAGCAGGTGCAGGAATTTGTCCAAGCAAAGAAGGAAGGGTCAAGATTTTAAGGAGCCAATGCTTATGAAGTCACATCTCAGTAGTTTTGCTGTGCACAAAGACAATTTTTAAACATCAGTCTTGATAAAGATCTTAAGGGGAAGCTTTGAAAACCCACAAAATAGTCAGAATCTTAAAAAGGAGACTTGCAATCTTAATTTTGTTCAAATGCTTTTGAAAGGCCTAGTTATCCACAAAACAATCTGAGTATCAATACATGATTTAAAGGTCCAAAGTAAGACAATACAGAAAACACATTAAAAAGTACATTATATAGAGACATAAGACAAAACACACAAGATGCAACAAGGAGAGGAGGATGACACTGACCAAAAAAAAATGTTAGGGAAGGTATACATTCTTCATCCTTCATGCCTTTTCAGTGTTTAAACACATGGCTGAAAATGACTTACAAGGTTGGAAAAGCTCCAGCTTCTCTGGTGGCATGGCACTCAAAACAGCAGGTGGTTTATGGTCCATTGAGCAGAATGAGGGGCAGTGCCCTCCTCCATTTCCCTGTATTCAGACTCTGCTTCCTGATTATGTGCACGTTCAGTCTTGGAGTAAAACTCCACACGCTCCATAAATCTTGAATTAGCTGTTGTACTGGAGGGGCTTTTTTATTACTGTTAGAAAGCTCCCAACAAAGCTGTCAACAATAGCAGGCCACCGAAATATTTCTTGTTATAAAAAAGGCAGGAGAAATCTAGAGGCATGACTGTCTGGTAATAATTTTGAGCTGTGGCTGTAAATTGCTCCATTCATTACACTGAGTTGAAAATTGCACTGACTAGATGAGACCTCAAGAAGACTCCCATAGAACTTGCAGAGAAAAATGTCCCAAGTCTCATCAGTGACTACCCAGTAACTTCCAGTACAGGAGGGGGGGTTATGTTTGCATATAGATATATAGAAAAAAAAAAAAAAAAAGAAAAAGGTATAAACTCAGGCATATATGTGCATATTTTATATTCTTAAACTGCTAGGCTTTCACAAGAATCTTATTATAGCATAGATGGCTCTGCTGGCTGCATTCAGATGTCAGATTCACAGCTAACAACCTAAATTAATTCAACACAATTCATGCCCTGTCATTT
Organism: Vidua macroura; assembly: GCF_024509145.1. Lineage (NCBI taxonomy): Eukaryota > Metazoa > Chordata > Aves > Passeriformes > Viduidae > Vidua > Vidua macroura. The sequence goes on along the minus strand of NC_071572.1, from coordinate 113,958,304 downwards.
TGTATTTATTAATTATCCCAGAACAGTAAGAAAGAGTCTACTGAAATGTGGGAGAGCAGTAATTTGTTTTATGAAATATGAATGGTCATTTCCTATGAAATTTGCTTGCAAGATTTTTCAATGAACTGCACACATGCACAGGTCCTCTTGATGCACAAGTGGGAACTGACAAACCCAGGGCAAAAGATTCTGCAGCATCAAACACAGGAGAGAAGACCAGACCCCAAGAAACAGCAGAAACCAGAGCATTTAATCAACAAAGAGAGCAATAAGGTCAAAGACGGTGTCATGTTTATGCAGAAAGAGAAAAGTCTCTTTCAAATTGGAAAAAATCAAAAAAAGACAGTTAACCTCATCTGATAGATTCAAGCAAAGGCAGAGAAAATTTCACTCCCTGTTGGGTTTTGGGTGATTTACCAGTAGCACCTTCAAAACCTGTACACTGTGTTATTAAAAAATAAAATCTTCATGGTTCATGTGCACTGTGCAAGGGTTCTGCTGTAAAATAGCCTGCTATCCAAAAGGGAATGTCACTGGGAAAGCAGGAAAGAGGCAGTGCTACAATATTTCATTTACTGTGCTGTGAACAAGCACTGAAGAGTCATGGGAAAGCATCAAGGACCCCGACAGAAGTTGGGGTTCGCAGAGTAGGTGCCAAATTCAGAGCCACAAAACCCCAAGGAAAGGAAGGGCACCGAGTTGCTCTGACCAGCAGAAAGCAGAGCACACACTGTCAGTGTGCCAAATGGAAAGCAGTGAACCTGGCATTTTTTGTGTCCCAGTTTTACCTGGGACATCCCTGCAATCCTGAAAGCAGCACAGGAAGATACAAGGAGTGGTCAGAGAAGCTTTTGTCACCAGAAGCTGTTCAAGGGAAGTGCAGCAATTTGGGATTTTGAACTTGAAAGAAAATGCCAAAGGAAGAGGGGCTGCAGAACACTGCATCTTCGTTCATTTTTCAAACATCCCAGATTCTGGAGATTTTGCATGTAAAACTTCCCTTTATATAATGTTTAAAGCAATGCAAGGAGTTAAATAATTTATAAATTTTAAGTCACAAAACACAAAAAGTAGGACAATGCTCTCCTTTGGTAGTCTTTCTCTTGACTTTATTTTTTTCCCAATGGCACAACTCACTCACTAAAGGTGGAACACAGAAATTCATTTTCTGCTGAAATTCCCATTGCCCCACATTCCGACTACAGAAAAAAAACATTTAAAATCAAGTGTAAACAAGATTATTTACCAGCAAAGTTGCATTACCCATCACCACATACTGAATGCTAATCAGCCTAGGAAGCATCCTAGGGATTGCTTAAAAAGAGAAATCAAGACTTGAAACATTTTTTAAGAATTTCCTGTGCATGCCATAAATACAAAAACGTGATGAACAATAGTCAGGCACGAAAGATGACAGCCTGTCCCCTCATATTGCAGTAGTGACAAGTCATGAGGATCAGTGACTGTCTCAGCCCTCTGGTCAGCTGAGGCCCTGACCTAAAAGACTTTGCATCTCAAAGGGCAAGAAAGTGCAGCTGCTGAAAAGGAGATAATTTTAACTTCATAGCTGATCAGCTGTAACATTTCAGACTAAAAGGGTTCACTGGGATTTCATTATCCAGTCTGCTGAGATTTTTGAGTTTCTCAAAAATCCAGTAAGTTTTTCACACTCCATTTTACAAATAATTATGACCCTCACAAAGGGAAGGCAATGATCCTCTTAGTTTTACTTGTGAGATATCTGCAAATCTCAAAGTAGATTTAAAACATGTCATGACACCTTTAATAACAAATTTCTTTTGGTTACCTCAAATCATGGCAACCTAAATACAGGAATCTATTAAAAATCCAGGACCCTATGAAGGGGAAGACTTTGACATGATCTATAATTAAGTTACTTGACTTGGTTCACAGAGCCTTGATTCCCATTAAAAAAAAAAATCTGGACCCCTTTAAACCATCACAGTTCAGAAGTTCCCTTCATACAATCCAAGTCTTCAACCTTGGTTGATCTGTACCACCACAGAAATCTGACCCTGCCATTTGCTTTCCAATGCTGGAAAGATCTTCAGGCAACTTTGCCCAGGTTTATAAAGCAAGCAGAAAGTGTTTCATGAGATGGTTTACCCATATAAAAAATTCAGTGCAAAGCTCTACCAAAATCATTAAAATGTTCAAATATACAGGACTATCAAATAGGCTTTGTCCTTTTTATAAAAAAGTCATCTTAAGGTGGTTGTTGTACATATATAAAACCCTAAAACACTTAAATTTCTACTTCACTGTCTGAGCATGCATTCTCTAAAATCAAGATCAGCTCTCAAAATGAGAATCTCAGTGCTCCACCTTGTCCACAGCAATGGATTAAAAGAGAACATTTGGGACTTAGTTTATTGCAGCCCACCTATCTCCCAGTTGTGCACTGTTCACAGGCAAGTTTGGGCACTGCCTCCATTCCATTTCCTGAATTACAGTTAGCTACATTATGTAACTAACATTTCTCATCACATGAATACAAGCTCCTCATTAATGTTTCTGTATTTATTTTTTCCTTTTTTAAACACTTCATATGCTTGCACAAAACTAAAAATTAGGATCAGGAGAACCTGCCAACTGTTCAGTACAGAGCTAGAAGGGGAAATGCAGAGGTGGGCTGCTTGCAGAGGAAATCATCTGCCACCTGTATGATCTCAAAGGAACAGACACAAATTCATATATTTATTCCTCTGCTCAGCACAGGTATAATCACTGGCAGCAGAGAGGTAAAACTCTTTATATAGAGAGTCATTTGAGCCACTCTTCTCCAATTTGAGGCAAAGTGGAACTGCAAACACAATTAAAACCATGTAGGCAACAGCACTAATATCAGTTAATTTATGCAGTGTCCAAAAGCCTGGAATTTTCTTAGAACAGGAAAGAGGCCATAGGAACTGTAGTCATATCATCTTATCCCACAGAAAAAGTGTTTGTTTTGGGGAGTGACACATGCCTATTGTACATGCTGCTATTTTGCAAGTTTGGAAAATTAAAAAAGCAGAAATTTTTTCTTCTACTCTGCTACACTTTTAATACAAAAAGAATTAAAATAAAAGACTTGTAACAAATGGAGTTTCCTTCCTCTGGAAATCACTGCTTCAAATTGAATCATTAAAAAGACTTTAACAGAAACCATTATCAGTCTCACTGTGGTAGAAATGTGCTTACCACTGGTTTTAGTTATGCAGATAAATGATGGGCACTGGCTCTGGAATTGAAAAGCTCATGACAAAATGGCCTTGGCTATAACAATACAAAGGATGGTTATAAAACTGTTGGAACAACCACGGTTCCATCTAAATAAATGTGATGGATTGCTGCATTCCCCATGACAGTGTGGAAACAAGAAGGGTACACAGCACCAGGCAGCTGCTACATCCTCAAACTCTAAGGTGTCAGCAAATGCTTCTAACCCATCTTGGACATAAAACTGCTCAGTTTTGGATCCATACATTGCAATTAACCACAGCAGAACTGTCACAGTTACATAGTCCCCTTTCCCCCCTTATCAGACAACGCAGATTCATTCAAATGAAAAGGATCCATGTTTAGTTTGTTGATATTTCAACAAGAAAATAAATCCCAAAGGGCTTCTATGCATTTGCTCATAAACATGCAACAGAGAAGGGGTTCAAACCCAGTGACACCAGCTCAAAGGTCAGTAATGTGCTTGCAGAAGAAGGCATATCCTCTGCAAAACTACTCCTACAAATGCTGCCCCTACCACATCTCAAGAGTACATTTTCCCCTAAACACTTGCTTTTCATGAAAAACCTTTATGAATTGGCTCATACAAGAGACCCTACTGGCTAAGCCTGATGTTTTTGATATCCTTTACTGGAAATGCATCATTTCTTCTGCCAGGGAAACCTCCCCATCTGCCTGGGGGTGATTTGCATATGGAAATAAGTGTTCTCTTTATTAAGCTCCTTGTTCTTACACACATGAATTCAAATTATTAACAAGTCTGAAATGCTAATAATGAAGTGACTCAAGATAAGGAAATATAACACAGGAAAATCATCTCCTGCAGGAATTTGAGGTTTTAAATGAATATTGCTATTCATCTGGGCAATGGAGACAGCACCAACCACATTTTAATCATTACTCACCAGCTTCTGTGTTCTCCATTACAATTACTTATTAACCTAATATGAAATGGTGGAAGCTTAGTATTATATTTGAGAAGGAACTGCCTAAAAATACCTAGAAGCAAAGTAACAAGTGCTTGCACACTTTCCCCTTGTATTATTCAATTTTCCATTGTGCCAGAAGCAGGATGCAATATTTTTCCTTCTATAAAGCTTACAGAATAAAATGTTGATATCTCTGAGTATCCGCTAGCATTTCTTTTAATATTTTGGTATTCCACTGTAAAATAACAGAGCAGATTTATTTCAGAACTAAGGAACATTTTAGAACTTCCTTCTTTGATATGATATCACTCTTCTCCTTTTTCCCCTTCTATGCCAGAGGTACAGGTGAGTGGGCAGGACCAGGATGCTGCAGGGCATCCCTTGGATCCAGGACAGGCATCCCTGTAAATACAGTGTGCACAGCCCTGGCTCATGACAGAAACATGAACACACTCCAGAATATCTCCTGTTACCTCCACACTTGTTTCTCCCTTCTAAAACAGAAGGGAAAAAAGCCAACCCACCAACCCTAAACAAAAACCCCAAACACACACAAACAAACACCCTGATAAGCAGAAAGGATTCAAATAAATAGTAAGCAAAAATAAGTGTTTCACAGACAGAGTCCTGTGAGGGAGCTTCAAATACAAGTCAAGAGTTGAGAAGTCAATTGACTGAAAATTCTTAATTATGATATTTATCCCCTTTGAGTAACAACATACTAATTCTTCTAGGTAAGAAAGGCAGATGGAGGCACTCTCCCAGCTCAAGTTTTCTGCAGCTGTAACTCTGCATTCCAATTAGATCAATAGAGACTCTTAATCAAGATACAGAGTAGAAAATTTTAATTACATACAGAAAACTCTAAAGAATGTGGCTGTTTAATCTACTGTGTGGTACTTTAAGAACACGAACACGTGAGTTGATTTATCAGGTGCCAAGATATGAACTTAATGAGCCAAAGCAGTCTATACCACATGCACACGATGCTATTTTCTGCTGTCCCACACAAATGCTTTCAGCTATTTTATATCAAATGCACACAGAGCAACACTCTTCTGAAAGCAATATGCCAATTTCAAGTTCAAAACTGCAGCAACCCCTGTGCACTGGACCTAAAGTAACACATGTGACACCCTGAAAGGTATTTTTTACCAAGTGCTAACTTGCACACACCTGTATTCAGTTAACAGCATTTCAGTCCTGAATATATTTGTCACCCCCAAAGCAAAAATTTACTTTTAAAATCTGAATATCCTTAACTTAACAGCACAAATGGTCCAGCTGCAGAGGAAAAACCTCAGTGCAGTTCTCAGGTTTGTAACATGGTTGTTAGCAGAACCCTGAAATTCAAACTAGCAGGGTGAACATTAACAGCAAAGTCTATCTACAATTTCACCTCCATTTTGCTTTGCAGATGTGCCACCTGACTCTAATGGGAAAACAGTAAGCAAATGCTGGATATTTCCAACAAGAACCCCATTGTTGATTCCCAGTACCCCTTGCAGTGCTATGAGACAATTAATGAACATAAAATTGTAAAATACCAAAAGCCAACTCATTCTCAGAATTAAAAACAACAGCAAAAAATTACTGGACTGAGTAAAGAAGCAGAACTGAGAAAAATATGTATAGGTCCTTGCATCTGTGATCAGTGAATTAATAATCTAATCACAAAGCCAAGATACCGTTGCAAAAATTGACAGCAGCCCTACTTAGCAACCAGATTTGCAGAACAAATTTCAACTCCCCATGTTTTTTAAGCTTGGTGATGCCCTGGAAAATTACTTCACAATTCTTTTCATAAGTGCTGAACTGAATATTTGCAACGTCAGTCATTATCATTTTGCAGTATGTTGCAGACAGTGTCATGTGTCATTTGTGTAATGTTAACAGGTGCTCATTGGCACAAAGCAACAGAAAAAAAATATGAAGGTAATTTGTCCAAGCTGAAGATAGTACTGTGTTATGAACAGTAATATCTACACAGATATCAATCTCTTGCCTCTCATGAGAGGTTATTTTCATTTTAGAGTTAGAGTACCTGGTACTTGATGTCAATCTGTTGAACAGTTACAAATGTAAGAATATAATTTTACCTTAGGGGAAAAAAAACCTGCTAACAAATTGGCAAATGAAACAAGAAAGGAGGCTAAATATTCACAAAGATGCTTTGAGAGAGCAAAATTTATGATAAAACAAGAGTAACAATGACAAAGCTGTTGTTTTCTATTGAATGAGACAACAATGTCACCATGGACAATCCACAGCAATGATAACAGGACATACAGGAAATACAGGCAGTAAATTAATTATCTCAGATTTACGGGCTCCTAAAAGATTCTACTAGAAAACACTGCTAGAAGACAGATATTACTTAAACAGAGCTGGAATAAAATTAATAAGTGCAAACATTCCTTACTCAACTTTTAGCATATATATATATATATATACACACATACATATATGTGTGTGTCCATGTATATTTACATATGTCCATTCTCTTAAAGAAATACATCTGAATTTTTGGAGTGGGTAAAAAGAACACAAAAAAACCAAACCAAACCAAACAAAAAAACAAAACCAAAACTCATAAGAGGACAAGATTTCTTTCTTCTCTTAAACAACACTAACACAAGCTTGGCAGTCACAATGTGCAGAGAAGAACCCAGCAGATTTATAGCCTATTCAAGTCTGGCTTTTCAGACAAACACTGAAGTAAAATTGGTGTTTATTAAAACAAATGGACTATAAATACATTAACAAATGCTATCCTTAAGAAGAAATATCTGCAATTAATGTAATAGAACAGGGGATGTTCACTAATTTACAGCCAGCAAAGACATTTGATATCCACAACATACGGCAACAATTTCTTGACAACATTTGAACAGCAGTTTTTCATCAGGATCTCTGCATGGGAGAGCTTGAGCATCATCATTTACATTCTGCACCACTCAGGGAACGTTGCCACCATATTTCCACAGCAGAAAAACTTCAGCATGATGAAAGAAAGGGGTGGTTAACTAAAATATTTTTTTCTATTTCGGCTCCATTTTGCCAAGACAAAGAATGGATTGCAAAAGCACAGCAGGCAGATGAGTACTTCGTTAAAAGATTGCTTGCTTTACAATTATCAGTATTGTAAAATTTACATTTGGGTTATCTTTTAAGGGTTTTGATTTAATATTGCCATTAGATTTCTTGTTTACGTTTGCTTTGCAAAAAAAACCAAATATTGCATATAAATAAACGTTGGGTTGCCTATCTCACTTAAGATAGATGACTTAAAAACCTCAAGCTGTAGATGCAACTAAAAAACAAAATCAAAACCAGACACCTATTTAAGGAGAACTCAAACAGCTCTGTCTGCTCTCCTCTTAAAAAAAAAAATCCCCACAGAGCTGAAGAAAATACTATCATTACATTTATCTACACTATTTTATTTTATTGAACTATAGAAAGAAACTCATCATATCAGTTCAGTGAAATACTTTGTGGATGCCTCTTACTGCAACTGGAGGAAACACCAACATATTCAAGTGTTCAGATTCTATTGTCACCCAGAAACAGTCCAAATATTTAAAACATTCAGCACACTTAAACACACCAAAGCACAGCTCTTGAAATTCATTCACAGAAACTATTCCCAAATAAACACAAGTCCTCTGGTTCTCTGGAAAACTGAAAATTAGGAAGACTCAAAAACATCCTCACAAAGGAAAGGCACATTACTCTCTATTTTTGGTAAATGGATATGACAGATATGGATGTTTCTGCTGTGCTCAATACTAAAAATATTTTTAGATCTGACTGCAATAGGAAGTCCTTGCCTCATTGGTATTGGTCTTCTTATTTTTCAAATTTCCAGCATTAAGGGTTTTTTAAAAAAATGGAATGTGGGAAATATAATAAGATAAATAGATATATAAAGAATAAAACATATTCTATATCCTGCCACATAAATCCAATGCAGTTTAACACTCAGTCCTGCAAGCTCACAGGTGCTTGATGGCTACAAAGCCAACAGATTTTTAACAGCAGTGAAAGACAAAGTGAAAAATTCACAAGTGTGCACTGGAACAAGTGTTAAGGATACACACACACTCCCCATTTCTTCAGGCACACTTCTTTAATTCTATGATCACATCCTTTATTCTTGGAGAATGTATTCAGTCTGCCACTTGAATGTCAGGTAGCAGAAAAAATACAGGTAATTATCATTTTCATCATCACTCTTCAAGCGATTAACTTTTACTTAATTAAAGTATTTCTGAAAATCTCTTCCACACTCCCATTTCACTCACTACATGTGATCTGCTGGGCCTACTAAGGGTTCAAATTATCCCATTCTTATACAGGCATCCTTTTGGATTAACTCCACATTTTTAACTCTGTGCCTAATTTCAGCTAAAACTGAGGCATCGCCTTGCAGAAACATTCAGATGATTTGTTTTTATCCCAACTTCATTCACCCACGGAAAAACAGGGCTCAAAAACAAATTACTGAGAATGGAACAGAATACACTTGAAGATCAATAGAGAATGAATTGGTCTGTATTAGAGGAAAGTACCATCAGATAATGTTCTGAATTTTCTTTGGGATCCCAGACACTGATAGGAACTCCAGTCACTTCTGCCATTAATTTTGCTAAGCCCCAGGACAAACCACTCTGAAGCAGGAGGGTAACTCAGGATATTTTCCCCTGACTCAATTTTCACCATTTACCAATGGCTGCTCTGTGTAATTCTCCAAAGTTAAAATAAGTAATCTGTGACATCCACTGCTTCTGAGATCATTTGATTTTGGTCTAGCTATCATTCTACCTTTCAGAAAAGAACCTTCAATGTAGCTGTCCAAATAACATGAGCAACTGGTGCTCATTTTCCATTATGCACAGAATTCCCACATAGATGATTTAATATGGAAAAAATAGTTAATAAAAGTCTCCAGTCCAGATTAAGTCAAATTAATACTCCAATAACCAACACTCTCTCCTGAAGTTACAATAGGACAACAACAATTTTAAGTTCAAAGCAATTAATTGTATTCACCTGATAATTGCTTGTGTAGGGATGGAAAAATACACTAGTGTGTTCTGCTGGGTCATAAGCAGTATTTCACAATGAAATTAAACTATGTATTGGCATGGTTTGGCAGATTGATTGTTTCAACTGATTCTGATCCCGGAATGCTGACATTTAATCTAATTTATACAAATAAGTTACACAGAAAATTTTCACTTGTAAAACCTGGCTTAACATGCTTTCAAAGAAGCAGTACGAAGAAACAAAGATGAAATTAGCACTTTTATGTCTCTAAAGTCATGAAAATGATCCAAAAAGATCCAATCTCTCTAAGCAGGAGACAACTCTTTGGGTTTTTTTGACAGGTTTCTTTCTCAGCTACCAGGCAAGCAGGCATCCATCCTTGGGACCCTTCCACATCCCTCTAAGGGCAGCTCCAGCTCTCATTGGCACAGGAATAAAACTCCACTGCTGCTGTGAGCCAGCCTCACCCTGCAGGGCAAGGCTTCCTCAGGAAGGCTCAGTGGGTCAAGATCTGGATCAGGATCAGACTCGTGACAGCAGCACAGTTTGAGGACACTGCCCCAGCACACAGCACCCCACTAACTGCAGCTGTGAGATGCTTTCAGCACAAGGAAAAATGTGCTCGTCTCAGGAAACCTCTATACTGTTCAATACTAGCTTTATTAATATAATAAAAGGAATTTTTTGTGATTCTCACTAAGTACAGAACCACATTTTCAAAAATTAAATGCAAAATTTTAAAAATCCAACAAGCCAAGAAACCCTCAAACAAAAAAACCCCAAAGCAAAAGCAAAAGGCATCAACCTTAGTTTGCTAAACAAATGATCTTATTCCTCTCTGGACCCTCAGCAGCCTGACCTCAGGACTGCACTTTTGGACCGAGATGCAAATTTTTCAACACAAAAAACTAATTTGAGCTTATGATCCTTTTTCCTCTTCATGATTAATCCTCTGGTACAAGATTCAGTGAAACTCTTAGCTGGCTTGCCACTGCTTAAATCATTCTGTTGAAATTTGTTTTTAAAAAAATCTCAAAGCAATTTATAACCGTTTTCAAAGAGCTGTAAAATGACCTGGTCTCCACCACAGCCTCAGAATGACACAGGAAATGATACTCAGTGATACTGTAAATATCATGGATGTTTAAGAGAGGTGTCTGCACTGGTTTTTACTGCTGCTATCCAAGTATCTGACAAAGCACAGCGTATGGCACTGATTAAATGCTGTCTTCAGCCATACAAGTGAAAATTCAGTTGGGCATTTTTGTAGCTGGTAGCACTGTTCCAGAGTCAAAGATAGCTGATGTTATGATTTTGTTCTTCACACTAACTGCATTAAAATAGCAAAGTAAATTAAGAGTGTTTCTCTTTCTAATAGAGATAAATAAAATTCAGGGTCTCTCATCATGACAGCTGACAGGCTGCAACTCAAACCTTTTAAAAAGCTGGAATCAGAACCTTTATCCCACAATCACAATGAAACTTTCCATACTAAAGAGAAAGCTGGTTTTTAAAGACAGATTTTCCTGTCAGGGTAAGCTCATGACTGCAACAAAACCCAGTGAGACCCGAAGCTCCCTGAAAGCATCAGCATTTTGTCTCCAACAGCATAAACCCCCCTCATCTCACCTCTGTGTTCACAGAGCATCAACACACTAAAATCCTGCAAAATCACACAAACTTTCTCCCCCTCCTCTTATGGGCCAAAGAGGGTGTGGTATCCAAAGTCCAGCAATAATGATTCATGTCACATCACCTACTGCACTCCTGAATGCTGCCTGCTCCTGGGCTTTAACCCCATGTCTGACAGGAAAGCAGCAACTGCAGCAGGAAAGCTTCACCTCCACAGGAAAGGTGCCAAGGGAAGCTCCTCCAGAGCCTACAAGGAAGATTTCTCAAGTTATTTCTGAATGAATTCTCTGCTTAGGACCTGTATTTGGAGCCCCATGGACTTGATTCTGTTCCCACTTCAACTCCAGGAAGCTTCTGCCACTCTTTGGGGACAGAGGAAATGGCAAGTGAAACTCTTCCAAGCTAACACAGCATCTATATACAAGTGTCAAATGATTGCATTTCATTTCCCATACAGTCTGCTGATTACTTCGAGGGTTTTAATGTGATTTGCTGTGATAGCAGGTTTTTCATAACACCTGAGCAGTATTGGGAGCACCTAAATACCAGGTTTACATAAAAATATGAAGTTTGGCCTATTTACCCACTCCAGTGTCCATGGTGAAATTGTGTGCTGCTCCACAGTTCTCAAAGTCCATACCTGCAGGGTGGTGTATCTAACTTCATTTTAATTGCTAGCAGACTTTTACTCTGATTACTTATCTCAAACTTACCCAAACCCAAGGTTATTCAGTTCCACTTTAAATTAAGTGATTGAGATAAAGAATTAATTGCAATATAATTAGATACTTATAGCCAGTTAAATACTAATTGAAGGCCTTACTTGAAATGAAATGCTACTGATTTTTTTTCTAATGAAAAGACAAACAAAAGTTTAAAAAATTATCAGGCTTGTTGGTTTTTTTAAGCAGCTACTTTGTATATTTCTCTGTGATCTTCTTTCTAAAAAGAACCTTTTTTAGTATTTTCTCACAGAAAATATCTAACTCATTGAGCACTGCTGATTTAAATAACAGGTATCTTCTAGTTACAAAAATTGCCTCTAAGGAAAGTACTTGCCCTGAAGAACTTCATGAAAATTAGACAGTATTATGATAATGAACTGAAAGAAGAAAAAAGTGCAGTCAAGGTCTTCCAAGAAATAACTATATAACATAATTTTCTCAGTGGAGCCTAACTGCTTAACTTTCTTAACCAAGCAGATGCAAAGAAGCACATGAATGACTTTAAACTGAAGGAAGGTAGATTTAGACTAGATATTACAAAGAAATTCTTCCTTGTGAGGGTGGTGAGGCCCTGGCACAGGCTGCCCAGAGAAGCTGTGGCTGCCCCTGGATCCCTGGGAATGTCCAAGGCCAGGCTGGATGGGGCTCTGAGCAATCTGGGACAGTGGAAGGTGTCCCTGCCCATGGCAGAGGGTGGGACTGGATGAGCTTTTAAGTCCCTTCCAACCAAGGTCATTCTATGATTCTGTGAAAGAAAGGCAAAATATATTTAGTTTAAGAGTGAAGATTTCCCTTGAATTCACTCATGAAGTTATGTACCAAGTGTACCTCTGGCAGCATTTGTCTTTTTCACAAGTCAAGAATAATATAAACCATGCCATTCTGTTTGGCTTTTATGCCTGTGTAACAATAAATCATAACATTATACCTAATCCATAAAATATTTTTGTTTCAATAACTCTACACAGACAGGTATCAATGTATTTTTAAAAACACCTACAAATATATTGTTATTTTTTTACAGGGAAAATGAGAATTGAAACAAATGTTATTCAACAGACGAAGGATACATTCATTGAGAACAAAATGATTTTGAGAATTAATCTAGCATATTATTCACTAATTTACTTAATCACATTTGAGTGAAAGGACACTCTAGATTTATTGGTTTGTTGCAGTCCACAGCCCAACAACATATTTACACGCAGAAGTCCTTGTTATTTCTCTTGTCTATTTTGGAATTGAAAGCATTTATTCACATTAAGCTTGCAGAATGCAGATTGGTGCCAGAGCAGATCTCGTCTGGGTCACAGTAATAAAGTCCATGGCTCTGCTACACAGTTAATTGCCTGCTGCATCTGGTATTTCTGATCGAAATCAAAACCAATTCCAGGACCAAGGTGCCTAACAACCAGTTTGATCCATTTCAGGAGTCTCAGCTTTTGATTCTGTGCACATTATCAAGGCAATACTCAGCAGAAGGCACCTAGATTTGGGCTTTGGATTTCATCTTCTTTCTGACCTGATATAAATCCGTAAGTTTTTAACAGAAAAGGGTGCACACATCCATCAAATGGAGAGAGAATCTGGATGAATCAGGCATTGATGGCTTGCTGGAGGCACCCAGCTGTGTGCCTGTCCCTGCCAGCAATGTGCAGTGGGGTGTCAGAATTCCCAAAATCACAGCTTAGTCATCACATGGGGAAAGGATTTACACTGTGCTGGCACCAAGGGCCTCCTGCTAGCCAGGCAACACTCAGTCTGCTCGTGCCAAAGATGAGGATGATCAAACCTGGAGGCAAACAAAGATAATTTTACAAGAAGCACTGCTGGGCAATATTCAGTAACAGCTCCCAAGTCAGAAAAAACTCCAAATATCTTAGGGTATCCAGGGGGGTGAGAAAGTGCACAATAATGTGATAGAGAACTTCAGAAGCTAGAAATTTTTTATCAAAAATACCTCTCCACTCCTTTCCAGATAACTTTCAGCACCAGACTACAATTAAATTCTAAAGCCTTATTCTATTTCCCCACTCATAAAAGATGTAGGCATACCATTTATCTAAAAAAAAAAAAAAAATCCAAATTATTCTTTTTCCACATCAGTAGTCTTCAAGTATTAAAAAAAATTCTGACTGAAGGTAGTAAATTTTTTCCCAGATATGTCCAATATCAAATTAATAAAATTTCCATTAGCATATTTTTATAGCACCTCTCCAACCACAGCAAGACAAGAGACAAAGCGTAATGGAGCAAACATAATGCAAAATTCTTCACAGCACATTACTTACAAGTTTTTACAAGCAAAGAACAATGAATTTGGCTTTTGCCCTCTTCCCTCCCTCAAAGCATTCCAGAAATAACCAAAACCAGAGACATCTGAAAATTGTTCAGATCCAAATGGAGAGAGAAAACAAACAAACACGGCAAAACACACATTAAAAGTCTCCCTATTCTTATATTCCCAGAACTGCAGTTGTTGGGTGGTGCCTTGCAGCATCATTTTAAAAGCAAGGCACTCACAAAAAGCACTGTGTAGACTCCTCCATGCTCCTAACAAATGAAGAATTACCCACAGGATAATTTTGTTCCAGATCACTACATCTGCACACACGCAGGAGTCCAAGCTGACTGAAAATCTTCATTGGGAAATGCCAGGGTCAGTCCCTGATTTTACTCAGTCTTTGTTCAATCAAGTTTCAACAGCCTCTCAAAAGTAAAATGCAGGTCTTTAGGATCTGGTTCTGCCTGGTACCTAAATTTAAATCCTGAAGTTACCAGGATTCACCACAGTCACCTCAAGAACCAGAAAAATTCTGCTTTATTCGTGTCTTGTCCCTGAATGTGGGGTTAGGGATCCCTGTAAAGAATTCAAAGGACACCCTACTCTCCTTTGGTTTTTGCACTCAACAGGAAACAAAACTCAGCTTTAAGTTGCCCTTTTTTGTTCTTTGTACCTGTACCCTTTCCCTTCATTTTGCAAGATAAAAACAAGAAGTTGCACAGATGGCCACAATCTGCAGAAAAACTGAGTCCCAAGCCAGGAAGTCAGACAAAAATGTGACAACAGCACAAATGAAGCCCCCTTTGCTCTGGAGGAGATCTGAACCTTCCTCAGAGTTTCAAAGGAGCTGGGAAAAATCTCCAAGATATCAAAGAGGGCAACAAAAGTTCTCTCCTGGCCTTTGCAGGCTTCTAGAAGATATCTGAAGCACGTGGTTCATTCAGTACAGGTTATGATGAAACAGATAAAATGAGGAAATGAAGAAAGAGAGCTGATTGATGGTCTGACTTAAGTGGCACAATCAGCTTGCAGTGGCCAAACTATTTCAGAGCTGAGCTTATTACAAAAGACTCCAACTTAATAATCACATTTTGAAGATGCACAAAAAGGATCTAAAATTTCTCTTTTTTTCCAATTAAATCAAGTAAGAAGAAGGGTCAGTAGTTTTGAATTTTTTCCCCTTGAGGTATATCTTGATGGAAATCTAAAACTTGAAGTTTGCACTAAATTAAGCAAACAGGTTGAAGTTCCCTACTTCAAATCAGCCAGTTCATCTCAGACTCTGTTTACAGCTCTAGACTGAAATCTGGAGTTGCAAGAAGTGAGGATGACAGGAAGGAATAAATGCTGCTGCCTTTTTCCCCTTCCATTTGACCTAAGGGATTGCAGGGGGATGGGGTGTGGAACAAACTAAAAAAACCCAACAGGAGAATAATGGCATTTTCCCAAAAAATTGAGTCGAAGCATTCATTGCTAGGCAAATACAATAAAAGAGGGCTGAGGATAGAGAGAATTAAAGAGAAAAAAAGTATTATTTGCCTGTTAAAATTGAATTGAACCTCAAAACCCTACCCCAGTCAATGCTGTAGCAGTTATCAAGCTGACCAAAATGTAGATTAATAAACCACATGATTCATCCTGGAATCCTTAAGGGAGGAACATTAAGCTATTATATCCATTAATTAGTTAATGATTGATGAGATTTAACTGTTCATCATAAGACAGGAATTGGGGGGGGGCATAAAAGCACTATTGGTCCTTACATAGTACTGTGATAACTTCATGTGATTTAAATTTCCTGCACTTGGCTAAAATCACGGGTTCATCCAGCCACACAAGAAATAAATACTCAATTGAAGATTTTAAAAAGGAAAAACCTTACAGTGAGGAATCAGCTTGTTCAATGACAGTTTCCTTATGTGAAAAGGAGACCCACTACCAACTATTCAGCTGTGTGTTCTTACAGGAAAAATACATCCATCTCTACAAAAAGGAATTCAAATTCACTGACAAAAAGCAACTTTGAGCTGAGGAGAAAAAAAAAGAAATTGGTTCAGTGTGACTTTAGAAACTGGCAAACATTATGCTCTTGTTCTGTCCACCAAGACCATTTTAATATCTCACTGACATTTGCCTACCGAAACATTTTCTATAGCTGACATTTTCTCAAACACCACGAACTTACCTTGGTGGAGACACAGTTTCTCTGGCAGGATTGTAATAGGATGACACAGCTGTTGCCATTTACAGATATAAATACAATTGACTGTTATAAAGGAGTAGAAGCTCCCCTGAGCACGCAGAAAGAAAAGGTTTTTTTTAAAAAAAACCTCAGTAATTCCTTTTCAGAGGAACTTTCAATTTCAAGCATTTGTCAGACTCCTACTTCAAACACACAATGCAGAGCTAAGGCACAGTAAGAAAATAGCATCTAATCCATCTATGACTTACTCAGAAATGCAAATAGACTTAACAGGGGGTTTTAACAAAGTAAGAAATGTGATTAAAATACATTTCTTGGTTCATGAACTTCAGTTTAAGGAAGTACATTAAAAACTGAAAAGCCAAACTGTTCACAAGTTAAAATGCTGCACTCCCTCCAGGATTTTCGTCTCCAAGATCTTTCTGCAGTCCCAGAGGTTTGTGGGCAGTTCTAAAAGCCTCTGAAGCAGATCACAAGACCCCATAGACTTGTAACTATTCCAAAACATGGTGGGCCATGTGCAAGGGAAACACTTCAGTGCTGGGCTCTGTGCATGGACACAGGGGAAGACAAACTTCACCCTAAGGAGCTTTAACAGAAATACTGAGAAAGCAGGTAAAAGCCACCTAAAGGTAAGGGCTAGGACATAAAGCTTGAGAGTCTTGAAGAAGGTTTCAGAGAAAGTTTCTGAAATTGATCTCACAGCCACGTGATTCCTTCTAGCACTACACCTCTTCTAGCTGACCAGTTTGTTTCCAGAATAGGGAATAGCTCTCACCCACCCCAGTACAAAATTTAATTTAATTTAATTACAGTATTTAATTTTCAGCTCCTATTTAAGGAAACACTTCTGTAGAGTCTTTGCGCAGCTCCAAAGAGTCTCCAAAACCAAATTGGAGCCAGGCAGCAAACAAAGTGAAAATTAAAGAGTAAGAATTTTAGTTAAATTAGAAATAATACATAATACCTAGATGAACATCTTGTGGTAATAGTTTCAGAAGTTGTGGAATTATTTTTAATTCAACCAGAATTACTGTTTTCCCTCATATTTTGTCTTTTGCTTTTTTTTCATGTTCTTTTCCAGTAGGGAAAAGGAAGCTAACAAAATAACTAATTTATGTGGCAGTCTGGGGGAAAGAGACTGTCTTCAGAGAAGGTAACAACAGAAATGACATTTTAATAGATCTGAATAATACATAAACATTTACTTCCTCTTCAAAATCTGTACAGACCCTGCTCTTGAGGTGAGAAAGCTGAGATCTTTCTCTTATGTTTTAGAGCCACCTCTTAGTGTCAAAAACCTTTTATGTCAAAGAGTATAAATTGTCAGGCTGAAAATATCCAGCAGACTCCTCCTCTATTGCTTGTCCTCATTGTCACTGGCACATGCAACCTCTGCCAATGTCACAAGTGATATCTGATTCTGAGGCAGCAAATTTAATCTTAGAGGATGTCACTGAAAAGAGGGATGCCCACAAAAGAGATTTTTCTCTGTGCTAAGAGCAACTTCCAGGTCTTCAAGTTTGACACCCACACAATGTCCATTTTCTAGAAAGTTGCACATCAACCTCATACCTAGAAGAAAGGAGGAGGAAAAAGAGAAGCTCCTTTTTTCAGGTGCAAATAATGACTGATCCAGTGGAAAGATGGTGAAACAAGAACAATTAAAGCCATCTGAATTGTAAATATTCATAACAGGCATCTTAAAATATAAAATTTGATAAGTAACACGTTTGGAAACCATTGATCAGCTGTTATGGACTATCCTACCATTAGATGCAGAAAACAGTTTATCTGATGACATCATAATACTAAAGATACCAAAAAAAAAGAACAAAAGAACAAAATACATATATTTAAATCTAAAATCCCTCTTACCATTCAAAGTAGTGTTGCTCATTTTCATTTCAAAAGGCACATACCAAGCAGTTCTGGCTGTCTTGTATTACAGAAGACACCAAACACACATTTTTAGCACATGAAGTAGAAAGAATGTCTTAACATACAGCAATTGAAATTTATCACCCCCTTTAAAAAATAAAAATCACAAACTCTCTTTTTCTATGTAATTCAGTATTTAGAACAGGATTTTTAGCATTTATTCACCAAACTACTTATTCAGAGCAGACCTTACATATACACACGCTTTCTCACATCACACCTACAGTTTGTGTAAAGCTTTTGTTCCCCAAAAATTGTGGAAAAAGGTGAAAGGTGATATTTAACTTGCTAAAATAAATCACACCGTTCCAAAGAATATCCCCTTTGCTGTGTGCATGTTTTCCAGAGCAATGGAAGACCTGACATTATTCAATTTAAGAATGTGTAAAGTCTCGTATCACTCAAAAAGCATACTGTAGAAAATACAGTATTTTAACAGTCCATACCAGAATCCAACCAGTGAATTCCCCAGCTTAGCAATGAAACACTTGCCAGACATAAATTTAAGTCATTTGCAGGAAAAATAGTGAAGTAAAAAGAAACAGAAAAAAAGATTAATGAACAGGTAGAAATTGTGGCATCAGAACTCGCAAACTGTGAGGAGGAGATAATTTTATTTAATCAGGAGAGCTCTTTGATGTGACACAGGAAAGGGAGGACTTGTACTCTGACAGTAATTGTTTTTCCCTTCTTTAATGTCAGGGTAAAAAAAAAAAAATGAAGTCATGGACAATCTGACACTACATCAGATAATTTACAGACTTGATAAAGGTCTTGACAGCACCCAGGCCTTTCATATTTCATAGCATTCTTATTGCTACACATGTATTGAATGGATGTTAAAAAGTTCAATGTATAGAAAATGTAGCAAAACACTATAAACACAGGAGGACAAAGGCAAAGATCATCTTAAATAACTTATGTTTTGAAAAGAAATTTCATGTGTATTTTTAGACTATAGCTTAAGTAACAGAACTTAAAATTTTAAAAATAAAGTTTTAACTCCTTTTCAGTCTACCTCTGTCATAGCTATCAACCCTCTCAGATACACCAAGGAAGATGAAGTAGGAGCAGCAGCAGTAACTTTTCCCCATTTACCTGCTGAAATCTGAAACAAGTTCTCCTCCTTGTGCCAGATCTACAAGTAATCCTAATAGTATTTCTACAGTATCTAAAGTATCAAGGGTTACCTAACAAAGTTTGGTGGGGAATAGTTCCCCTTTCACCAAATGATGACCAGGTGGTGTAGCCCAGTGAGAAATCCTTTGGAGCAAACCATTATTTTCTCCTGTCAAATAAAACAAGAGTCACAAAACCTTATATAAAGGGGTAGGAAGAAGCTCTACAAACACTTTGCTCAAAATATTAAAAAGGTAGGGGAAGGGAGGTGAGGGTGGAAGTAGAGAAGAAAAAAATTACAGAAAAGAAAATTAACTTATTCCCAGAACTAGAAATCATTCTGTATGATGTACTCCTGCTATATTTTTAACCTTGACACCTTCATTAGTCTGTGACATATATTAACTAAGGATGAACAGCAGAGCATGACATGATTAAATACTTAGCAATGCAGTATTAAACTCATTAGGTTATACCTCCACTACCAGCAATACCACCCTCTGCAAGAACAACACTGGCAGAAATGAAGGACATTGACAAAAATGAACATATTTTCACACATTTTTCAATCACACCTGAGCTTTAACCCTCATGTTCAACATCAATGGAGCAACATCACTTCACTTTAGCAAGGGTAGGTGAGGCTATGCAGGCTTGCACTGTAAAAATGAAGATACATTCATCAAAAAGCCACATACAAACAATCTGAATTCTCTATTATGTAAACTATACCTTCCTATCATGAAGGCATAACAGGAACACTCTTGGATTAATGAAATACTTGGCAGATGGGCACTGCTACCCGTGTGCAATTTCCACGTCTTAATGTTTTCAAGCCATAATTCTTACACACTTTCTTGTTGCATGAAGCAATAATAAATTTTCAAAGCCACAAAGGGGTGAAACCTGACATTTCCTGCTACAGCATCAAGTCAGCTGTAGCACACTTTCAGCCCTTCTCTCTCAGCAGCAGCCAGAAGAAAAAGAAGGTATAGATGAAGAAACAGCTCTTTCCCATTTACTTGTTAAACTCTTATACAAACCTTCTGTGTGCTGCACCATCAACCTTTTCTTAATGAAGTTACCTGGAGAACAACTACATTGTTTTCTCTTATGTCAAATGGAGCTACAGCAGAACAGCCTTGTGGCACCAAGAAAACTCCTTTACAGTCCAAAGAAAGTTGGAGGACTGAAGACTACAAAATATAATCACTTAAGGACATATTTATGAATATCTATTGTCTCTTTGTTAGTCAGCCATCTTCCATTCACTTTCTTCTGGCCCTCATACAAATAATGTCCACCAAAGAACCACTTTTAAAATAGTAAGAAAAAAAACTAGCAAGTCATTTTTTTTTAACTGGGACTTTTTATTCCAAAAGGAACCCATTGCTGGTTTCTATAGAGTTCTCTATTATTTTTTTTAAACTCCCAATCATCCTGTCACCCATTACATCTGCTATTTCATAATTAAACTTGGCACTTAAGATCAGTAAATTCGTGCTGCTAGGTCTCTTGGTCACAGTAATAAAACCCCTAAGTTTTGTTTCCTTTAAGAGGTGTGTCAGAAGTGCAAAGGAGGAAAGGAAGGCTTTGGAGATACTTTATTGAATAAGAACTCTTTTTTTCAAATCTATACTTCAGAAATTGAATTGCAGAAGAAAACCATTTTACAATAACTGCACACTTTGATTCTGACTGTATTCTTTCTTCTTCTTGCACATGATGTCTTTCTAAAAGATGTGAGCAAAATCTCATTCACTCTTTCCCATAATATGCTGGCTTTATGTACACCAGCTTCCTAATGAGCTGGCACATTAGTCAAATGCAATCAAGGTAATAACCTAATTCAGGTTTAAAATATTATCAAGATGTTTCACAAATTGGCTCAGTATTTAGCTATTCAACATACATTTAGAAAGTTCCTTTTGTGATGAGAACAGCAAGGCACTGTAGAAAAAGAAAAAAAAAATGAACCAGCAACAAAAGAAGAGACTCCACAGTTCTGCCAGGCTGCCTGAAACACCTGACATTAGTTGTGTACTCATCTGGTTTTTCAACTCATCCACAGAACTGCTGATCCAATACCCTAGGTAGAAAATTTCAAAGCCTAGGGAATAGATAAGGGCTCCAGCACCTGACATCTTCAATTTGCATTTTGCGATGATTAATAAATGACAATCTATTAAATACATGGCACGGGATGATGTGGAGGAAATGAAAGTTTAGCTCAGCAGGACTGAGGTCAGGGAAGATCTTTGAGATTAGAAGTAAAATGTAAAGTGAAAAATTAAGCAGAAAGCAATATATTTAGGCAGTGACTGGAACACACTCCTCAGATGGGAATTAACCAGAAGCACTAATACGTTCAAACTATTAAAAAACCTGCTCATTCCTAAGAGAAATAATTTATCCTTTCAGGTACACTGAATAAATCCCCTCAACCTAGGAAACAGCAGTTGCCTAACTGCCTGTGAAATCAATTGTTGTCCCCTTCAGACTCCCAGGGCAAAGTGCATGAAGTGCAGCAAAGATCTACTGTTAAGATCATCAGCTGCCACTCTTGCTAATTACTGAAAGCGGATGGAGACAAGTCCCCTTTTTTCAGAAATGGCCCATGAGATTCTCTTTTAGGCACATTCAAAGACAAAAACCCAGCCCTGTATTTAAGAATCTGAATTTTATTCTGGAAATTAACACTCCTTGTAAAGCCAAATAAGTTACACACTTCCAGCCACTCTGATTCAACACCTCTGACACCTCATTTCAAACAATGCCACTGGGGGCTAAGTTAAGTGTCCCCATAAGTGACAATGGTAGAAAGGTACCCAAGTTTCACTGTGACACCAGAGCCAAGTTAATGCCAATATTATCTTCCTCAGCATTTCCACTACTGCATTCTCTTCATGTCACAGGTACAAATTTCCTCTTTATTTCTAACTACAGGGTGTAATAAACACCAGACTGAAAAAAATACCTGTGAAGTTTCTCTACTAATTTACTCATCACATACTATGAGAAAGATTGTATTTGGTCAGGACTCTAGTTGTCCCATCTCTTGTTTTAAACACAGAGACCATAAACACCTAGTTTAGAAATAAGATATTTAAGACAAGCAAACAATTCCAGAACTCCTTAAAGATTGAATTTTATGTCTGCTAAGTGCCTTGTTGAGCAGAAAACCAAATGTTGCAGCATGCTGAGACAAATAGTATATCTGCACACATACCACTGACATGAAGAAAAATAGTTATTCACTGCCATCACTGCAACCTCAAATCTCTCAGACACCTTTCTTTTCACAGCATTGTTCCAGGAGATTTTTATAATCTTTAATGAATCTACAAAAAAATGGGGTTTTTTTTGATCTTAGGAGACCAAAACTTTACTTTTACATATTTTTTTCTGTTCATCTATTTTTTACTCTGCTTCCTGTTTCATATAAAATTATTTCATCCTCTGAGATTCACAAGCAACATAAATGCTAAATTGAAAATATTCATGTTAAACTGTGAACATTTGTAAAGACATATGGCTGTCATAAAACAGCACTAAAATATCCAGGGATTAGGTCAATACCCATGAATCCCATCAATGACTGCCACTGATCCTTGGATTCTTTTGGAGCAGAGATCCTCAGCTTCTTAAATTATTGATTTCATTCTCATGCTTCTCACACTTATGTATTTAGTATTAACATTGCCTCTGGGGGAACTGCTCTTTGCAATGCCTTCCAAATCATGAAGCACTTTGAAGCTTCAGTAAAAATTATGGGTTCATAACAAAATAATTAGTCACAATAAGAAGCAGAGCATTGAAAAAACAGGAAATTAAAATTTAAACTTTTAAAGTTTTATCTCCAGAACTAAAGTTTAATAGAAAAAATAATCCTCCTACCTGAGCAGGGAAAGTGACTATTATAGATTTTATGGAACTTTATGGCACTACCCATAATAATGCTTCAACTAACTTTATTTTTGTTTTGTTACTAGTAAATATTCTGTATTGGAAAATGTAGAATACATCCAGCTAGTAAAAATCAGAGTATTGCTCAGTTTTGTTTCACTTTTGTGTTAGAATTTTAGTGCTAAAAGGCAAAGCTTCAGCAAAAATAGGTGTGTGCTTTTAGAGGGCTACAGGTGCAGAAAACTGTGCCCTTGTTAATTTTCAGATGTATCTACCTTTTGATCTTGTTCTCTTTTGCTGACGTGTTTCTTCAAATCTAGTTCTAATATAGAGGAAAATAAATTATGCCTGAAGCTTTTTTTTTTTTAGAAAGAAAAAGGATGGCAGGGGACTGTGGGAAGGGGAAGAATACTAAAATATATTTGCAAAATTTTAAGGTATTCCTTGATATTACACCAAAATATTCACATTAATATTACTTGTGCTGTGTTTATTTACTTTCAAGACCCTGTACTAAATCTTGACTGAAGAAGGTCAACACTGACTTGAAACTTTGGGAAAACATTTTGCATTTCTCTAAGAACATGGCAAAGTACTTGATAAAATTTACAATCATCATAGCTTATAAAGATATGAAAGGTTAAATTTTTTACAGAAACATCAATCAGCAATTAAGTTTAAAAGACCAAGATTCCTAGTGCCTAAATATTAGAAATGAGTTTGGAAGAACCCATTCCCAAGAGATCTTGCATTCTTTTACTCCTATTTTTAATTATGGGGCATCTGAATGCCCCTTGAAGACATTGACTGAATGTTGCTAAAGCCCTCAAAATAAAGTCCCTCATGGCCTTTGCACTGACCCTCTTAGGAGTTCATGTGATCTTTAAGTCAGGTACCAGATTTACAGTCCACTATGAACTGCAATATTTCAGCTCAGCAATGGCTGAATTTCATACACAGGATGACTGGACTGTCCCTGTGACTTAGGAAGTGCTATAAAATAACCTGCTTTCAACATCTAGTCACTCTCCAAGACTAGAAGCAATATCTGACTTCAGTTGGGATAATGAATGAAGTGTGAAGTTTTATATGTCCCATTATCACATCACTAATGTGACACTTGCTAGGTGTACTCTAAATCCCCTTTTTTGTAAATAACACTATTGTGGGATAAGTACCTATTAAGCCAGTCTAAATTATCAGCTTGCTAATTAATGATCAGCTGCTCGATGTTGCTGCTCTGTTTACAGTTAATCATATACATTCCTGTCTCACACCTTGTTCCTATATGAATAGTGCATCACTCCAGCACATCAATTCACGTGACAGCCTTTTTGTCATTGCCATACCTGTTTTTTTTTTTTTTTTAGTTTTTTGTTGGTGGTGGGTTTGGGGTGTTATTTTGGAGCCAGGACTCATAGCTTTTTGTAAATAGGAAACAAGCACCTCCACCTATACTCATAGGACTTCACATTTAGGAATGTAATGTGATATTGGATTTCATTCTTTTTCTCTTTTCGGTGGCATTCACCTAATCCATGAAATACTACTTAAGTCAGTTTTGCAAAACATTTTTATTTCTGGTTTTACCCAAACTTTTCCCCACATCTTTCACAGGATCTGCCAAAAAAGAAACTCCTTTTGTCACACAGCATCTTCCTCTCCATCTATCTACCTAAGCTGACAAAATCCCTACTCAATGAACTGTGTATGTACCAGTTTTATGTGAAGTGGAAGAAAACCACCACTCTGTTCTAACTACTGGTTAATCTTGTGGCCGTCCAATAGCTACTAATTTAAGCAGCTCTGCTCCCAAAAACTTCCAGTATTGCCAAAGAGTTGCCCGAGGGAGGAGACTTTTCTCCACTTTTCCTGTCACAGAAGTTGGCTCTGCTCTGGTGCCAAGAGCCTGATTGGGACACACCAGGCTTGCTATGAAATTTTGCTCCATTCCAACTTTTTTAGGCTGTTTCTTTCATGCTGTTTAATACCTACACCTGTTCTTGAGAATTATCCATACCTGACATAACCAGGGATAAACCCACAGCTCCCAAGGAGTTCAGAGCTGAAATCCATCACTGTCCAAAACTCACTGACCCTCAAGGTACCTTACAGTACTTTCTGCACACCCAAACATAACAGGGCTGAGCCCAAGACAAATGTGTGTCCATGTTCAACCTGCTGACAGAGCAACTCAGGCAGTGGCAGGAAGCCTCCAGGATTCATGGATTCTGACAGCCACCACAGACCCAGTTTCAGTGGATGACATTTTACAAATTCCAGAGGTCTTACTCATAGGAAAGGTTCTCTTAAGAGCAGCTAACACGTACTCAACTGAAAGCAACACATCAGGGCTGTGCTATTGTGCAGCACAACACTGAATTTTCTTCTAACAGGCTTGGGAACCTTGATTCCAAAACAGAAGATGAACAAAAAAAAACCCAACACAGGATGTTGTTTTGCCTTTCTAAATAATGTGGCGTTTATGCAAAAAAAAAAAAAAAAACCAAACCAAAAACAACAACAAAAACCACAACAAAAAGAAACACAAAAAAAAAAAAAAAAAAACCAAAAAAAAACCTACACACAAAAAAAACTTGTTATTTGTCCAGCTGTGAATAGAGAGAAATAATGAAAAATGCCTCTATGCTTTACATCTATACCATAAAGGCTAACCATTTTTTCAAGTTGCAAAACACCTACTTATTGAGAAATACATGCAGTTTCAGTTCTAAATTCAAATTACTGTGCAATCTGAACTCAGGTGAATTTTCAGAATGAATAATCTCATCACATAAATCATTCCCAAGCAAAAAGTAAACAACAAAAAAAAAAAAGGCACTACTCCTCCAAAACCCAAAGGGGTACACCAAGACTAGGCTACAATGACAGCTTTAAGAAAACTTGTCATGGAGCAGATATAGAAGTTTGAATTAATTGCTAGGGCCAAATTTCTTTGCGCTGAAACATCCTTATCTCTCCTTTGTCCTATAAAAATATAGGAGGCAGAACTGGCAGCAGGGTGTTGCAAGTAAAATTATCTTAGAAAACATTTGTCAAGGAAAAGAAGTGTTTGCTGTTATAATATCAGAAAGAAAAGACCAAAACAAACTTCTGGGTTTATAATGAAAGTCTTCCTCGATTCCTTTTTGTGCTAGAATTAACAGATTAAAAATTCAGCATTTCAAAGACTAAGCCTCTGTCAGATCTTTTTGAGTTCAAAGGATTTCTTTATATTAATTTTGTTTTGGCAAAATTGATCAAAAGGGAGTAGAAAATATGCAGCTATTTGATAATGCAAAGAAAACTCAAGGAAGGAGAAGAATATGTTAAGATTTTCTTGCCTGGGTAAGGATTTTTATATTTACAGCACTTTTTAGTATTGTTGTAAATAATTATGTACATATGAAAACACACTTTTATCTTTCATCGTCAAGCCTTTCCAATCTTTACTCTCTCAAGCCAAACGCTGATACTGGGGAGAAAAAGGAAAGTCTGAAGTAGACTGGAAGCATCCCATGCTCTGCACTTCACGCCTTCTGCCAGCTGTGCCAGCATCAGCCCCAAGGCAAACACCAAATGACAGAGGACATAATTTCTGTACCCTCCAATGTTTTTAAGAAATAAATTTTTATAAGCATGCAAATTCCTGGGTGTGCTGATTCTCTTTTTTTTTTTTCCTTTGGATGTAAACAGGGCATCACTTCCATCACTCCTTGCTGTTGTCAAACCACAAATGAATTATATTGATATGTCTCTGTCATAGAAAATGATAACTTTAGGGTTTTTTTCAGTTTAGTTGAGCTAAAAATTCCCAGTGCTCAAGTAGCTACACAGTCACAAGGTAACCATGCACGCCAATCCACAATTCATGTGCTTTTCCTTAGAGTTTTCAGAAGGACTTGACAGAAAATTTTCAATGCCGTCTGTCATTAGTGATCTGCTTGATTCACCCTCACTTCTTCCATACCAAAAAAAGGAATACAAGATAAAATATAAAGAGGAATACCAGAAATCCATGTTCTTGCATTGACATCAACAACAACAAAAAAAAAAAAAAAAAAAAAAAAAAAAAACAACTCTATTCAATAACTTATTCAACATGAACCAACCATCATCAAGGGCTTAATAAGATGCGATTGACACTCACAGGGATTTATTTTTCCCAAAAAATATTTCCTTCATGATGCTTCAAATGTATTTACCAAATCAGATGGTAATAATCAGCCTGTGCTATGTAGAGTACACTGTGTCACTTATCTTTTCACATCAGGAAAATAAGCAATTTCAAAAGGTTTGTGCCTGCAGGAAGAATGAATTTCAAATTTAAAATTATATTTACAGTATACAAAATACAGGAACACAGTTACCAAGCAAAAGTACATCATTAACATTTTTTGCATTTGCTTTACTGAGGAGTCTGAGAAAGAGAAAGCAAAACTCAATATTAATTATATCTTGACAATCTCTGTCCATGTAATAACTGTGCTTTCAATCTGTAAATGTGTAATTAATCTGCAAATATAGTACATTAGAAAAACTCAAATACTGTTTGCAACTGTCTAATTTTCTCATTCATCAAATAGTATCATCTCATCTCAGCATTAATTTTTTTCCTGGGATTTAATCACTTTATTGACACGCTTATTTTAAAGTACAATAATATGCTATTTTCCAATTTACATTAACATAACCACCAATTTAATGGGTTTGATCTGACTGAAGTGAATGGGACAGCAACATACAAGCTGCTTCCTGTCTATCATGGAAATATCCAGTGGTTTATTGCAAAATAAACTATTGAGTTTGCAAAGCAGAACATAAAACCTGCCACAAGTGGCCCTAATGCAACTACAAGTGTAGTACCCAAAAAAAAAAAAAAAATCAAGTATTAGCAGGAAAAAAACTTGGTTCCCTTCTTTAACCATGTCCCAAACTTTGCATTCTTATTTGCTGTACAGAATTTAATAAGAATATATTTGTTTCCTCTCGTATTTTCAAAGAGAAATTCATTTTGGTTGATAACCAAAAGAGTAAAAGGAGTTTTTCACATGAACACATTGAATTCAGCCCAAGTTAGCACGGACTAATAGTTATTAACATGTGCTGCTCAGAAAAAATAGTCTTTTCTGTATCATCAGCAATCTTTTTAGTACAAATCCCAAACACAGCCCCATTCCAGCCACTGGGAAGGAAATTAATTCTACCAAACCCAGCTCAAACCAGCACAGCCAGAGAAACAGATGAGTATAGATGGTTACCCTTTTACCATTATTCTATGAACATATTGTCTCACTGGCATCTCTTTTTTTGTTATTTCTCACCACTGAAGGGACAGGACCTGGCAGATCCCTTCAGAAAAAGGCATTTGAGGAATTAGTGAAGAGATATTTATACCAACAGCCCAAACAAAATAGGTGACCTGAACTGTCCTGTAGAGGGACATATTTCAGTTCCAGTCACTTAAATTCACCTCCAGGTATCAATCTGCTAAACTGTAACTTTAGTAACTTGCTTTCCACAGAGAATCTTGTAAGTGCTTGGGTTCTGAGCCTTTGTTTTATACGTTGTAAATCTCATTTATTTTGCCTATAAAATGATCTGCTCACTAATCAAAGGCAGCTTTTTCATCTCAAACTTGGGAAACTCAATTTAGCAACTTCTAAATAACATCAATCAGGTTCCCAAGGCTTCAGTCTGTAACTTAAAATTATCTGCTATTCAGACAACATTAACTACCGCCACATTCAAAGTCATATGCATCATACCTGCCTGTAAATCTATCAGAATACTTCCTTGTATACATAAGGTTAATTTTTGTTGACAGGGCTAAATTAGAATTTAACTTGTAGCAGAAGAGCATTTAAATGTAAATTTACTTTTTTCCCAGCACCAGATTTTCCAAACTTTGCATGAGAAACCTGAATTTGATCAAGATATTTGCACACACAATTTCCTGTGAAAAACAATCATGCAGGCAAACTTAGCAAGTTTCCATTTGGTTACAAGTGTCACTGTACATCCAGTCTGACTGGGTAAAGCTTTGTACATGTACATGCTTTGTACAACTGCGTGGAAAGCTGCCCAAAAGATAAATTTTCAAGAGCTGAGACTGTTTGAAAGATTAGAATACTAAAGAAAATAATACCTAAGATATCAGTGTGTTTCTTAAAGACCTCATTACACATTTGTATCCACATTAAAAAGCAAAAGCCATGGGGCAAGAAGAGCAAAAAGGAGGAGAGCGAGGCTTTTGTTTCCCTTTGTTAAAGATATTATTGTAGTACTGTCAGTGTGGAAACTGGTATCAAAAAAAGAGAAAGAGGCTACAGAGAAAGCACCATTTTATGATTCTGTGTCTCTTTGCAAAGTCTATTAGCAGAGGAGATAAAAACCTGTGCAGATACAAGTTATTTGGCATGAAAGTTCTGGTAAGATATTTGTTTTCTAAACCAATAATCTACTCTGAGTTTAAAATAAGGTTAAGTTTAATACAGTGTTAATGATTGTGAGCAGCAAGAAAATCATCTGGACAGAGAGACAAAATGGGCAGAGCCAAATTTTGTTCCAGAGAATCACAGCAGCCCATGCATCCCTTCACATCAGCTTCCCAGAAAGAGCTTGACAGGCCTGACAGAAGCTGCAGAGGAATGCTGATAAGGAGTGACAAAACTGTAATGGATTTTCAGATATTTAGACACATCAACTATTTCTCTCACTAGCTCCTAAACAGGTGCTTACAAACAATGAAAACCATTAGCAACTAAAATGGAAATTAATAATGATGTTAAGTTTGTTACATCTCTCTGCAACAGCATCCTAGATTTAATTCCCAGGAAGATGATCTTTCTGGCAAATCCTTTACATCCTTTCTTTGCTTTCATTTCTATATGAAGACTTCACCATAAATATTAAGGGTGGAAGCCTCAGTGCCACAGTTTGAACTGAAAATGTGGTTGTAAAAGGGCCATAAATTGCATGGTGGCCTTTTTCCACCTGAGTCTGAGCCTGTAGGCCAGAATAAACATGTAGGTACTTCATTATTAAAATAATGTCAGCACGAGCCATTCCATATTCTCAGGTGTAATTAAGGCTTTTTAAGTACTTGGCATGCACAATTTGGAGGGGTGGGGGTGTTAGTATAGTATTTTAGATATAAATTAAGATACCATGAGCTCAAATTTTGCCACAGACCAGCTCATCTCCATGGCTGCAGAGAATGACCTTACACCATCTTTCTCAGCCTTCTTCTTATATCACCTTGTTCAATTCTAATGCACTAAGCATCTTTTCTTTTTTGATTCGGCTACTGAGTTATGAAGTGTAAACTGTTACCAATTTTATTCCTTTATAGCCTTTCCTTATCTCCTTCCCTTTAGAGCTTTTCAGATTTAAAACAAACAATGTCCTAGGTTAATACTCTTTTTCTTTCCCAAGGGTAACCAATGATGCCACCAATTTTGCTATAAAATTAGACCAACAACATGAGATACTGTCATGCAAGTCTGAAGTTTTCATGTTACTTTTACAGCACAACAGGTGCTATTTACAAAAGAAAGAGTTCGAATTTTTCTGGTTTCTTCCTTTCTTTTGGTACAGAAAATAACAATCCCCACACTACTTAAAACTTGACCAATTTCTCCACCAACAGCAGTTTCAGTTACTAAAACTGAGTAACTTTTTCCCTGTCACCCTCCCCAGAGCTCCACTAATTCAGGAAAACTAAAGAGAATGAATAAAAGATAGGGGAGGTTCTTGAGGTTCATGCTACTCTGGAAGTCATGACACCCACAAAGTTAGTGAAAAGTTGACTTAGCCAATGTAATGCACTCGAGTTAGGAAAAAAAGCTGAAAGTTATTCCTTTCCTTATAAATAATGAGAACTTTCATGCAGGCAGAATGGCTCAGAATTCAATAGCAAAGGGCTCATGATATTGAGCTGTCTGTAGCTCTGGCAACAGTGTGGCCAGAACCAGAACTTGGCAGCAACAAATTTTGCAAGGAGGAAAAATAAAACAGTGCTTGTATGCAGACACAGGATAAAGATGTATTTGTTTAACCACGTTATGAACATTATTATATTACTACCAAAAAAAGAGTGATACAGTTAAAGCAATATCATCCCTAATTGTACAAGGTACTAGAGATTTATTACACTCCAACTCTAGGCAGTGAGCAACAGAGCTCAAACCCTTAAGCATAACTATTAAACACATTTACCCAGCCATTACATACTCAAAAGACAATTCAGAAAGAACTTAATGTTTAGGACCTATAATATATATAAAATGAATCAAGACAGATGTAGTATGACCTGCAGAAAATCTGCAAATTAGATACTGATCAGTTACTCTTTGGAAGTAAATGGGAAAATATCAGGGCAGTATACAGATCTCAAAGCTTTTGACACAATAATAGAACAGAATGAGGGCAGAGTGGCTTTTTTTGTTATTTTGACCAGAGAGTCCAAAATAAGATGGCCCAATGCTTCCAAGATGTGAGACACACAGAGGCAATAAAGCTCCAGCCCCAAATGATGGTGACAAGGACAACACCTCCTCCAAGCAACAGCCATCAATGAGAGGGTTTGGAAACTTTTCTTCCTCAAGGAAAAGCAAACCAAAAAACCACCACAAACTTGTCAAGCACTTAAAAGCTTTAAAACTCAGCCTTGTGAAAATTCACTGTCTCACTTCATGCATCCCTAATTACAGCAAGGTAGGACAGCATCTGTGCAAACTGCAACAAAGAACATATGACAACTGTATCTTACTGCACCTCAGGCTCCAAAATAACACTGAATATTTGGCACATAAGTGGTGACTTGAAGCAATGTTTTTGAGGAATATTGCAATTGTGAGTACTGCCTGTTTAGACTGGGGAATACTAATAACTGAACACAAAAAACATCAACTCAGAGCAGAAAATTAGATAGTGATCTCTAATAAGAGTGCCTAAAAAATTCACAGAAGGACTATCAGTTGACAAACACCCTTCTTTAAAACAATTTTTAAAATCTATTTATTGAAGAGAGAGAAGAACATGGTAAAATAACAATCTTAAAAGTGCAATATAAAATTCTACTTTAACAACAGCAATAGGAGTTATGTATTAGAATTGACCTGCACATAATTTCTTCCTCTGTACTTGCTTTCTCCTCACTGTTGATTTCTCCTTAAAATCTTTTTCAGCCTTTTTTTTTTTTTTTTCCCTCCAGGCTGCTATCCTCATTGTCTACTTCAGCATTGTATTCAACACATGTAAAACTTTGAAATCCTAGGCACAGGCAGTGCTTGTTCTACTACCTCACAAATGGGCTGCTCTCTTTTCTAGGTCAGCCTTACCTAAGGGGTGACACCTCCTTCACAGCAGTATTTACTACCCAGATGCCCTGTGGCAAAGCAGGAACAGCATGAACTCAAACTCTGGGGTCTGGGACGATGCTCTGTTTCCAACACTTCTCTGGTCCTGTCTTTTAATATTACTTGATCTTTTGGTATTGATCATATTTTCCAAATGAGGACACATCTGCTCTGATTGCAGGCATCCAGAAGTCCAGGACGTCTCTGGGTGCCTTAAGCACATCTCATCACCTGATTTATCTCCACATCACCTTTTTGTGATTTCTCATGGGCTCACAGCTGCAAGACTTTTAGAACTGTGTATTTATTTTCCCCCTTGCTGATAGACCTGAAGCAGAACTTGAGAAGGGCCCAGGCTGCTGCAATGAAAATAGTGAGAGCTAACAGAAAATATCTATTTGTTACCAGACAATATAACATGATCTAGAAAACTCTTACCCATACATTATAATGCAACTCATGGGTTGCTTAATATAAAGGTATTAGATCTTGCACTAAAGGTCTGAGAGTAGATCTCTGTTCATTTATTGCTAATTTAACCCTGCGGGAAAGAAAAAAACAAAACTAGGGGAACACACAAAGCAGAAATCCCCAACACTCATAGGTAATGTACCTGGATAATGACAAAATTATTAGATCTTAATTACCAAGCTCTAAGAATAGCTGCTATTCACATAGCAGATTAGAACAGCCATTCAGATCTGCCCATCAATTCTAGGTTTCAACTCAACAGAAAAATATAGAGATATTAATACACATATAGATCCATATATATCTATATATCCATCCCAAACACATATGGATAGATGGATATATGTTTCCTTTAGGACAACATTCACTTCCTAAATCAAAAGAAAGCTGCCCAAGTATTCATTGCATTTTTTACCTCCCTTTATTGCCTTTTTTCCTCCTGATTTTTCTCCCTGTCTTAGGAGCTACCTGAGACTTATGCCTGGCAGCCAAGACTGAAGTGTAAATGGCTGCAGCCTGGCAAAGATCCAAAGAACTGAAAACAGACTTTTACTCTTTTACTATAGCAGGTGCTGAATAGATTTGTCTGCACTCAGCGATTGTAATGCCACCAACAATAATCACAAAGATGTATTAAGGTTTCAGAAACAAATGGATAAACATTCAGGTGCACTGCTACAAAACAGCAGTACAAATGGCAGGGTGCAAGAGCTCTGTTTAAGTACTGGCAATTCTGTGAATAACACAATAGCACAGTATTAAATTCAGTATTAGCAGCATCAAATTTAAGATTAGTTTTGAAAGAAATGCCTTTTGTAATGAACATCGACCCTATAGAATATTAACTTTATCATAACCAGTTATAAATAACTTATACTTCAACATTAAAGAGTAAAAATATTTAAAGATCACATTTCAAAGGGTCTTTTTTCTCTTTGTATTGTAGAGCTGTGTAATGGGTTGGGTTGGAAGAAACCTTTAGGATCATCTATCCCATCTCCCTGCCATGGGCAGGGACATCTTGCAGTAAATCAGGTTGCTCAAAGTCCATACAAACTGAGCTTGAATTGATTCTTCCAATCATGAAGCACCCACAATTTCTCAGGGCAATCTCTTCTAGTATCCTGCACTATCTTTGTAGTACTTTTATCTTTATTTGCAATCTAAATCTACCCCTTTCTCAGTTATTAAACAATGTAAGGGTGTAATTTAATCACACATTTAGATAAATGTGTTTTCTCAGAACACTGAGTTAAGTCTCTGTGTTTTAAGGATTTTTTTTTTCTTTTTTTGTGGTTTTGCTTATCCTGAGTCCTGGCAATAAGAGAAGGGTTGAGTTATACTCTCCACTGTTCTAATTCATAAGTTTTCACGCTATTACATAAACTACATTACACAGTATTTAATTCTATACTATTTTAATATATATAAAAGAATGTATATAGAAAATATATATATATATATAACATATGATTGCAATGAGATATTAACCAAAATTCAGTGGTCCTCTTGATCTCTCAAGCCCTATGAACATTTTCAGTCCACTGGCAATGAATAAGCACTAATCACACTGCTTCACTTCACATGCTACCTTCATTATAATCAAGTTGATTGAAGCCAAAATAGCAACTACTTATTTTCTGTGTCCACAACACTGCTTACATATACATTTCATACAAGTCTACACATGCAAGTATGTGTTAGAATCACCTGGAAATCTTTAATAGTGCTATTTTCTTAATTTTTTCCTCTTCCAAAAGAGTTTATTCTGTGTCCTTGGAATTAGAGCCACTCTCCACTACTAAGAAGCACCATCAGCCTACAGCAAATGACATTTCTATCCTGTTAAGAATTCACAGGGGTAATTTTTGATTAAAAATTCCCTGCTGAAGACCAGAGATGAAGTGTATCACCATGCAGTAACATCCAATCTCACACTGTTACATCACAATCAAGATCTGGTTATTACTGTGTTAATCTTTTCTCAGTACACATTGTTTTCCATTTGAGATCCCTGCAAATAAATTTCTTTTGCTTGCCCATTGTAAGATCTTAAAAGGCACCCTGCTTCCCAAACAGTGGGTGCTTAGCCCTTTCCAAAAACGAAGCCATTTCAAGGCATTTCATGCAGAACAAATGGTGCTGGACAAAAAAATTCAACAGCTTTTTCTCATTTTAAGACTAAACATTACCATTAATTTTTCCTGAGAGAAGATGCAAATAAGAAGGACACTTGATTAGTAAGAGGACTGAACAAGGGGGGCAACCCAAGTGGACCTGAAGGTCTCTGATGAAGTTTTTTGGGGGTTGCCTTTTTTCCTATTAAAGGCAAATGGACAGGGAAAGCCTTTGTAGGGTTACTCTGTAAATTGTACTTTTAATCCTTTGGGGTGGGCACTCTGGGACACAAAACACACACAGTTTTGAAGATATCTCCCCCCCACCGCCCCCACCCCACAAAAGCCAGTTGTCCAAAAATAAAGAAATGCATGAAACAGACACACTCTGGTCAGTTCTGTACTTTAGTCTTAATTAGAAGTTTCTACCAGTACACAAAAGACGTGATAGAAATTTGAAAAACTGTAGATAAGAAATCAACATGCACAAGCTCCAATAGTAGATTCTTGATCCAAACTTTATTGATATTTTTGTTTGGGTTTTTTTTTTAACTTTTAAATTTTTACAGTAGATAGAAAAAACTTCCTTGCATGTTTTAGGACCATTCATAGGGAAAAAAAAAACAAAACAACATGCATTAAGAAAATCTGAAAAAGTATTTGGATTTTTACTTTTTTTCAATTTACACTATTTTAATTGTGAAGTTGAATCCAGTATTTTATGACCAAGAAGACAAATCACACAGGAGCATAAACATAGAGTAGCTGAAGACAATTTGTGAGGATGCTGTTTGTCATCCTATTTTTAATAATCAACAAATGCATTAAGCTGTAACAACAGATAATGTGCAATAACACAGAGAAGAAAGTATGCTGAATAAATAGCTGACACAGTTTCACAGAGATTGAAGGAAATACCAAAGTTATTCATTCATCCAGGAATAATTCAGATCCCAGAAGTGGCTAAGCCAGAGGAGGGCCAGAAGATGCTTTGGGGGCTGGAGCCCCTTCTCTTGTGAGGGTATCTCATTAGAATTGGGTTTCTTCAGCCTGAAGAAAAGGCCCTGAGGAAACCCTAACTGGAGAAGGCTTCAAGCAGCCTGGACTACTGGAAGGTGGAAGGTTGGACTTAAATGGTCTTTAAAAGAGCCTTCCAAGTCAAGCCTTTCAATGACCCTATGATACACATGGCATTCCTAAAGAAACAAGTTGAAGATGGAACAGACAAGCCAAAGAACATAATTTCTGCATCACATCCAGGTTTTAAAGATGTTTATGCACATGATACCAACACATCTCCACACCTCTCCAGACACATGGCATAAGGCTACACCTTTGGGGGGAAAATGTACATTTTGCTTAAACTTATTGGTTCAACTTAATTGACAAGTATAAACTGCTTCATTCAGAGCCTAATATGACTGAGGCAGCTTTTCTGAGTACAAGACCACCACACTTGTTTGCATCTTACTGCTGATTTTCCCCCTTCTAAAGCAGATGCTGAGTATTCACCATGATTACAAACTTACCCAAAGCACACACGATATCAGTAAGGGATGGATGTTTAGAGGAGCCCTGCACTGAGCTTTGTAGCAATCCCAGGCCTTTAGCCTGATTAGTCTGGAGGGCAGCAACTCCCAGCTTCATGTGATATACTGCTGGAGTCAGAAGGCATCAAAAGAGCAGTAAGAAGTGAATGGATCCCCTTGTGAGCACTGTTTGTTGGTGTTTTTACGCTCGAGGACACTTGTGTCAAAGGTTGTGACTAAAGCCACCTTGCTGGTTTAGACAACATCATAAAAGAGGAAGAAAACAAGCAAGTTGGGAATTCTATGGCAGCTCTATATTGCTTTTCATTGTTCCTAAGCAATCTATCTGAATAAAAAGGCATTGCATTGAAACTGCAACAGAAAAAACGCAGAAAAAAAACAAAGAATAAATCTCTAAAGATAGATACAGTGCATTGTCATAGTCTAGACAGTTTTGATCCAGCTGAGGCTGCTGAGTGATAATCCCTAAGAGGCACTTGTTTAATATTCAAGACAAATAAACAGGGTGACTAGAGAGTATTAAAAAAAAAAAAAAAAAAAAAGCTTGAAGATGAGAATGCCTCCCTGGGGACAACTGCCAGGATTCATACATCTCTAAAATCTCTGAACAGTAAAGAATAAAAGAAATCTTCTGTAAACTTCTTATATCTTGGATGACACCTGTAGTTCATTTGGGTTTGTCTAATTAAAATATCAATTAGTCTTTGCAGTCCTATCAGCCTTCTGAAACACTTTAATCATAATACAAGCACTGCTGTGATCCAAGTTGCTGTGTTTCGTAAGATACAGATTCTTTGGGTTTTGCCTTCCCATATTCACTTTTTTTAATACCCTGGCATTAATTCTAACCATGTATCACTTCCCAGCATTCTCTACATGGAGAAAGAAGTGACCTTTGGGTAGTCTCAGAGAACTGGCCTTTAAAGCTAATCAGTTTGCTCTATCACTCACAGGACTGCCACCTGGAAACTCCATGAAGTGAAGGTGGCACGATCATGTCCCGGTCACCAGGCTTGCTTGTCAGAACCAAAGAGAGTGTGATATGCCAGGGGACTGGAGACTGCAAGAATAGAAGTTATCAGATAGTTGACAATGAAACAAGATGGTTGAGTCTGAAAGAAGAAAAGTAAGTTATATGTCAAACTGAGAGATATTGACAGCTTTGATACACGTTTCATTTGCTTCAGAGAAAAAGAAGATTCCTACATTTTCATAGTAAGGAAACACTTGTCTGAGGAATTGTAATATTTCATACTCATCTCTCCCAATTTATACAGGAATTAATCTTCAATCTTCAGCTTATTATCATCTTTACAGAGCTCACTTTGCCCTACTTGCTGTGCCAGGGTTTCCTGGTAGGAAATACAAAGCCAACCCACTGCAAACTATCACCTCTGAGAAGGCACTCACTACAGACACAGCTGGCCCAGGCTTCACATATAACTCACAGGACATCATCCTGAGATTCCATTTCAGGAAAGCCCTGCAGGATGTAAACTGCACCAGTTTGATTCATCTGCTGTCCCTATTCCATCCTTTCATCAAGTCTTCCAGCCTGGTTTCAACAGTGATGGTATCACAGAATGGTTTAGGTTGGAAGAGACCTTAGAGACCACCCAGTGTTCCAACACCACAGCACCACCTCCACTCTCCTCTAGGGTGCCACCCACCAGCTCAGGTTGCCCAGGGCTTCATCTAACCTGGCCTTGAAGATATCCAGGGAAGGGACATCCACAGCTTCTCTGACCAGCCTGTTGTAGTAACTCACCACCCTCTAAGAAAAGAATTTATTCCTAACCTCTAATCTAAATCTCCCATCTTTTAGCTTGAAACCGTTCCCCTTTGCCCTATCATTATCTGTCCATGTAAAAAGTCACTTTCCCTCTTTTTTATAAACCCCAAACCTTTTATCCACTAGAACCACCAAGTCCTTCTGCACAGGGCTGCTCCCAGTAAGTTCTTCTCCCAGTCTGTACTCATATCTAGGATTGCTGCCAATTCTGGGACAGTGGACTCTGTTTTGCAGAGAATATTACTGTACTTGCTCAGATTCTATGCATTTTACCAGCCACTCCTGCCAGATTTCCAAGTGTTAAGAGAAATGTGGAAAATAAACAAAACAAAGGCAACAATAAAAACAGATTCACAGCCTGATCTGAGAGTGAGAAGGAAAAACATTTTCCCAGATAGAACTGGCATCTTCTCTCAGAAGCCCAGCTCTACTCCAAATCAAGGTGCTGAAGAAGACCGAGCACTCTAGTGCATCAAGTGTCATCCTGGTTTAAAAATTTAAAAAATTTATAAGTGCACCACTGTCACAGAACCCTCAACAATAAACCACTGCACTGTTTCATAAGACTTTTAAATGAAGTACTCAGATATACACAGTCACCATGGCTGACTCTACAAGGACAAAGGAGAGAAGAGACTCAGCAAAAGTTCCCTCTCCCACACACAAATTTGCTGTGGAAACAGCATGAGGGTAACCAAGCTGTTCATGCAGGGGGCTATCCTTTATTCCTCATGTAACACAGTCTCAGCTATTAGCAGCTCTTCTGTTTTTCTTGTTTGCACTTGTTGCTGGCACCTGTGTGAAGAGCTTATAGAAACATCAGGGTATAGCCGCCTGTATCCTAAGTTATGAAGTTTGCCATACATTGCTTTTCAGATATTTTATGGCACCCAGACATCCCCTACAGATGGTTTTATAGCCCTGTCAGAAGGAAAAAATTCCAAAAGAAGTAGGAGGTTTCCAAGAACCCCCACCAGCATACCTGTGCTTTACACATCATACTCAAGTGTGCTAAACTGAAAGAACAAGGAATATTTTTCAGGCAAAAAATCTATTACATCATGGAGGGAAGAGCCTCTGTGTAGATAGTGATATAGGTGCAGTTTAAATCCACTTTTTCTGAGGTATTTCATACCTTTTTTAATAAGCTTTGTAAAGTATCACTGAAAAATACATTTTTGTTCAGAAGACCTGCACCACGATATCAGATAAAAGTATTCAGTGAACCACATCCCTGTCTTCATTATACAGTTCTCTCCATTACAGCTAAAGTTTAACAAATAGAAGTGTGCCCATTATCCAAATTTAATGTGAACATTCTTCACAGCTCTGTACATAACAGAAATGCAACAGAATCTATTCAAGTGATTATCTGATAAAAGAATGGGTTTGGTAAAAATGTAGGCCAACAAGTCTCCCATTCTCTGCAAATTTTCAGCAGAACTGCACTACTCCACAACCTGAGGAATTCTGAGCTCACTGTCAGTGTTAACTGAAGGCTGTGATGTTAACCAGGAGCAGCATCTGCCACTTCAGAAGGTACTGTAAGTTTAAGGATTAATCTATTTGTTACTTTATTCCCCAAATCTTCACCTCCATCTAACTTGTACCACAGCACCGCCATACCATCACAACCCAAATACTCTTTCCATCCCTCTAGGGCAAAAGAATGAAAGGGCTGACCTAGAAAAGATACCTCTTCTGAGATCCTTGTTGAATGTGTGTAGCAAAGCTGGATTGCTCCATGCCAATCTACAATGAGAGAACTACAGTTTCCATTCTCACAATCTTGTAAAGCTTTCCTTTTTCTTCTTTTTAGTCTCATGAAGCAGCTCCAGCAAACTGGGGCAAGGCTACTGCATATTTCTCATCTTGCTTTTGTAAGTCCTGTTATGTAAAATATACTACAGGATTTTAAATAAGAAAACCCCAAAACTTGGAACTGCAATTTACATTGCAATGTATGATTTATTAACATGTCCTCTTAGCAGCTTTCTGTACTGGGAATCCAAGCCTAGGGATGGATCTGCTCAGCCTTCCACAAAGAAGGAAATGTAAGAATACAGAGATTAACGCTCTTCATTTTGCTTCTATATTAAACTTTCCATCACTGATTGTACCCTAATATTTGACTGATTTTCAAGATCGTTAATTTATCACTGTTAGAAAAATATTTGTGGTGAAAGGAAAATTTCCAGTAGACTGAAGTTGCTGATTTAGGGGTGAAAAAAAAAAGGGAACTCCAGTGTTCCACTTTATCAGCTGTTCAAGCTTTCACTCTTCTAAAACACCACTTTATCAGCACTTTCAGTGTTAACTATGTACAACTTTTCAACTCACCTTTTCTCCTCAAAGTTCCCTAAGCCTAGACTGTAAGCCAATGCTTTCTCTCGGTGCATTCTTGAAAACACTCATGTTTTTACCATGTCAGGTCCCCCTCTCTTTTAAGATCAATGTGAACTGCATTTTCAGTCTCTCAAAAGAAGCTCCTTTTATAGTGAAGAAGATCCAAGCACTGCAGGTGCACCAAGTAATACTGAGGAC
The DNA here is from genome assembly GCF_024509145.1 of Vidua macroura. Classification (NCBI taxonomy): domain Eukaryota; kingdom Metazoa; phylum Chordata; class Aves; order Passeriformes; family Viduidae; genus Vidua; species Vidua macroura. Next base: position 113,917,434 of record NC_071572.1, on the reverse strand, counting down.
TTTAGCAGTATCCCAGGGCTTAAAAGCCTCTGTTTCTCTCTGACCCATTTTTCACTCAACATGGAGTTTTTTGAGTCAGCAAGACCACAAAGACTTACGTGAGTGAAAAGGAAAAGCCTGGTTAAGACAGGTGAATTCATGCTATGGACAAAGCCAGGCACAAAACCTATGCTGTGTAAGGAAAAAAAAAAAAAACAAAACACAAAAAAAAAAACCCAAAATGGACAAACCCCAAGCCAAACACACACTGCACACCTAACATGTGGCTGTCACACAGTTCACAAGCCAACTACATGTCCAGTAAGTGACAGTGACAAGGCTACCACAGGCTTGTCCCATGCATGTCACCAGGAGATCACCACCACCCACTTTGTCCATCATAACAATCCCCCTGTATTGCTTTTTACCCTAATCATCATAAAATCAGCAAATTCTGGGTACTTTTGAATAACTCTCAACCAGAAAAATAAGATTTGATTGATTTCTGAGCTGTGTAATGTGGGGTTGATAGGTGCACATTAAATGAAGTATAATGTTTCCAGATTCATCCAGCTCTGAAAGTTAAAATAGTGCCAGGTATAAATAGAACTGTATCATCCTCAGGTTTTCTTGCATTTTGCTCATTCCTTTGATATGAAAAGCTGCTACAATTCATTGCCTTGGCAGAAGGCAATACTCTAAGGATGAAACAAGTAGTAATTTGAGGTGAGCTAAATCAGGATGGAAATATTTTACAGCAGGAGAGCTGCAAGGAGCAAAAAAAGAGTAATTCTGCTATTAAAAAGTTATTGCCAAAAACAATAACCTTTATGGAGTCATCATGCCTTTGATTTAGCAGAGCACAGAACTGAGGCTTCAGTCTGAGATAACAGTGCAATACTTAACAAAGACAAACGATGCTTTGGATGAGAAGAGGCATTTCTTATTATTTCACACATCAGCAGCCTAAACTTTTTCCACTTACTTTGGTTTATTAATTTTAAAGATAATGACATTTAGGGGACACAGTTCTCACAGGTGTAGGTATGTTTGCTGAATTATGTAGACCTGGAGGATTTAAAACAAAAGAAAGCCAATTCTTACTGTTTGCCTAAAAAAACCCTAACTCCTTTGAGAATGGCAGATGAATGGTGCCAGTGCTGTGCCCTTATGTTCTTAGCATAAAATGCAAACACCATCTTTTAATATTTGTCATACATACAGCTAAGTGAATTAGCATTGCAGTGCTAGATTACTTTTTCTTGAATACAAGAAAAGGTCAGAAGAATTCTTCTTATTGTACTACTTGATCTTTAATGAATAGGTATTTTGTTCCTCTGAGGATCTAGCCCTAGGCTTTGACAAGAATGGAAACATGCACCATTTGCTGCCTGAGATAAATACTTAACATTTAATTGGTATTAATTGATATCATGCTAATAATAAGAAATAAAGTCACACTCTTCATTGAGAGAGCTGAGAATGCTCAGTGTGCTTTGAATTTGACCTCTATCTTTATAATTAGAAAGGACTAGAACTGTGGCAACCAAAGTACCATTTTTTTGGCAACACTAACATACTGCTGGCTTTTCATTGCTGTCTGTTGCATTACAGAAAGTCAGTTAAGTAGTTACTAAATTATTTTCTCCATCATAAAAAGTCCTATCCCACTGCATTGCTTTCTATCTTTATTAATTGCCACATTTATATGGGCTGTACCTCAGTGGACATTGGGCAGGTCAGAGGAGCAGCAAGAGGAAAAATGTTATGATGAATATGAGGACTCTTAGAAAATCAGAAACAAAAAGGGACCTGGATTTATTAATTTATTTTACTCTTGAAAGCTACTGTCTCCATCTTCAATCTTCATAGCAAAGAAAGAAAAACCAATTATTCACCATGCAGTCACTCACAAAAATTATTAACATGAAAGAATTTTCCTTTATAACTCTTACAATTCCCTATAACTATTTTCCCCAAACCTGTAGACTTCCTGGTATTACTGTACATTAAAAGAGTGTCTCATTTTGAAATCTTTGATCTCCATTGGGGGTTGCTGACATTTACAGGGTTGCTACCACAAACAAGGTACAAACTCCTGTAATTTTGGACAATGAGGAGGTACTCATACACCATGTGCCAATCCTCATTTACAAAGCAGCTGGCAGTGAAAAGAGTGGCTAAAAGTGATTAATAGCTACCTGTCAGCAGCATGCTCTGCCTACACTGTCTGCACCTCTGAGCTCCTAAATATTCCATAGAAACACACATTTGAACTACTTACCTATTCTGCTACTACTGCATCAACCACACAGATGGTAAAAAGGAGTCTGGAGTTGACTGCCAAGACACTGCTGAAAGTGCCCCAACAAGTGGTGGAAAAATCCTAATAACTCTGTGTAGGTTGGCATGAGAAGTGCACCAGACTGACAACTTTGCAGACCTGGCCCACAAAACAGCGAGGGCAACAGCTGTGCCATCTTCTCCATCCTACCCCATCAACTCTTTTTCACTGCTGACCTGGAGGGACCACCAGCAAAAGCAAAGAAACATTTCATTTCTTTTGGCATCTCTGATGAGGCTGCTAGCAAGGGTGCCAATTAGCACCAGGTTTCATCATATTTGTAAAAGTGGAAATGTGTTTACTCAGAACTGGGCTGAGACTACCAAATCAATTTTACATAGAGCGCTCAGCCACCGGGTGGTAACAACTTGCAACTGCTAATGATTTGGCTGGCTTTGAATCCTTGAGGTAAAATGGGAAAGGCTGCCTGACCCACCGGTCCCTTGACATGCCCTGATCCCCACTAAAATTTTATAATGAGGAGGGAAAGCAGCACAGCTGTTCGGCACACCAGGACATGAGGAAGATTCCTGTTCTCATACTACTTTGATTTTCAAGCTCACTTAGGGCCACATAATGTACCATGTTTGAAAGAACCGCTATGAACACGCTGCAATCTCAGAGCTAAAGTAAAATCCCTGGTTTGTCCATTTTGTTTTATTAAACAAGAAAAACACCTCCAAATGTTTCCTATCACAAATGTGCAAATAGCACAGAAGAACACTTAACAATTGAGAGTTCTACCCAAATTTTAAGGGAACAAATACCACTACAACCACTCTGACATCTGGAGCACAAGTATCATGAATCTGAGAAAAAAAAAAAAAAAAAAAAAGTATTTAAAATCTGTCCCTTAAAACCATGCCCAATTCCTTATTAAGCACTACAGTTGAGAGATTCTCTGTGACATCAAGAAAAGAATCTAACTTCAGCAATAAATAACTTCAGCAACGCTGTATTTTGTAGCCCTCTTAAACACCAGATCACCATAAATATACTATAAATATGAGGCACTACAAAATTGTCTGGTACTGTGTTTGACATCTTTTCTGGTCAGGTTTTCTTCACAATAAGTCTTTTTGTGTGTTTTTTTTTCCTGACAAGGATGTTCAAACCACTTTTAAAATTACTGGGAACCAATATAAAGTACTTCAGCTCACATTAGAAGAGGGATTAGCATAGCAATTTGTCCAGCTGAAGTGTAATGAGCTACATTTTTGAGTCTGAAATTTGTAGACCTAATCTACATTAAAATCTGCATTGTGAAGTGCCATAATCTTCCAATTTTCCTAAGGTTAAAAGGAAAAAAAAAAAAAAGTCCTGTACTTCATTTCATCTGCCCACCCTAAAACCATGCAAACACACCTGAATTTTAGCACAGTATCTTGGGCTAGGACATTCTTTCCTTCAAAAGCCCAGATGATGAGGGAAGGGAGTGAGAAGGGGACACACCCCCTTCCTAAAATAAACTTACATGAACTTGGCTTCCACAGGTAAAGCCTATGAACACCACTATTATGGGGGGGGGAGGTGTGCTGGTGGAAAAAAGAAACTAGAAGTTCACAAAGTCCAAATGTAATCTTCCAATCATAACAATTCACTGGGTCTACCTGAGAGGGGTTAATTTTCCTCATAGCAGTGCATGTGGTGCTGGGTTTTGAATTTCTGATGGAGATAGTGCTGAGAACACACCAATGCTTTGGCTGCTGCTGAGATGTATTTGCACAGAATGAAGGGGTTTTTTCAACTCCTCTCTCTCTCCCAGCAAGCAGGTGGGAAAGAAGTTGGGATGAGACACAGCCAAGACTGCTGACCTCAACTGGCCACAGCAGTATTCCATGCCATAGAATGCCATAGCCAACAGTAAAATTCCTAAGCAGAAGGCAGTTTTGGGAGGTGGTGATTCCTCAGAGACTGGCTGGACATCAGGCTGCTGATGGCCTTTGCATCACTTCTGAGCCTTTCTTGTTTCTCTTTCCCTGACTTATTAAACATCTTTAACCTGACAATTTCCTAAATTTTGCCTTATTCTCTGAGAGGGGGAAGCGAGTGAGCAACTCTCTGATGACTTAGCTGATTACTGGGGTCAACCAAGCACAATCAACTATAACACAAAGTATTATTTAAAGCAGTGTCCAAAGTACCATTGCAGCTATTTTCCTCCAATGAGTAAGGTTAAGTAGGAAATAAGGAAAATGACCTAGCACAGATAGTGCTGAATTTAGAGTCCAATTTTAATGAAATGTATTATTCAAATTAATGAGATTTAAGACAGTCATTTAAATTCAAGAACAGGAATTTAATAGCAGATGTTCAATGAACTCTATTGTTGAAACGAGTTTGTGTGAAAGTGATGAGAGAAAAGTGGGAAAAGTATTCTGTATCATAGAGGTAGCCTCTGACCTATCAGTAAGAAACCAGAAATTTTGCACATGTGTGGACACAGGTGAAAAACACACACAGACAGGCCTGCAGCTGTGATGAATAGAAGCATGAAAGGAAATCTATCATTTTTCCCACACACCTAACAAGCTCCTCAGAGTTTGATATTTACAGAGAGCAAAACAGCAGGAGTTACAGAGCAGGGTGACCACATTTTTTTTTGGGAGGTCACACCTACAGATTCCAGTGGTTTCATACTGCTGGGGTAGTCATGGAACCACAGCTCTTGCAGGACCAGAGACAGGTAACAAAACCCATCCATGGTGCACTGGTGATACCACTCCTAAAGGCTGAAAAAGTACATTCAAAGCTGTTGGGGGGAGGTTTATATTTTGAACTTTTGTATGTTTACACTACACCAATCAGTATTACTCAAGCCCTGGTTTTATTAGCAAGCCTTCTGATCTCACAGGCCTCTAAAAAACCCCGAAACAAAGGTGGTCCTAATTGTCTTTATATTTCACCCCAATCAACAACATGAGGTCAAATGCCACTAAAGCAAAACCTTCTGAAGCAATCAGGCCTTGCACTGGTGCTGTGTCCTTTTTTTTAGCAGGATTGTCTTTCGGATTATTAAGGATACTTTAATAGTAAGAAACTAACATATGGGGGTGCTGGGACAGATTATCCCACAGCTAATGATGAACATACATTGGAGAGATAGAGATGCTAAATTTTATGAGAAAGTTGTCCAAAACCCCAAACCAATTAGGAAAACTGCAGTTTCATTGAGAAATTAGTAAGCTAACTGGTTAAAGCAAAGGACCAAGAAAACAAAAAGATCACAAAACCCATTTAGTTGGAGAGTGTCTCAAAAAAGCAGAATTCCTCCAGTTCAGAAACTGAAAATCTGAGTTGCAGTACACACGATAACCCTTCCTTTTTATTCCCTAATTGTGTTCTTCCTTCTGCCAGCTATATGGGGTTTTTAATCAATAACTTAATTGAATCTTCTATAATAATATTACCACATTCCATGCTAATTTTGCAAAGCCACAACTATATCAAGGGCTCTGTGCAGTTATCACTGCCATCATTTGAGTTTATCCTGCCTACAGCATTAATAATAGAGATAAACTTAACCGAGAGCCATAATTCCTTCATCCACTGCACTAAAACAAATGGTGTTTACAGTTTGTCTGGAGCATTAATACAGTAAAAATGTCAAGTGCAGAGTTTTCTTCCAATCAAACCAACAGGGGGAAAAAAAACCCTTCTATTTTTAATTACTCCTTTGTATCTAATTTAAAAACAGAGTTGGAAATCCTTCTGGAAAGAGCATCAGCCTAATAAAACAACCAAACACCCTTAATAGCCATTGTCTTAAATCCATCTCATCATATCCAAACCAGCCTCTCCACCATTTTTCACTTTTACTTTGAATAACAAAATAGTCCACTGATGAAAGATAATTTATCCAGTTATTATAAGCAAAGTAGCTTTAACTTCCTTTAGATTTCCACTAACAAGATATAAAAAGACACTTCCCAGACACATCACCAGCACAATCGGGCCTTTATTGATTTTCAGATCATGTTCTTTAGCCTGAGATGATTCTCCTGTGGATTCTGCTTCCCAGCAGGAAAAAAAAAATGCCTTTTCTATGTTTGAATTCAATCTATTAATGCATCCCTTGCTGTAGACAGTGTCTTTTTTTCTTCTTTCCCTCTGCAGTTGATGTGTCTACACCTTGCTGGCATGGGATCCTAATGGATCCTGGGGTCAGAGGTCAAGGTGCAAAACCAAAAATGAAATTGCTCAGCTTGGGAATCAATAAAAAAATAGACTCCTAATTTTTCTGAGGGTGAAATGTGCAACCAATGAGGCATAAGTGTGTTCAACCTTGTGCCAAAGCTCTAAATAGAGTACCAAATGCAAAAGAAGTTACACACCTAAACTAAGACAAAGTTAATATTATTGTTCAGCTCGCATTAATGCCATCAGGAAATGGAATTAACGCCATCACAGCTGGAGGAACAGATACTGCTCCTCTTCTCTGTCATTAGGAAGGTTTCTCTGGTGCAATGCTGTCATCATCTCTTTGCCATACAATTTAAAAGGCTAAGAGACATTCATTCAACTTCTCAGGTAAGTTTCACAGATCAGGATAAACTGAGTGAATTTGTAATCACAGGTAAATGCAGACATATGACCAATCTGGGAAAAAGAAACAGTGATAAAAACTCTTGGAGATGGCAGGAAGGAGTTCCCACAGCCTTCCCTTGAATTTGAAAGTACATCAAGTTAGCTTTGTATTGTGCAGTCTATGGCTTGCAGGAAAGGATGAATTTGAAGAAACATTTCAAGTTTGCAATATCAAAATAGCTGCATAAAAATACAACACCTGATATCTTGTACCACCCAGTACAGAGTAATATGGTACTTAACAGCCAACAGTTACAGAGCTTACATCACTGGAAGATGAAAAATGGAAAGTTAAAAAGGCACAAAATAATTGCATGGCTCAATTTTTACTGATCTTTGTACCAGACATAAAATACAGCCATGTGATAGTTCTGGCAAGAGCTAACTCAGTTACAAAATGAGGAAGTTACTTGACAGCTAAAGAAACACATTCTAATAACAGACACTACACACACTGAAAACAAAGCTCTCAGCTGTGAGCCCTACAACATTCACGAATCCATAAATTCACTCCTCTGTGCAAGGGTGTAGAAGAACATCAACACCTGGGCCAGGAGGCTGAACTAACCTTCATTCCCCATAAAGAATAGCTGTCCTGCATTTTAAAGACATGGCAGGCACACAATCCACAAGTCCATGTTTCTGGATCTTGGTCTCCAATTCTTCTGGCACATTGCAGCCCCAGGTGATGCACATGCTCCCTTTTGCCAGCTGGGGGACAAGAAGATCTACTGCAGCATCAAGAATGAGCTGCTACAGTCAAGTGTCACGGGCTTAATTCCGGGGGGATAAAGAGAAGATCACACCCACATGGACACCCAGGGACAATTTACAAGTATTCACAGAAATGAACTGACAGCTCTTTCCGTTATCGCAGCATTTCATGACACCAAAAGTCATGCAACCAGTGGGGAACTGTATGCATTGTTGTTTTCCATGGAACACTTAAAACAGTACACAACTAACAGTGACCAAAACATCAGGTTTTATCTCTAGGGGTTGCATCCCTACTTGCATCTTTAGAGAGAACAAGAAGTTAGGGGGACTCAACTAGCAATTTGGTAGACAGGTCTCGAGAATGTTTGTGTACATTCCTGCCTCCCTGGCAAGTTTCACAAAAGAAGTTATTACAAAGCATCCAGCAAGAAAACCCAACCATCCCCTCAGCTGCCTCTTTTATTTCAAGTATCACAGTCACCAAGATCAGCAAGAAATCTGGCTCAAGGCCTTATCATCCAGTTTCTACCTTCCACCTGAACAGTTCTGCTTCCAAGCATCCCATCTACTCAAAAGTTAAATGCAGCAGGTCACTAAAAAAAAAGAGTCCTGAACTAATTAATATGAGACTGATTTTGCATTTTCCTAGTAGACCACAGGCCTCTTGCCAGTTTAGTTGTGAAATACTGAGTCTCTAAAAACAAAATATCTTCACCTTGAATTTGCCTTCCTTACAAACGTGTGAATGGGGTGCACTGGTCTCTACGTGGAATTCAGAGATTGTAAGGGCTTTAGTTTCCTCAGCCCTTCATCTATTATTAGCAGTCCTTTACCACCTGCTAAACCTCCTTCCATGGTATAACAGGGTACTCCTGCAGGGTGTCTGTCTCTGGCCCTGGAGAGGTAACTTTGACCTCCTCAAAGACCTGCTTAGAGCAATCCTGTGCTTTAGGGCTCCAGAAGAGAAGAGAGTCCAAGAGGACTGGTCTTGGAAACAGAAGACTCAGAGGAGGTAGAATTTCTGCAAGCCTTCTTTTCCCCAGTCTTCACTGCTAAGGGTGGCCCCCAGTAATCCCAGACTTAGGAGCTAGGAGAAGAAAACTGGAGAAAGGAGTCTTTTCACAAAATCACATTTTCAGTAGCTCAGTTGAAGACTATTGTATTATTAGCATCAGATGTTTAATTAACCATATCCATGCATTATATATTATTGACACTTACTAGGACATTCATGACCTACTAGAGCAGATATTTGCCACTAAGCTCTGCTGACAAAACACCTGCTGAGCAAAGACAATCCCAGTTTTGGCTGGGATGGTGTAGGGAATGTGCACACAGCAGGAACCCCGCAACAATGACTTGGTCAATTGATTCAATCTGAGCTGTGACCAGCAGGTGTCTTTTCATTGTGCTTTGAACAGCTTCCCGTGAAGCCCTGTGATTCACAGGAGCTGGATGCACATCAGTTTGGTCATACATCAGCATGTCAGGATTTCCTAATGCAAGATGCAAGCATTTTGAGCTCTCAGAAGTAGCAGCTCCCCACATGCTTCAAATTCAGGTACCTCCTCGGGAGAGCTCTCAAAAATTAACAAAATCAAAGACAAGAGGAATGTATTCATTTGAGTTGGCTTTGATGAGGCAAATAAAACCCAGTTTGATTTGTGGCTTTTCCTCCCTGTTTAACAAGTGAAGGATCAGATGTGTGCTGCCATAGCAGCCAACTCTTGCTGCAAACTGTCACTGGGCATCTGAAATACAGATATTTCTTTCTGTTGTGCTTTCAGAGAAGCAAACTACTGATATTCCTCTCTAATATTCTTCTAACATTCAGTTTGTCAGATTTGCTGAGAGGCTCAGGGTAAATACCTGAGTGTGAAGAGGGCTTATGGCATTTCACCTCTTCCCTGGAGTTTACTGGAGATTTTCTAGATCCCCGTGACATAGCCTTTCTATTCAAGCCCATATAAGACCTTTCAGTAGCACTTAACATGCACCAACATAGAAAACAAAGTTCTTCAGTGAGCTGCCAGGAAATTCAACTGCACAAATTTGTAGCAGTGCATTACAAAAAAGAAAAAGTAACTTTTAAAGCAACATGATTTTTAAAATACCAGCAATATACACACCACCATCCCCATTAGCATTTGGAACATCTGACTGAAATTACTGTGCACAAAGAGGAGTTATTTGGAATTGGCATTAAAAAAAAATAATGACACATTTAATCTCTGCAGCTTTATAATGACAACACTTGCAGCAGAAGGAGCCATGGTATTCTCAGTCCCTAAGCAATACCAAAATCCCAGAAGCAAACCAGATTCACACTCTAACTCCAAATTCTTTCACTTACACAACTGTCTGTCTACACCTTAGTCTGATTATTTTTAAGTGGTGCCTTTAGAGAGGCACCAAAGTTTTCATTTTCTCTATACAAAAAAGACCTTGCATGTGATAAACTGACAGTTTTGTAAATGGCAAAACTCAGCACATATTTTGAAACAGAGACAAGAATGTACCATTATTTAACAAGGTAACAACACAGAAGAAATAGCCACAACTGATGTTAAATATCTTTTGTGGATGGATCAATAAATGCCTCCCACAAAGGACAAATTCATGCCTACTCATTAAAGATCCAAATGAGACATAACCACAGATGTACCTTTATCTCATGTATTTCTGATTTTTAAAAATTATTCTTCATAAATGCAATTCCACCAGCAAAAACCAGCACTGCACTAAATTAAGTTTGACTGCTGCTCAAATGCAAATCATTATGGTCTGAAGCTCAGTGACATCCTCAAAGCATTTGCAAATATCAGACCAGAAGGTATCTCCCACAAAAAGTAAGGAAGTTCCTCAGGAAGAATTGACAGCCTCTCTGTATCAATGTACACATTTGCACAATCACATATTTGACCTTTTTTGTTAAACTGTCAAATGCTAGAGTGCCTTCACAAGAGGAACATGGCACTGGAGCAAATCCCAGCAGAAGGGAGCTGCAGTGAGGTAAGAAGTTTTACCAATCAGATTAAACCCTCTGAAGGCTTAGCATCAAAATACTTCACAAGAGAGCAAGTATGGCAATACTTTATGAGCAAGGTACCACTGAACTTGCAGCAGTAATTTACAGTACACACTTCTCTAAGCACAGCCATCATCTGTAGGCTCAATAAACAACCCATTACTCAGGACCAGCACCAGGCTTCTAGAGACAGCTGTGTCCTTCTCAGGAAACTCTTCATCCTTGAGGAGCTAAGACTCAGCTTTGCCACAGAAAAAGGGGGAAAGTCAGAGGGGGCTGGCAACATCCAGGGGCCACCAGGGAATTGGAAGTCACTGAAGCTAGCAGAAAGAATAGAAAACAAAAGCTTGTTGAGGCTTTTTGGAAACAGAAGCTGCAAAACGCAAGACTGCTGCTCAAGGTATGAAGACCCTGGGGGTCTGGTGACCACTGCTCCACACACTGATGTCCCCAGCAGCAGTCCTAAGCACCAGACTGGCATTCCAGGCCCTGCCATTGGCAAAGGTCATGCCAGAAGAAGATGCAGGATTTATATGCAACTCTGACCTTGCCCTTACACTTCCCCTTTTTGACCAGTAAGCATTTCCCTCCCTTCTTTTCTCAAATGAGGATAATACCCAGGAGCATTTCAGATCTCCATTTTATGCAGCTCTTCAATTCCACTGGGGGAAGAAAAATCAAGCCAAAAATCTTAACCTTGACAAGCAAGGGCTTGTAATCTTGCAAGTAATCATTTCTTGTTCCATCTCAGACCCCAAGCACAAGCAGCACTGAACCATAGACTCTGAAATATACAAGCCTAAGGAAGCTGAGGGCTTTGGGGACATATCCTTCATGAAATTGCCATCTTCAAGTCTGGCTCTAACTCTTACTACTCATTCAAAATACATCTGTGGCTTGATATGAGCCACTGCCCAAAAAAACACTGAAAAGCACTATCTGGAGCATCATTATAAATATAGTCAGAAGTATTTCCACCAACACAAAAGGCCGAAAATATCCTTGAGGTTACAGTTTCCATAACTAACTGAATCACATCAGCAATCTTATTTATAAGCTGGCAAAGGATTTAGAAACACTTGACCTTCAGGAGTCAAAGAAAGATGCAGTTGTCCTCGTTACCATTTGAAACTTCACTGCCACTTGCTGAGGCAGATTTAATGCATCCTCCCAGCTTATCAGCAGAAATGGTAAATAGTCCACATTCATCAGAACATAACCATCTCATCTTTTTGGAGATTAAGGTCCATTAGGGAATCAAAAGCAGATAAAGCAGAACTTCAGTATCTTGAAGCCTCTGCTCTGATTCTGTCTGAATTATCCTTGGGTTCCTCATAGAAAGAGAGTGGAGGAAGTGATTTATTTTCCAAGATATTCCCATTAAGAAAGAAGACAATAGATTCCCATTTTCTTATCCAGTTTTTTTAATCACATAAGGGCAGACAAATGCCAATAGAACTGACAACTCAGTGTTTTCTGGATTTCCAGCAAGCAAACACTGCTCTACATTCTGCGCTTCAAGATCAGAGCAGCTGAAGATGCTTTCAGGCAACTTACATGAGAAGAGAAAAAAAATAAAATACTCCACATCCATTTGAAATAATTTGACAAGTGTTGTAATTCCCAATTCTCAAAATTAGCGTGTGTTTAAAACGCAAGCAGTCTGGACATGGTACACAAGCAATTATCAAAGTTGTAGTAATTCTTCCTTTAACAACTGGTGTGACTCTCAGAGATCTTGCACTGGGATCAGAGCAAACACTTATAATGCAAACATGTTACACTGGGTTTTTTTTCTGATTATATGACTTTCAGTATAAATAAGATTTCATCAAGAAGCATTTTCCAAGAACTGCACTGTTTCAGAAAACTCGGTGCAGGCATAAAATATTGATTGAGACAGCCAGGAAACATCTGGAAAACCATGGACTTCAGTTCCTTGTATCTCATAGGTTTTAATTTTCAAACAACTACAGAACACACCTTTCCACATTAAAAAATACCTTTAATATATATTTTTGCTTCTCTCCCTGCACATGATAACATGCTGCAGTTCTTACTTCTATCCCTGCCATCTTATGTAAGAAAAATCCTGATAAGCTGAGCTGAAATCCTTCAGGCTGAAATATTTTTAAGGCTCATAATGAAGCAGAAAAACATGGAATAAGAAAACTTGAACAAAAAAATACCAGCTGTGTATATTTTGTGTAGAACCATATCCTTACTTCAACCACCACTCACTGCTTCCCAGGTTCTAAGCAAACTGCAAGGAGACAAAAAAAATTGTATTCAGTAAAATTGTGGAGCCACTCAGCATTCAGAGCAACAACATGTTCATTCCTTCCATGCAAGGAGATGTTATGAATGCTTGCAGTAAGTAGCTGGATTTGCATTCATTAAATCAAAAATAGTAAAGTTCTTTTCCACAGAGATTCATTACAGCACATATCATAACCATTGCAACGTTTCTTGATAGGAACAAGATGATTTTGTGTCCCCTCCGAGAAGGGAGGAACAGTTCCTGAAGAAGGTCACAACAGTATAAGAAATTTCTAACTAACATTTCTAACTAATGTTTCTGAACAGCAAGGAGAACAGAGGCCTATGTTGAAAATAAAAAATTCAATTAATCACTAGTTCTCTCAGATTGAGTCTACTCTGAAGAGGCTGACATGCAAATCCATCCAGAGACACAGTAAAGCCACGTGAACTAGCTTTGTGATCTTCTTACAACATATTGTACATAAGTATACACAGTACACATTGAGAAAAAAAAATGTTTTATGAATGCCCTTGTCCTTCCAGTGGGACACAACCATGCTTTGCATAGGAAGCTTTTGTGGAAAATACAAATGCAAGTTTTGTCATTTATAAATCACTTTTTCCTAGGGAAAAAATTCCATCTCAATCTCCAGCTCATAACGAGCAATTTCAATTTCTATACGTCAACTTATTTTGAAATTTTAAACCTCCAGACTGATTACACCTGAGAAAAGACCTATCCAATACCAACAGCTTCACTCCACCACTGTGGATCCAGGCACTGAGAGGAAATACCCAGGAACATAAGCCTGGGGCAAGGAGCATTTGTGGTGCTGCATGCACAAGCAGCTGGCACACTGGAAGGAGGCAGCACACAGGAGTGTGACAAATTTAGCCAGGTACATTCAGAAATTAAAACTGCTGCTCTTGGAAGAAAGCTAAGTTGCTTTCAGTTTGCTTTGCGCATTTGTGGGGATATTCCTTGGGTTTTATGGGTTTTATCTGGCCACTGCTGGTGAAACAGGGCACACCAAGTAGAAAATTGGCTTGGTTTTACTCCTCTGTATTTAACAGCCTCAACACACAGAGAAGTCTGTCAATAATCAAATGGACTGGGATAGAAGGAACTACTTTTTCTTCCTTCAAGCAGAGCTGCACAGCAGAACAGACAAGTGGGACAGGGCAGAAGCTGCATTCTCTTCCCCTTGGGAGGAATTCTGCCTCCAGAAGCATCCCAGCACACAGTGCTTCCATGCTCCTCGTGAAAGGCTTTGCTTTAGAGCCACCTAAGTCACCAAGTCTCCTGATAGACAAATACAGCCTGAAAAAATGTATTAAAAGCAATTTATCCAACAAATATTGATATTTACTCAGAATTCCTTTCAGCAGTTCATTATTTGACCAGCTCCACAGGATGTCCACATCCAGCAAATAACTTCACGTTTTTTTCACAGCTCCTGAACACCTGCTTAGGAATAATGATTATTATTTGACAAGCACATCTGTCAGGGTGTATTTTGTCTCCACCTTCAGTGTAATGGCACTACAAAAGCAGAGGAAAGAGGACTCATGGCAGCATCTCTAGAGGAGATTCCAGAAGTGCTACAAGCCTTGTAAGGTAAACACCAGAATTCCTGATGCAGAAGAGTTTTAGCTAAAATGAAGATTGATGTAGCACCCACTAACCCTCTGCCATCACTCACACAGAGCAAAGGAACACAGTCACTAATTCTCCACTCAGAGATAACATGCTTGTGTTGCAAACCTGCAGCCTGCTCCAAAACTGGAAGTGGATTTCACCACACACAAGAACCTACAGGACTACTCAGATTGTATAGACCTAGGGCCTAAAAATAACATTCAATCAATCCTTGCCTCTGCTGGGAGGTACAGGATGAGTCTAATTCTACATCACTTATCAAAGTGTGAGTAACATGCAGGCAACAAGACAGAACAGCTTTTTAAGACAGTCTTATAAGACCAAGAAATTGCAAAAGCAGCAGCTGAATGAAGCATTTGCAGCACTATTTTAAGCAGTGAACTCTTCCTGGGTTCACAAGGAGACACTATGAGGATATACAAGTAGGTAGATTTTCACTATGGATAGCCAAGAGCAACTATTCTATAGAGGAAAAAAAAAAGTCTAAATATAAAAACTGAAAGGAAACTTAGTGGGTTGCATTGCTCTGTTCTTTTACCCCTCCACCTCTACAATTTAAACAAAGAACAACTGGAACTACAGAGATTTTTCTGGGTTGTTACTTCCTCTATCCCTCCTTGCAAGGAATCAGCAAAACAAACTGCTGGTACCACCACACAATCTAAAGCACTCCCTTCTTGTACTTTCAAGTTCAGCCTTTTTTGCCTGAGGAATTCTCTTGGCTCACGGGTTTGATGTCAGCCCTTGATTGTGTTTTGATGTTTCTGCAGATCTACGATTGAGTTCAATTCTCAGCAGCCAAAACAGACATTTGTCATCCTGTATGCATCAAATTTCCCGTGGCACACTGCCCACTTAATCATGCAGGCAAGGGGAGCTTTGACAAAGCAAGGGGCTGTCTGCAAGCCCTGGTGACCCAGCATGTGTGGAGTCACTTGTAATTACCATTACTTAGAGGGATCACTCAAGGCTTCCCAGTGTTTCTGCACACCAGCTCAACCACTCCAGAGTGTCTGAGTAAATATTTGCACGCAACGAGGAGCTGTTGAGAGGGTTTTGTCTACAGGCACAGCCCCCAGTGCATGAAATATTCAGCACATTAAATGTCTCCACTGATGCAGAGTGGTGGGTTTTCACTCTGATTTGATTAGCAGTGATGATTCTTTCATGAGGTGTGACTGTCCTTCTAGATTAGCATCAGCCCAGATTCCATGCAGCAGTCACGGAAAAAGGGAGAGAGGAGTCGGACACGTTACAGAGTCTCTGTCAGGTCTGAGATTCCTTGTTTACAGGAAAATTCTAGAGCCTAAATCCTAATTTCATAAAAAGCATTGCTAAGTAGAACTCCAAATTTAAACACAAAAGTGAAGCTCAAATGTCAAAATTAGTAGTAATTAACTAGGAAAAAACCCTAAAACAACACAGGTTTAACTGAAGGAACATCTGAACAAAAAAGGCATCTACTCTTGATCCATAACAAGCTGGAAGCATTTCACTGGAAGACATACTTTCATATTAAGCATAATAATCATCTCCTAATGAACACTGTGGAACTTATACTGATTTAAAATGTGGCTGCATCACTCCTAAAAATTTTTTCACCTAAATACATCTCCTCACTACCCAAGCAATCAGCAATTTTCAATGATGATGATGTGACATTGGTTGCATACTTTTAATATCTATCTATTTTAAACTATTCCCTTATGGTAACAGTCGCATATTATGTCTATACCATAGCAGTGAAGTGAATCTAATGGAAGCAAGCAAATTTTGCAGGAAAAAGTAGTTTATTATTTATTTATTATTATTTAATAAAGTACTGGAATTGTCTTCCCAGGGAGGTAGAATCACCATCTCTGGATGTGTTTAATAAAAGACTGGACATGGCACTTGGTGCTATAGTCTAGTTGAGGTGTTAGGGCATAGGTTGGACTTAGAGGATGATCTTAGAGGTCTCTTCCAACCTCATTATTCTCTGGTTATTGGACTGAGTAGCTGGAATAGAGATAAAAAAGGACTGGTACTCAAAGCTACTCTTGTTTGCCAATCTGATCAGCTGCCTTGACCAACAGCACTTTGGACACAGCTCTGACTTAGACAAGTTGGATTTTGAAAATATTTAAAACTCTGCAACAAGCATTCTGTCTTAATAGGAAAGGCTGACTGTGCACCCACTTAAAAAGCAGAACACTAACCTCCCTAGTTAAATCCTAGTATGTATGTCAATACTGGCTGCACTGGGGACAAATGAAAAGCCTCTACACAAATTCACAGGCACAGCAAAGAGAAATTCCAGAGTCTATCAGACACAGAATTTTCACAATACATCAGCAGCATTATTTAGCACAAGAGGATTTTGTAATTGTCACTGAATGGGCAAGCTCAGAGTAGACAATAAGGTTCTGTTCTCTGTGCAGGCTTGTGTTAAAAAAAAAACAGAGAAGCCTATCAGTTTCTGGAGATAAGCTATCTTCCACATAAAACTCATTTAGAAACAGGATGTCTCACAATCTGCTTCAAACCATTAGAAAAGTTTTAAAACAGTCAAAGGCCAGCGTTGAGCCTGGAAGGCGTCAATCCCCACGAGCAAGTTCATCAGCATGGTACTAAAAAAATACAGCAAGGGGTAGGAGCCCACCATGCTGCTCATGGAACTCCTTTTCATTGCACCACAGGCCCCAGACAATTCCAGTTCTCCATTTAGCTCCCACTTAAACTGAGGTGACAGGAGGATGCAAGTTACACAGGCAAGAGATGCTCTAACTTCCTAGGAGTCCAACCAGCAATTGTGTTTTCCTAATTAGACCAGCAAGGATGATGGGGGAAACTGAACTACACAGGGCTAAATTAAGAAAATTATAGCAAACATTCAGTGCTTTGCTTAAAAGCATTTTAAAACACTGTCACTGGTCACAGGAAACTCCAAGATGAAGAAGCCATAGTATTCTTTGTACTGTCCTAACTTCCAGTATTGTATATGGATTATAGTCACCTACATAGAGACAACTGATGAGAATCCTATTATGCCCCCAAAAGAAGAAATGAAGCTACTTGCACTTGCTCCCAGCCACATGCAGATTTCACTACACTCCATATATAAAATATCATTTAGTTCTCTCTGTACTTTCAGCCAATTCTTTCAGGTAAGAGCTAGGAGCCCTTACTCACCCTTTCCTCAACCTTCAAAAAATAGTGGAAATTGAGATAAAGTGTGCACTTTGCTGAGCACACCAGGTGAGGTTTTGATTGCCACAGTGGCAGAGTTCATGGAAACCGTAAACTTTCTGTGCCAGAACAGGATCTTGACCCTTAATTACCTGAGGCATGATTTGAAGGGCTACTATAGTAAAATCTCTCTTTTACACATTCAGGTAAGGAGAGTTAAAATTAAAATGTGCCTGCCAAGATGAAATCCATGTTTATAAACCCCACTTTCCTCCAAACTGGCACCTGCAACCTGTGTTATTTGCAGAGCAATTGGTTAAGCCATTCTCAGGGTCAGCAGTTTATCTTGGAACTAATAAAATCCACAGCTACTCCATACAAACCAACACTTAGATGCATCATTCACACAAGCAACTTCCCAAATCACAGAACAGCACTAGATCTGCTCTGTAGAAATAGCTACAGGAGTGCCAGCAACCTCAGGAATCACTAATGATGACAAATGGCAAGCCTGGAAAGCCTACAAGATGCCAGTTTATGAAAAACTGCTGAATCTCTGCTTTCTGCTGTGTGGCCCCTTGTTCTGTCTCCAAAAAAAAGGTACTTAAAAAAACAAAGGTACTTAAAATTGCTGGAGTAGGAAGCAGAGAAGATAGGAACAGCAACACAAAAATGCTATCCAGCCAAATGAATCAGGAAATGCAAATAAACTGAGTGAATCCCCCAGGAAAAACTTCCCAAAGATTTCATGCACTGAAACAGGCCAATCACTCAAATAGATTGTGTGACTATTATTGACTTTTTGATTAAAACTGCACCAATATTTACAAGGCTTTTGTCAACAATTTCTACTGAATTTGTATGGGGTTTTTTAGCTTTGTTAGAAAGGATGGAGTACCTGCAGAAACTTCTCATATCCCTCTTATTTCTTATGGTGCTTCAAAAATTCATTTAGAGCTGATAGGCAGAATTTTCAATTTCTGTTGAGGCCCAAACCTTACCTTGAAGGGATGCTTAATAAAAATGCAACACTCCAATGATAAAATGCAACTAAATAATTTGCATTCCAACATTATGCAAGCTTCAACACAGGGTTACATTTTATACACAGACTGAATAGGGTGAGTCTATAGATCACAGAAATCAAAGACTCAATAGACCATCAAGTTAATTCATTACATATACAGGGGTACACATGAGCTCAACAGCATTAAAAGCCACAAGAGACAAAAGTGCATTTCCTGGAAAGCAATATCCAGGTGCTGAAGTACTTAAAAACCATAAAAACTACACCAAAATGAACTACAGCTGGAAAAGACAAAATGCTAACCTGATTTTGACCAAGTTGTTTTTGTTGTTACTATTTTATATTAAGTCAAAAATTCAAACTAAATAATAATCAAAATATTATTAAGAATCAAATTATCATTATTAAGAATCAAATTAATGGAATATATCTGTTGTCCCTGAAGTACCAGTCAATCATCATGTAACCTTCCCCAGCCATAAAGTGCTCTTGAATTGAAAAAAAACCAACAAAAACTAAAAGCACCACACACACAAAAAAAAAATAACTCAAATGTAAACACTCAGTGTTCTGACACAATTTGATTTTGAGACTTGTTGTTTCAAATGGCAAAGACAAGCTCATCTCTACTCTCAGCCTCTCTGCCAAGTTTGAGAATCTGAAAATCTCTTCTGTTTCTTTGTGAAATTTCCAATGTAAATATTAAAAATTAATTATGTTGGTATCACAGGAAAAAGACATGAAGATTTAAAACTAATTTTTAAAAACCTTTAAAATATTTCTAACTCTTTATAAACAGCATCACTAACTTTATAGTATATAGATATAAAAAAGTGTTTTAAGTTAGCTGGCATAAAGTTAAGAGGAGGAGTAGAAATGCCAGCATTAGGGATGAAAGAACTGAAATTCAAAACCAGGATTAAAAATTGAGAGCAACAAAATAAAACAAAACAAAAAAAAAACCTAAAAAAAGTAATCCATCCAAGCTCCACTTCTACCACACAGCAAAAACCTCTCTGTTGGGTCAGCCCAACTTCTCAGGATGGAAATCTCCATCATTAAAACAGGCCTGAGAGAAAATGTTACTTGATTTTGCATTGAGCCTTCACAGAGAAACTTAGCAAGTGGAGAAATATGAAGGCAGTTTTTTTAAAAAAGGATTTGACGCCAAACCTTATGGAAAACAAAGGTTGAAAACTCATAATTCTCGAAACCCTCTGAACATGAAAGGTTTGATGTTTGTAAGATACCGGGCACCACGGGGCTGGCCTATTTCTCCCACAATTTACAGCAAATGTAACCTCATCAGTATTCAAGATCAACCCTAACAGGGAGAAGAAAGATGTCATAGCAATAGAAGAGGAGGAGATAAAAGGAAAGCAGCAAGGAAGAAAAGCACATCACGTCTTAATTGAACTGGGGATGAGATAGGGACGGCTGATATGGCCTGGAGCAATGGGAAAACACTTCTGATGGTGCAGTGTGCAAGCCAAGCCGGGGATTCGCCCCAAAAGCTGTCACTTCCCGAGGACAGCTTCAGCAGCTCTCGGAGCACAGCAGCTGCTGAGCGCTTGTTAAAGCTGAATGAATAATTTGCCACAAACAATACGTTTGACAAACTTAGCCTCTCTCTTTTCATCGTGTTCCTAGAACACCGTGAATGGAATTGCATTATTGAGATGTAGCCGAATTTCTCTGCGGCGTTTCCCCACGTAGAGCTCAGCTGCCTGTATTCAGAGAGTTGCTGAGCTGTGTTCAAAAAAGACAATCTGGTACTTTTCCTTTTCCTGACTCGATGAACAAATGTAACCTACTTCTGAAAACAGACATGCACAAGTACTTAAAAATTGATTTCCATGAGTAACTGGCTATGTGACACATTCAGTGAGGAAAAAAGAGGATTTAGTAAACGTGAGTAGGACTCCCTTGCACACTAATAGTTAAGTTTGCTATTCAAATTTAACTGCACAAAAACCAACACACATTACCATATGCTAAAAGATGATCTTTCTCATAAAACTCACATTTTCTGGCTGTTCATGAAATCCAATAATTAATAAGTTTAAACAATTAAGCTTAAATATTTAAAGTTACAGCTGCTTACATTCATTTCATTGAACAATACTAATCCAGATCCCACTCGCATTATTGTGTTATCTTTCTTGGTAAAACACTCATTTATATCTACCTAAAAAAAAAAAAAAAAACAACAAAAAAAACAAACCACAACTTCTATCTCACTGTCCCCAGGATCTGCTTCTCACACAGTACAGCAATGAGAGCACAATTACTGAAATGAAGATGCTGGCAGCCATCCAGGTGCCAGTAAGAATACAACGGGTATTACTCACCAGTTCCTTGTGTGCTGTAATCTGCCAGTTCTAAAAACAGAACATTCCCAGCATTGCCTGTTCCCTCCTTTTGATGCCAGATTCTTTTGTAAAATGATGTCATCTTAGCTTAGCAGGAGCATCACTTATTTTTTAATTCCCTGTTGGTATTTTTCCCGTTCTCTGATGTGGACCTCTGAGATAGCTACCTTACCCCAAGAGCCTAAAACTCTGCAAATGAGCACCTAAAATCACTGCCACCTGAATTTAGCTGAGGGCAAAAGGGCCTAAGAGCCAATCTTTGGCATTTCTTCACCTGTGGGTGATGTGGAAAGCTTTCAAAGCCAAATCTGAGCAATAATTTCAGAAAAAAAACACTCTAGGCACTAGAATACTATCACTTTGGATAATGATTTGCCTGCAGATATCAGTTTTGCACTCCCCAAGCCAAGAAGAGTGAGGCAAAATGCAGAGGGGTTTTGGAGAAGCTGACAGGCATCAGCCAAAGGCAAATCAATCAGGGAAAGGCAAACAGAATAAGCATTCTGGGTTTAATTTGGGTGACTGGTTACATTTCCTGTTGAACTCTTGAACATTTGGTCAACCTTAGCAGAAACACTTTTATTCCTTTGTAGCCTCTCTTCTGTAAGGATGTGCTTGGTCACCTGCCTTAAACATTGTGAATTTCAGAGTTATTTTGGAATAACACTAGCTGGTACAAGCAAGAAACTTTCACATGACCTCAAAAAAAAAGCTGTGCTGGTAAAACCAGGCCACATTTAGTGTTGGATGTTCTCTTTCCTAGGTCACTCAGATCATCTGCTACTTGAAATATCAAACCTGGGAGAAAAAGGGGTAATATGAGGAACAGGGTTTTCTGCACCCACAGTTTCATCTGCAAGATCACTCCTCTGGTTTCTTAAATTACTGCGTCCATGAGGCTGGCAATACCTCAGCTCTGGAGCTGCAGTAGCTCTTCTGCATTCTCAGTAATTTTCTGCCTATCTGTACACAGGCATATATTCAGAAAACACCTCTTTAAAAAGCTGTTGCTTTACAGCAATGTGAAATATATTTAAAATATTATTTGCTCCTTTCCCTTGACTGTGCATGGAATACAGTGAGAAAGTGACCACACTGTCAATGTTTGGTCTCTTTAGAGGCACCAGATCCTCCCTCTTATCCCACATTACTTTTCAATTCCATGTATGCATAAACACAGATAATTCCTTGACTTTTCAAATCATCTGAAACTTAAAGTAGTTTTTAACAGGAATCACCAAAAGAAAAAAAAAAAAAAAAAACTGAGACTAGATAAATATTCTTAAATAAACTAGGAGTAAAGTACCTTTTGTTGTGGTAACTCCTTGTCCTCTAGAATTTCTACAAGTATTTACTCCAGTGTTTTGCTGGTCTTCAATAAATGTGTTGTACACAAGTGAAATATAAGTGAGGCTATGCTATGGCCATGAACCTCACAGTAAAGAGAGCTCAGTACAAACGCCAGGAATTCTGGAGGGGCATGCTCTGTAAATCACATCACCTGATCAGCTGCAGACTCAAACTTTTTTTTTTTTAACATCAGTTACACTTTTCAATGGCATTCTAATGCTGACCTGGAAAGTGAAGAAAGACCAGATCAAGCACTTGGGATGAAATGTCAGAGACCATTCCTCAGTTTCACTTCAGAGCCTGGCACAGCCCCTCAGCAAAGCTCAGCTACTCGCCCTGCTCATCCTTAGAACCATGGAATCAGCAAGATTGGAAAAAGCCTCTGAGGTCACTGAGACCAGCCCGTGACTGAACACAACCTTGTCAACCAGACCATGGCCCTGACTGCCATATCCAGTTTTTCCTTTAATGCCTTCAGGGATGGGGACTCCACCACATTCCTGGGTAGCCCATCCTAATACCTCATCACCCTTTCTGTGAAGAAATTCCTCCGAATGTCCAACCTGAATCTCCCCTGGTGCAGCTTGAGGCCATGTCCTCATATCCTGTGGCTGGTTCCCTGGGAGAAGAGACCAGACCCCACCTGGCTCCTTTCAGATGGTTGTAGAGGGCAATAAGGTCATCCCTGAGCCTCCTTTTCTCCAGGCTGAACACCCCCTGCTCCCTCATGGGACATGTGCTCCTGACCCTTCCCCAGCTCCATTGTTCATGTCTGCTCACACTCCAGCTCCTTCATGACCTGAGGGACCCAGAACTGGGCACAGCACTTGAGGAGCAGCCCACCAATGCCGAGTACAAGAAAAGCTCCTGAGACACGAGCTTAGTTCCTGAAAATTTCCCCCTAATGCATTACAAGCGCCCAGCACAAAACCACATCACTGCTGCACATCCTAAAGCATTAGTGGAGGCTCAGAAGCCACAGCCACCCCCCAGCACTGCACCCACCTCCACATGGGCCTCTAAGGGATGCTCAGAAAGCAAAACTCAGCCTGAAGGAAGGGCTGGTGTTGGGATGATGGTGGAGGCACAACCAACACCAAAGAGAGCTTCAAACATTTTCAACACTTTATTGTTCTACAGTGCAACCTTTTATACTCTTCATCCCACATGCATTGCACCCTCTGTTCCCTCTGTGGTTGGTCAGCACACCTGGGCACTCCCTGTCTCATTACCTTCACTGCTGTTCACCTGCTTTTGACAGCTGTACCCACTGGGGATGAGGCTGGGCCGCAGCCCCGCTCCCAATTACCACAAACTGTGTGCCTACAGCAGGCCAGGATAGGCCAGGATGGGCCCGATGGGCACCTGCCCTCAGCCGTGGTGCTGGCCCAGGTGTTGGACTTGATACGACATTTAAATTTTTTCAATGTAACTTCAGTCAGTTTCCACAGAATGGCAGAAGGAACTAGGTTGGAAAAGACCTTTGAGATCATCAAGTCCAACCCCTGTTCGCCTTTGTACCGGTGGAAGGGAATTGAAGTTTCTTTCCAGGGCATTGTTCCACCAGGTGAGGCCTGGTGAGACCTTAACATCTCAACAAGCTGGGAGTAGCACAGAAGATACACAAAAGATAACCATCAACAGCCATTAATTTAATTAACTCAAACATTGCCATTAAGTCCAAGCAGCACCCCTGGCATTGTCAGAGGCACGTGCTCTGGGAAAGGAGAGATAAGAGAACCAAGGAATGAGGACCTAAATATAGGAAACCAAATACTGAGAACTGTATAACTTGGGCTCAATGAACACTGAACCAATGAATTTCTATGGGCTTTGACTCTATAAGTATGTGAAAAGTCTAGTAAAATTGATGTGTGATGGAATTATTTCCTCTGCACAGCCCGGGCCCTGTGTGGATGAAATTATTTCTCTTGCACGTCCTGGCCAGAACAACATCCTGGCCAGCATAAAGTAATGCCTTGATTCTCCAACACTAAACATGCTGTTGGACAGTTTTTGGTTTTCCCTCAGTTTCAGTGACACAGGCGTGCCCCGCAGGGCCTTGAGGGACCGTGGGGACAGCCCAGCCATGGGTGGGGTTCTGAGTCTTCGTGGGGCCACCTCAGCTCACAGAACAGCACAATCAATGAGGCTGCAAAAGTCCATCATCGAGTCCAACCTGTGACCGAACACTGCCATGGCACTGAGTGCCATAAACACCTCCAGGGATGGTGGCTCCCACACCTTCCTGGGCAGCCCATTCCACTGTCTCATCATCCTTCCTGAGGGTTCAATTACTCCAAAATTCTCCCTGATGTCCAACTCAAACCGTCCGGGGTGCCTGTGCCCACACTGGAGCGTGCCAGGGGGCTCAGCACCAAGTCTGGGGTGCCAAGGGGGTGTTGGGCATTGAAAAAATTAGTTGCTTATGCTTAGGAAATTGAGTTGGATGCCAAGCTTGTTTTTTTGGCTTGTCCCCCTTATGTAAAAATCATCTCCTGCATGATTAACATGCATGCTACAACCTTGAGCTGGGGAAATCCAGCACGCCTCACTGTAATATTTTAATGGGTTTGGATCTGGATCCAAGGAAACAAGCTGGCACAGCAGTAATACAGCCCAGCCATGCACAGGCTGATGTGTGCTGCTGCTAGTAAAATCCCAGCGGGTATAATGATAAAACAGTTGTGGCCACAACCCCAGCTACTGACAATGGCTCACAGAGATATCATTCCCAAGCAAATTCCTTGTGTGTAATAATAAGTCTGATCGTAGCCTACTGATTGCATATGAGCCTGAACTCCTTCCTTGGGAGGATGTTAACAGATAGGCACTGAGCCTTGCAGTTCCCACAGGGCTCTGCAAACATCACCTTTTTCATCCTGAAGTCAGCTAAGCAGGCTGGATAATGTTACCTAATTTTACATTCAACAGCTACAGCAAGCAGATTTGGGAAAATAAATAAATCTGTAATTATGCCTTGAACTCAGGAAAGACTTTCAGGGCTGGTACAGATCTCTGTGTTTTCTGACACCTCTGTTGTCTTTTAAGGTAAACTCTGACTCACTGAACAGAGTCACCTCAAGTATTTGATGGCACCCAGCTTTGCAATGTGTTGACATTATTTTGAGATATGGCAAGGTAAAAAAATATTTTTAAAAAAAGGGTGTATCACTTTAGACTGCAAGTTAATACAGCAAGCTGAAAGTCCACCAAAAGCACCACCAAGCTTGTTCCTTTTTACATTTATTTTAATAAAAAAAAAACCAAAACTCTGAGAAATAATCCATGCCATAAAAACTGTTAATTTGCTCTTACATTAAAAAAGTCAAGAGAACAAGGTGTTTTTCTCTCATCCACAAAGAAACAAGGAGTAGAAGCACATTCTGAGAAAAACTGTTTATGAAGTAGAATTGAGAAGTTTTCAGTCAAAGCAATTCAGTCAGCTCTACTCCAGTATAACTTCATCCACGCATCTCAAGTTACTGTTTTCTTTTAGAGGATATGACCACAAAAATCTCTTATCTTCCTAAACATAAAGTGGAAAGACTGGCCCAAGCCTCTCACTAAGATACAAAAGCAGAAGCTTTGGCTCCCGAGACCAAACCAAAATCTGACTAATAACTATTCAGTGCAAAAATTACTCATCTGGAGTGCAGCATGATTTTCCATCCTTCAGTCAAGATCAAGTTCTTGATTATCACATGCACAATTAACTTCTTGCAGCTGTGAGTGAGGTTTTCTCCAAAATTTTCCTTGCTACATTGGAATACTGAAGGAAAGTAAGAGAAATGATTTTTCCAGCTAAATATAAAGACATTTTAAGTGTATAATGTACCCTAAAGCTGAGGAGGACAGCAATTAGCAGACAGTTGGAGAACAGAAATTGTGCATGAAATTGCAAGTGGTTTCTGTTCATTTGTTAAGAGAATTACATCTAGAAAGGACCTGGCCACTTGTGACTTGCCTTCAGAATGTGAATTGATCCATCTATGGTCTTTTGGACCTAGCTTTGACTTTTTTATCCAACAATCAGGAACCTGTGCCCTTCAGACTTCATTATTCACACAGATCACTTCCAAAATAACTTGCGTTTTAGACATAAAACCCAGTTTTGATAAATGAAACTGTTGTGACCCCTTTTCCCCACCTCAGTTTTTCAAGATTTAGTTGAAATTTCCAAGTTGCAGTGAAACTATTGAATGAAAGTCATAAATACCTAAAAGCCATATTGTCTTCCAGGAGTTGGATTAGCACCCAAAATAGACTCTACCTTGAAAGAGCTTTTTCTCTGCATCAGTCCTGTACAGAAGGTTTGTGATCCAGTTTTCCAGGCAACATTCCAAGATAGCTTCTTTCTTTTGACCACAGTAGGCCTTAAATAGGCCATGTAGAGAAAGACATTGGCCATTCACAGGGATGTGGGTTTAGATGTGAGTTTTCTCAAATGACAATTTTGTATTTTGAAGGAGGGAGTGGTGGGGTTACTGAAAATAAGGTGTAAGACAAATACTTCAGTTTACAATTTTTTTGGAAGACCAGAAAACACTGAGTATTGAGCAAATTATATTTCATAACTATAGGGATAAATTGATATACATTATTTAAATCATGGAGAAATATAAAGAAAATGTTTGCAGACAATCTACATCAATTACAGCTTGTTTTGTTCTATATTAAAAAATCATGGCATGGAGCAATAAGGAAGAGCTCAAGTTTGTTATTCTGACAAGAGGAGTTTTTTTCTGGAAAAACATCAAACTGACTGTGTGCATATGGTCAAAACCCAACAAGATAAATCATTAGTGCTTCTATAGAATGTTTAGCCTCAGGATCTCATAGTGTTTTGCAAACTTTAATTAATTCTTACATTAGTTTGGCAAGACAGGAAATAAAATGCTACCTCCAGATTGCCACCTCATCAGTAATTAGAGTATCTCTTCCAAGGCTGCACACCAAACTGGTTCCCAAGTAAGGAGCTGCACTCAAGTGAGGTTTTCTGAGTCCCTGCCCTAACAACTGCTGAGCTCTCACAGCCATAGCAAAGCAAAGTTAAAAGTCCTGCAGATTTCTGGTTGCTCATTATTGAAAAAGAGCACAGAACCTACAAAAAACAGAATTCAAATAAACTGCTGCCAAGGCCACTGGCTTCTGCATTTGTAAATTCTGCTCCAGACTCCCTTTATCTAACAAAACTCCCGGCTTTGATTTGGAATTCCTCTGTCTAATACATAAACCTACCTATTTTGTGGGATGGTGATAAAGAAGACTGAATTGTTTTCACTGTCATCTACTAAGAACGTTCTTAGCTGAGAGTCCAGGCTAAAAGTAAAGGCTTTTTTTCTTTATAAATGCTTTCAGACCTCAAAGAAAACAGAGCAAACCCCTATTAGTATAACAGTTTTTCTTTCTATCACCCACTACACCCTTTCAAATCATCATGGGACCAGGCTCAAGAGAGGATTTCCCTTTTAGATTTATTTTTCTGA
Organism: Vidua macroura; assembly: GCF_024509145.1. Taxonomy (NCBI): domain Eukaryota; kingdom Metazoa; phylum Chordata; class Aves; order Passeriformes; family Viduidae; genus Vidua; species Vidua macroura. The sequence goes on along the minus strand of NC_071572.1, from coordinate 113,889,451 downwards.
TTAGCATTGACATATTCATTACATTTTAAGGCTGATTTCTGACAGTAGGTGCACTTGCTAAAATTATGAGCTGTATTCTAATGAAGAACTGACTCCAGCTGCAATGTGTATGAAGTACTCCCAGTTCCTTACTCAGCTTTGACAGGGCTGTGTTTCATGGGACTGAGATGTGCTCTTACTTCATGAGGACCCATAAAGCAAAGCAGTCAGGGTAGGGGCCCATATATTTCAGAGAAAGGTGCCAAAATCTATTACCTTTCATTCACAGAAATTCTTGTGCTAATGCCAACCAATGTATGAAACAATGAAACTGGCAATTTGACATTTTAATACAGTAAGTAGGATTTTATAACTTTTTCTTTGCCCTTATTTACACTATTTTTGAAAGATATATTTTTACACATTTTTTCCCCTATATACTTACTGACACAATTGTGTGAAATCTATTTCAAGTGATCTGAATCTGATGGAACCTGGAAAGAAGCCCTGGAGTGCAACAGTGTTTTGGGCAATAATTAACAACATTTTAGCACAAAAATCTCAGTCAAATTAACTTGGACTGAGAATTACCAAATTAGCTATTAACTGTTTCTGGCCTGCAAAGTTTTCAGTGTCCCACTCTACTTCATCCCCTGCAATCATTATTTTCTGGAATAATGCCTACAAACATAAACCAACTGAAACCCAAGGAACTGACTCTTCTCTTGCTCCTCTTTCACCCTTCACAAATGTAGATGGGAGTAGAACTTACAGAAAGGAACAGAAGAAGGCTAAATGTCCTTTCTGCATTTTGTCTTCTTTATGAGTTAAAACCTTCTGTAGTGTTTGAAAAGGTGTGAAAAAAAGGGGTTTAGTTTCTATTTCTATCAAGCTCTGCTGCAGCAGCATAGAAAAGTTGTGTGTCCTTTGACAGAACTCATGGTGTCCATTAAAAAAATCACTTCAGTCCTTTCCCAAGAAGGCGTTAATGTCAAGTGCAGGTGTTGCTAGCCTGCAGTTAAAACCACACTTTTTTGCAAAAAAAAAATGTGTAGCCAGTGGAGTTCAGACCTTGTGAATGCTCAGGTGAAAGCACCTGGTAGCACCTTATCTCTTGCAAATCCCACAGCCTCTCTCTCTTTAGGTTTACTCAGTTTGCAGAGGATTTGGGAAGCATTTAGAACATTGCTTCCATGTGTAGGCAACAGGTATTGATTGCTTATACAAAAAAACTTCAAACAGAGAGGTAAATTTTTAAATATTCTACATGTTTTTTGCTTAGACCTCTATTTTAAACCATGGTTTCACTCATGGAAGTTGTAATTTTCTTGATTCTAGCAAACACCATGATGTATGTGAGACATTGTCTAAATTCTACATCAGCTTGTCAGTGCTTGATCATTAATTCTCTGATATCATTTGAGTGGAATGTCCCCTGGTATGTCAGCAATGTTTTCTCATATTAGTGACATCCGCTGTCTCTCTTGTATTTGTGTAACTTGTGGTGTATTTCCACCTATTTCTTTCCACTAATGCAATCCTTTAGCTATGCTGCTTTAGGCAGAACACTTGAAAATGCGGAGGATGTGCCAGTGGGTTGGCAGAATCAGGTATTTGCACAATGTTATTTTTATGTTAATCTGAAGTTTGACAAATATTCTATTTATATTCAGCAGGGCTTCTGTGTAATAAAATGTGTCTGTACATATGTGCATAATTTTGGCTAAGCAGAATACAGAATAAAAGTATGATTTATGAATGGTGCCAGATTTCTTTCATGCAATGTGAAATAATCTCTAACTAACAAATATAAACAGTTCCATTATAATGCCTTAACCCCTAAAGAATCTACCAGAGGGAGAAGCAGGTACATATATGTGTATTAGATTATAGATACACCCCTTTGTCTCCTCTTTTTCAAGCTGAAAATACAAACCAGCCCTCAAATTTCTGGCATGCAGGCTCACAGCAATTGCTGCACCGAGCCAGAGAATTAAATGACATTTAATATACATAGATGGGTGCAGATGCTGGGAGACAGGTATTAACTCTCATCAAGAACAAACTGCCTGTTACATAATGCAGAGAACTGGGAGAGAGCAGACTTTTAGTCATAAATAACCCCCCTAAATAAAGAGCAAAAGTCCCTCTGCCTGTGGTAATTTTCACTGTTCACCCTTGGACCTGTGTCTATTAATAGTTTCTATTAGGAGGATAAATGAAGAGAGTATTTCTGATGAGACTACCATTAATATGACACCACTTTACATAGGATTGTTATTATTATTATTATTATTATTATTATTATTATTATTATTATTATTATATGTGTTCTTCAGTGATTTCCAGACAGATGAAAGTATCCTGGGATGTCGTACTATGCAAACTGGGCCCCTGCAAGAACCCAGGTTAAAAGTAAAAATTTAAAACTGCTGTTCAACATTTTTTTCTTCTTCTTCTTTTTTTTATTTTTATTTTTTTTTAATCACGGTCATTTCTGCAGTTTGACTCACCCTGAAATTCCACAAGCTCATGGATGGGAAAAAGAGCAGGAGTGAGTGGCTGGAAGAAGCTGTAGGAGGGGGAACAGTAAGTGGAAGGAACACAAAGGGAAGGTAGTTATTAAGCTGAAGAAACACTGAAAACCCCTGCAAACAAGCTTAATTTCTGATTAAAGTTTTCATGAAGCTAAATTATTCATCTGGCTCTGAGAATGTTAGGGGTGATTCTTGATTTTTTAATTAACATCAGTAAAAGAAACACATTTCTGTATGAGGTGAGGGAGAGAAAGGGAAAGCATCTTGGAACAGACAAGTGGGGCCAGAATTCCTGCTCTTTGGGAAGTGGCTGTTCCTTAAGGCTCTTGGGAATGGGAACTTCCCTTCCCTGTGCCAGAGTACATTGTCTGTAATCCCAAATCAATCTTCATCCATTTGACAGATGCTCAGGCTTAGCTGCCACCTTCTTCTAGCAGCTGTCACCTAATCACAATTTGCAGTCCACACTCAAATTGTGTCCATATCCAGATTTTAGGCATCTCCAAACCATCATTCTCAGGGGATGTAGAGTTATGACCCCTGCTGTACCAGGACCACGACTCAAACGCCTCCTCAAGGCTGGTGCAGGTGACAGTCCCAGCCTTTAGATCTGTCACCTCCATCATTTGTCAAATGCTGTCAGGCTCTCAGCACTTCCACTCTTCATTGGATCACCTCTTTCAGTAGATCCAGCATCATCTTTGGTCTTTTGGACAAAGTCAGTGCATTATAAATCTCCTCTGATTAATATTTTCACTGAGATTCTACCAGCAAGAGACAGGGTTTTTCTCTCCTCTCTGGTCTCAGAAGGCTCTGTGCCCTCTTAGTGGTGGTCAGGGTGCTGCTCTCTGCATGCACAATGAAAATAATTCCCTGAAAGAGGCATTTTTGAACATAAATCCACATGTTAAATATACTTCATCTTTAAAAATACGTTTCTGTAGAGGACTTCTGTAGAGGTTTGTTTTTTTTTTTCTTTAAAAATATCCCAATTCTTGCATGACATAAGCAGACAAGTCCTGGCCTGTCTGATCATATTCCCTAGCTGTTCAAAAAGGGAATGAGGAAAGGAATGGAACAAAAGATGAAGAGAGGTTTGAGTGTGCAATGAGAAGAAAGTGCAATGACTAACGTGCACTTAGGTATAGGAAAGGAAGGCTGCAGCAAAGAGTCAGGTCACTGTCACAGGGGAGAGAAGTTCCAGTCTAAAAAAGGCAGAAATTTTCCTCTGTGAGAGGGGAAATACATTAAAAATTGATGCTACTGCCAAGCTTCAGTTCCTGGATGATTTTTCTCTACCATCTTTGGTAAAGACATTAGGAAGCAGTCTCTTGCACAGATCAGACCTGATTTTGGTATTGCTCTTGTACCTCCCAAACTGGCAGTCATGCATCTGGTTCCTTCCAGTTCTGATCCAGAGACAGCACACTCCTTAAATTAGGCTTCCATTTATCTTAGTTATCTTGATTTATGCAGCCTTCTGTGAACCATTCATCATGCAGCTAATCTTGAGTAACCTTGAGTAATATTTTAATCTTGCTGCCCCTAATTTTGCCCTTTCTTCCTCAGCATTAGCCTTTATGACTTTTCTTTCTATCTTCAAAAAACACACATGAAATCTTAGCAGGTAGCTCATATTTTCCTGCTAAATTTGTCTCCCAAACTCTTCCCTTCTTCTCAGCAGGTGTTGTTCCCCACCATGATTAAAAGTGTTGAAAATTCTGAGGTGTTTAAAGGGGCACCTCACTGGTGTGACACTGACTGCCTACAAAGTTTTCTGGAAAATTTCACAGCATGAAGTGGTTAAAACTTTGGTTCTTGCCAGTTCTCAAAATCTGGGTTATTTAATTTGGGGTTGCAGAGGTGTTTTTAATAGGAGTTTTTGCTTCTCTAGAAACTTGAGACTGTTTAAAACTTTGTTAAATTGACTGATAAACCTTTTGTGCCTCTAGACCAAATTGCTAACTGAGGCATCAAAAAATATCTCCCAGACATTCTATTTCAGAGTCCCTTCTTCAAGGACTAGACCTTATTTATTTAAAGTTTAATGCTTTTTAAACCTCAGTCATGTCCTCTGCCATCATTCTCCCACACTCCCATGATCTGTGAGCTTCTGAGGGCATGTCTTCAGCCCAGCTTCTTCCCAGCCAGATCCCTTCTAGGCTGCATTCTGCAGTCTGTCCTTCCCTTCAGACCCAAATATGATAAATTAGGATATTTCCATACCTAGGCCCTCTAGAAACAGCTCTGCAGTGATCCCTGGCAGCAGAGCTAAGTCTTTTCTCATGGTGATCCCATTGTTTCTTCTGGTCTGGTCCCACCTAAGCCTGAAACCATGAGGAAGGGGTCACTCCACTCAACCTCACTGATTCACACTGATTTACTAGGAGAGAACTCTCAAATCTCTCCAAAGGTTTGCACTCCTTCCTGTGTTTCCTTTCTGCTCCCTGTACACATTTATTTTTATTTAGAAAAAAAAAATTGAACAATAAAAAGAATCACTCCATTTTTTGTTAGCAAGTTTATGCAGCTGTAGCATGAAAAATTTAGAGGCCATGACAAAACTTTATTCTGTAGCTCAATGTAAAGTGTGAGGATCTAAAAGGTTTCCAAACAGCAAATAATTTCTCAAAGTGTACTCTATGCACAGTAATTCAGAGTGCACTAAGGACAGAATTGCAGGCTAAATTAATTTTGTGCCTTGATTTCTGCACAGTTTAGTGCTTTAATCAGAAAAATTAGCCACAGACACCCAAATTGTGCAGTTCTTAACATCTCTGTGAAGCTGTTTGATGAGAGTTTAGAGCCAGACTTGTTGCCTTTGCTTTCTCTAGAGCTCAATTCAGAGCACTTAATGAATCCAACTTGAACACAGCAAAGGCACAGCTTTGCTGCCTCTCCACGTTGATGAGTTCCTCCACGTCCTTCTGCTGAAAACAAAAGGGAAAAGCAGGAAAGCTTTTACTGAGAGATTTCCTGCTGGAGTATGTTTTGTAGGCTGGGATTTTTGCTAGTAGTACAATACAAAACAAATATCACTATTTGGTTAAATATGAATATAAAAATACATATAAACATGAATATGAATAGGTGGGATGGGGCCCAGAACAACCTGGTTTAGTGGAAGGTGTCCCTGTCCATGGTAGTGGGGTTGTCAAATGCTGTCACTGGATGATTTCTAAGGTCCCTCTCAATCCAAACCATTCTTTGATTCTATAATTTCACAAGTTCTTCTAGGAGGAAGCAGGAACAATGTCCCTGGAGACTTTCTGGCAGCCATAAAAAACACCACAGCCCAGAAGTCTTGTTGCTCTAAAATCAAGGCACTGCACTCAATTTCCCTGCACCTGACAGCATGGCAATGCTTGGAATTCCTTGCTTCCCATTGCATTAAGTAGTCTGAGATGTCCATTCTTAACTCTCAAATCAAAGTGGAAAGTAGCTTGCAGGAATTTTCAAGGGTGTGTTGAAGGACAATCAAGTTTGTTCACTTTTCCCCCCTAATTTACCACATACCTTTCCAAAAAAAAGCATTTTGGGGATCCTGAGATTTCTTTTTTATCTCCTGTTGGAGAAGGAAGCAAAGAGGATGAACATACAAATAGAAAAGCTCCCACACAAATATTGGTTGTGTTCCTCCTGGGATAAAGCAAGCAAACTTTTTTGTGGACCAAATTTTAGTATATTTTTAATAGGAGAATTTCTGTCTGGGAAAGGTTACATATTTAAGAAACATGCATGTTTTGGTGCATGCAGTTTGAACAACAATGGTGCATGCATTGTTTTGAACAATGTTGTGTAATTTTTTAGGAGAAGATCCTCCTTTTAGATCAGGCAGTTCAGAAATAGTATTAAATATTAAGAGAATTTAAGTTCCTTTCTAGCAAACACAAACCTGGAATAGAAAACATTATCAACCTTATAAATTGGATCAGTTTGAACAAGAAAAAACAGATTTCATATTCTTTGCAGAAGAGATGAAAGATATTTGAACTGTCCATCAATAATTAAAGGAGCACTGAATATGAGAATACTTTGCTATCTCACTGTGTGGTAGATAGTTGGATAAAATCCACCTTATTTTCATTTCCTTTTCACCCAACAGGAGTTCTGCTATTTTTGTCCATAAAATACTGCCACTTCCAAGCATCTCTGAATTACTGGTGAATTATTCAGGCCATGTCACAATGCCAATAGCATGGCACCTCACTAAAAACTGTTGAACCTAAATAAATTATGCATTTATTGTAAACCTAAAAAAATTAGGTTTATTTTGAGGCTTATCTTCAGCCTAAATGACTTTAAAAGTGAAATCATAGAAGTGAAAATATCAGTGCATCATTTAAAAACACAGCAAAGTCTACACTCCTAAGGAGATTTTTTTTTGTGGAGATGCTGAGCACTGCTCATATGCAGTGAGTCAGGGAGACTGAGATTCCCTCCTGGCAGTTTCTGTCAGCTGTGAAAGGATGTGTTGGATGCAGTGAAAGGATGTGTTGGATGGGTGTCATGTGGGGACAGCCCTACTGAAACACTCATTGCTTCAGCTCCATTGATTTTGGCAGGAATCTCCCTGACACAGAGCTTGATATTGAAAGGATGCTGACCTCCCTTATTACCCCAGGAGATGGGGTCTCAAGAGCTTCACTGGAGACTATTTCCTATTGATTTTAAGTCTGCTTGTTGTGACATGGATCACATTAATCTTGCAGGATGAAGGCAGCAGAGCAGCACCACAGCAGACACGATGGCCTGGGCTGGCTGCCTTTGTGGTTCCATCCATTCCCAGCAGCTGGGTGCAATCCAGGTGGGAAATGTTTATGGCAAATGACCCAAACAGTTGGCAACTTTCAAAAGCAGAATGTGCTCTGCTGAGGTTTGCAGGGTAATCTCCCACCACCAGAAGCTACAGGCTGGGGTTTGATCCAGATAAGGGAGAAGCTGACCCTGTGGAGGTGGGATAGTGTTGTTGCCTGGGATAAAACACAAAACCTTTTTCCAAACAGTGTTAAAATGATAATATAAAAGCCAATTCTTAATTGAAAGCCTTCAAGGTGTGCAATAAGGTGGTATGCACACGTGATACACTATTTCTACAATTTTATAAGTTAGTTGATCAGTATATCTATCAAATATTGTCCAATTAGAAGAGCAGTTGGTGAGGTGATTTTCCCCCAGGTTCTGCCCCGTTGGAGCCCTCCCCCCTCAGTCTCTCAGCCCTACACTTTTTTGTGTCTATGATGCATAGTGCAAAATAAAGTGCCCTTGCCAGACTAAAGGCAAGACTAAACACAATTTCAAGAATATATTATTAAGGGTTTGTTAAACTGTGGGGGAAGGAAAAGTAATAGAAATTATAACTGTGTACTAACAGTCTACAAAGCTACAAACACATGAAAAATATAGAAAAAGCTAAAAATCTTTAGGTATCAGTGTTTTTTATCATGCCAATGCCCTCCCAGGCACAACTGGCTCAGGCATAAAACTCCCCACTGGGCAGGTACTGGGACATTCACAAACAGGCTTGAGGGAATTCATCCCTTCTGGTGGGGCATAATTGACTCAAGGGGGCAGCTCTCATGTCTTAGCAGGGCTCATAAACCATCAAAGTGCCCCAAATTCATTTCTGGAGCCTTCCACCAGGGGGGTGCATGTGATTCCCAGTGTTACATCAGACTGTGTAAAACTCCCCAGACAGTGTAAAAACCTCCCCAGAGGAGGCACCTGGGTGTTCCCATGTAAACCTGGGCATTTATTGATTTATAATTCATTTATTAATATTTATGAAGATTGTGTTTCATGGGCTTCCCCCAACCCAGATGGATCAAGGTGGGACCACCAACAAATGGACATCAAAATTCAAATAATCAAGTCTTATCCCTAATTCCATGGGTGGTGATATCTTTCTATTTTTATCCTTTTTTTCATCTTTCTTTTTCTTATATATTTTCTTTAGTATTATTTTTATGCTTTTATATTGCTGTATTTCTGGAGATAAGAACCCAAATGGCTGCAAACCTCTTTTCCATTGCAACCAAATTGTCCTAAAATAAACCCACACATATATATATATATACACACAATTAGTTTGGAAAATAATTGAGCGTGAAAAAAAAGATTGAGGATTCCTAACTCTCTAAACAGACTGCTGCTCTTCTGTGAAAAAAACAAAGAGAAAAAGTCTTTATGACCCCAGCATGTTTCCATGGGAAGAAATGCTTTGTATCTTCATATCACATTTTATGTCTTTAGAAAGCATTTTTAAGGAACCAAAACCTAAAAATAAATCCTGAACTTAATTGCTAAAATTCAAGTAGCAACTTGGAATGACCTATGGTTTGGAAAAAGCCATAGATATCTGTGACATAAAATGTATTTTTGCTTTATATATTTGCATACAACACTCCATCAAGCCAATCCCAATTCTTTTGCACAAGTGTTTCTGTGTGTATAACCCTCACAGAACAAGATAACTATTCACTAAATAAAGTCTTGCTATATTTATGCAGCCACAGATTAATTTCTATCATTTTAATTCTGTGATTACTCAGCTATCCCAAGATTTTTTTTAATATCAGAATTTTATGTTCCTCCCTACAACTGCAAGTTATCTGTCACACCCACAACAAATTGTATCTGTCTTTGTGGTCATACATCAGTGCTACTCTAACTCTTTAAAGCTGGTCTAGATCCCCAGATATTACATTCCTTTGGGATTCTAATGCAGTTTACTGTAAGCATTTAAAGGGAAAAGAAAAAAAAAAAGGGCAAAAAAAGATAAAAAATAATTAAATTCATTCCATTACAGTCTCCTCTGTTGTTTCAATGCTCACATGTGGTAAAAACGTTTGGAAGGTAGACCTAAAAGAGGGTGACATTGTGGCAGTGCCAGGGCAGAGACATGGGGTGAGGGGATGTAGGATGCAGTGGGGCAGTGCTCACCCACGCCACAACACTGCCCTTATCTCAAAAAAAAAAACAAAAAAACAAAAAAACAGACATTCTCAAACAGGTATTAAATGAAAGCAGTGTGAAAATAAAACTTTTGGAATAATAAAAATTAAAATGACAGCTGTGCATTTCTTCCTCATAAAGTTTCAGCCACAGTGGCCTTTCTGATGAATATTAAGTTATGTATCCACTGCAATGTTTAGAAAACCTTCCTTAACCTCAGTTAAAAAAAAATATTTTTTCTTTATCAAAAAGAAAAGAAAACAAGTTGACCAAAAATTCACAGAGCAACATTTGGGAGAAAAGAATGATTAAAACCTACAGAGTAAAATATGTGACTGGATATGCTAAGGATGAAGCAAAGGAAGTATTTGGAGGGACACCTCTGAACTTCTTATACTGACACTATTTTGCTGTGTGAGAATGACTATTAATTAGAGCAGGGAGAAACCACTGAGTGAGAAACACTTGGATCAGAATTTCCCCCGGCAGTGGGGAGGAGCAGTGGCTGGGACACTCACCTGGGCCATTCTCCAGTGAACACCAAAGTCTGGCAGTGTTGACAGAAAAAGCTGGGAGCTCCTTCTCAGAATCACCTCACCACAGGGGCATTTCACAGGAGGGAGAGACAGATTGGAAGAAGTGACAGATTTGGGATTGCCTGCACCTTGGGGAACACCCCCACCTCCAAGCTCTTGAGCAAAAAGCTGAGCCCAATGATGCCATCTCCTAACTCTGCATTTAATGAGCTCCAACCACTCAAGATCTTTTGAGTTATCTTCCTGAACGTTTTAGGGGCCACTGAACCCACAGAGCTTGGCTAACTATCCTAGGCCAAAAATATCAATCTATTTCACAGGTCTAATTGGCATAAGTTATTCCTGCTGGGTGTCTGGGGAATTGGATGTGTGCCAATTCCTCTTGAAGGTTGTTTACTGATTTGATGTGTTAGAACCTTTCATCATATTAATTATTTATGCCATCAGTTGGAGGAAAAAATAATTGTAAGTAAATGCTTGCTGACTATTGAGACAGCTTAAAAAAAAAAAAAAAAAACAACTCCATAAGCTTGGATCCAGACAAAAAAAAAACCCCAGTCTATCTTAAAAGTCTTCTACACATTTATTAGTGTGCTCAGAAAATTATTTTGTACAAACTGCTGGTGTGCTTCTTTAATTAGATAAAAATATGTGTCACCAGGAACTTGCACCCTCCCAACTCCTTAATTCTGCTTATAAGGAACAAAACAGCAAATCCATCTGGAATGCTCTTCCCATCACTAATAACATAAACTGTGTTTGTTAGCTGACTTAAATAAAGAAATGAGAAGCAGATCTTACACACAAACACAGCCTGTGTAAACTCCTGCCTGTAGGCAGTACATCCATGGGAATGTTTGGAAAAAACCCCACTACCTACTTTATTCTAATTAATTTGTGAGAAATTGAAAACCAAAGGCAGCATCTTTAACAAAAAGGGAAAAGCTCTAATAAAATTAGAACTTCATGGCCTTTTATGACTTAAATCGTTGACCAAGAAGAGAATTTTCAAATCTGCTCATTAATTTTGAGGAGGTTTTTTCATGTTTCTTATTCCCATCAAATGATTTTTGTGTTACTTTATTTTGGGAAAAACAGAAGATCTGTGTTGCTTAAATGCAGACTTGTCTAGCCAGATAAAAACCGTAAGTCAAAAGAGCCTCATTCTTAGTGTTTTGACAGACGAAATACAGTTTCAAATTAAAAATAAATGGCACAAGTAACTTTTTGGTGGAGTGTTGGGAAAATAGGGGAAAAGGTCTTTCCAATTAAACATAACAAAACCCACCAGTTGAATAACAATGCCACTGGAAATACAGAGTGTGCATCTCATTACAAGCAAATTCAGACTTGAAGAGGAACAGTCAAAACCAGCCAAGTGCTCAGTTCTTCTTCTTTCCTACAATGAAAATTCCACCAAAATACTTTGGACCCTAGTTTTGTAGATAAGATTTCAAACACAGCATTGCTACTCCCAGAGGGAGGACCATTTTTTGGGGGTGTCCTGTGCAGGGCCAGGAGTTGGACTTGACCTTGTGGGTCTTTTCCAACCTAGGATATTCTGTGATTCTGTGAACAGGAGCATGGACTAAAACAGTGCAGGAGAATGGTTAATTTGAAAACTAAATTCCCAAATTCAATAGGCAAAACTCTTTCTTCCCCTGCCAGAGTACCTGGATATAAATTCCAGTTTTGCACAGCAGATGAGAATAATGTATGAGAGTGGTGCCTTGATACCAATCTTCCAGCTGAGAGGGACGTCATTGCACAGCCAACTGTGACAGTTTCTTTTGATCAGAGCAGCAAAAAATCTTTTGGTACAGGACATCAGCTGTTTTCTCCCCTTAGTTAAGAATGGTTTAGATGATGAGACAACTTAATTTGTTTCTTCAAATAAATTTTTGATTTCATATGAGCTAAGTAGAAATTCTATTTTGTCTGTAAGTGAATAACAAATTCACAAAAATCAGCTAAGCAATACAAGCCCACTCACACCTCAGCTGTGATAAAAGGATGTAACCAAAGTTTGATGCTTTTAAAAAGTAATTTTAATTATATTCTTAAGTCTAAACCCCCTTGTTTCTAGGGAATCCATAACTTTTCGTCTCTGAGTTTACAGCAACAAGCAAGTTTGTCTCTGTACTGATATGAATTAGTTATGCTATTGCACATTAATGCTGTGGAAAAATGAAGCTGTTGACAATCAAAAGCTGACAGTGTTGACAACTCAAAAACTGCAGGGTTAATTTCAGATTAGTGCAAAACAAATCCTATTTACCAAATAAAAACTTGTGACTTTTAAACCAAATAATATGGGCTTGAGGTTTTGTTTGTTTGTTCTCTGTTTTGTTTGGGGTTGTTTTTCTCAAAGAACAAACAATGATAGTCTGAATAAGAAATGTTCTAAGTAATGCCTAAATAAGTATTCAAACTGAAAACTTTCTTCAACACTGCAGTAAAAAAGTGTATGAAACAAAGTGACTGAAGATAAAAATGGGGATATTTCTGCTCTTTAGTGTTTGCCTTTGCCCTATTTCTCCACAAATTTTCAGGGTAGGTTTAAACCTTGGTGAACAAAAACATAATCCAAACAAATAATATAATTTTTAACGCTGTTAAGTTATTCTGTGGAGCAGTGCTGAGTGCAGTGTCTTAACACCTCTTAGAATTGTGGCCTTCAAACAAGACACTATCAGGGTCCACCAGTTTTTATTTGTTTTCATAATACTGTTTTCTGAAGAAAAATGCCCAGATTATTGGTATTTGCTGTCCCTAAGTGAATGGTTGGGATGAGCTGTCAAGGAATGGTCAGGATGAGCTCTTAAGGAATGGTCCTTGTGCAGGACCTCATCCTTGTTCTCTGCTTTCCTTTTCTCCTGGTGAGCACAGCCTTATCTTTGAGAGCACTGTGGAATTTGATTTCTTCTACAGCCTTTGGCTGCATTGGGGTCTAGCCTGGATTTCCTGCCAGGCTGCCTAGTCCCAGAACAGGGAATTATGCACCAAACCATGCTTGTTTAGGGTCCATTATGGACCAGACCATGCTTGTTTAGGGTCCATTATGCACCAAACCATGCTTGTTTAGGATCCATTATGCACCAGACCATGCTTGTTTAGGGTCCATTATGCACCAGACCATGCTTGTTTAGGGTCCATTTTGCACCAGACCATGCTTGTTGAGCTGTTCAGGGTCCTCAGTACTTTTTCTGGACCGTGGATCTGGAAGCAGCATTGGGCTGACAGGAGCTCTGCTGGAAGTTTTTCTTCCTGGGGATCTCCAGAGGGTTTGGAACAACAGGGTAGAGCCAGGCAGTCACTGCTGTGGTGCCCTTTGTGACAGGCTAGAGTGGCTCTTAAGAAGTAATCAGCTTCTATTAAGGAGCTTCACTGTGTTTTTTTCCAAAACCTGACCCTTGGCCAAGGCAAGAACAACTTTAACCAGCTGCTTCCCTCACTCAAAAATTTTCCATGACACCAGCTCCATGCAGGCTGCGGGAAGCCTGAATGGCAAAGGTGCTTGGCCCTGAGGGCACATTAAAAACCACTCAGAAAGAGTAAATCCTCCAAGGCTTGTAGAGTCACTCTCAGACTATCACAGCTCGGAGGATTTGGTGCTCAAAGAGAATTTTTTTCTTTCAGTACAAACCCACACTGGATTTTCCTCTACTAAGGTCCTTTGGGAACAGCTAGTGCAAAGAAGTTAGTCCTCCTGCAAGGTATAAAAAGTTAATCCAAGCATTCCCAAGTCCTGTGGGAGGCTGGTTCAGGCACCAGCCCACTGAGGCAGCTTCTCCCTGCCTCTGCAGATCCCTGCTTGAACAGCAAGAAAGAGGCTGAGCAGGGTGGCTCTCAGGTGATGTCTGGTTCACAGTGCTCAAGAACAACATGAAGCCAGAAAAAGGACTCTCCAGATGTGCAAAGGGTAATTTCTGCAGCCTGTTGATTGCTCTGCTCTTCCTAACATCCTGTCAGCACAGTACTCCCCAGGCTTGGGTTTTGTCTGTCTATGGAGAAAGCACACTCCCAGTTCTACACAAAAATTGTGTGTATTTTCTGCACCCTCTCTCACTGACCTTGATCTAAGGCTGGCTCTTTATTCTCAACATACAGCCAGGCAGCTGTAATTATTGCTTTATGTGCCTGATACATTTCATCTGAGACAACACATTTCAGCTGGAGGCTGATTTGACAAAGGGAATCCAGAAAAACAGATTTGTTTACATTGTCGGGCTGGCAGCATGTGGACTGCTTGACTTTTGTTTGAAAAAGTAAAAAAAAAAGGCACTCTGTGAAGTGGCTTCCAAAGTACTGCTATCAAGATTCAGAAAGTTAGTCTTTTTCACCATTGAAAAGTGTGACATTTATAGCTCACTTGCTGATTTTTTGTTTCTTTTTTTTTCCTTCTGTATGAGTAGCTCTCAGCACATTGTAAAAGGAAAACTTGAAACGTCCATTAAAAATAATTGAAGCTGAGGGAAAAAAAAGTGAACAGATAAAATTACTAGTTTTTCACTTCCATAGAAAAAGGCCAAGAAGGACATTGCATAACAAAAGCCAAAGGAAACTTTTTAAACATAAAACTTCTTGAGAGTTTGGGACAAGTGTCCTGCAGTTCAGCAGATAACCAGATCACATGCACAAACACCTTTCGTTTGGAGCAACTACAGTGAGGTTCTGTGCTCCAAGTCATTTTTCCTTGGGATTTTTATTATTTATCTATATACTAAAAAAATGGATAATATTGATATTAGTTCAATTGCTCTGCTGACTCTCTGACTTCAGATTATTTTACTTCAAATTTTTTCCTGCATCTGTAAATTTAATTAGCAAACAATAAACTCTTCTGCAATAATCACTTCTTTGTCCTTTGCTTACAGCGTTGGGTCATGTACAATCCTCCTTGCTTCATACACATAAACTCACTCCTCCCTTTAATGGCCAGTGTTGTATTTCTGTCAATTTACTACCCAGAGTAGCTGCTACGAGCTCTGTAGGACAAGAGTGGCCTTAAAATGCAGCAGGTTCAGCTCAGGAAAAGCTTCATGAAGACACGGCCAGCAAAGCCCTGGGAGAGACTATCCAAGAGGGCTCAGTTGGAGACGTTCAGGGACAGACCAAAAAGGCTCTGTGATGAGAGAGGATCCCCTCTGGGATCTCCTGGTGCTTGTTCTGTTCTTATTCAGTGATTTCCTAGGAAAACTAGCCTGTTTATACAAACAGAGTGTGACCCAAGTGTGACATCCTCACATTGTTCCTCCTGTCCAAGGAACGAGAACTTCCTCCTCCATTTCCTCCATCACTGGCCTCCAGGTAAGTGTTTGAGCCCCAAATGCCAACTCCTCCCTGTCCCTGCCTCTACAGATCAATCCCTTTCTGTCCACACCTTCCTCCAGGCACCTCTGCCCCTGTTTCTGGCAGCCTCTGACTGTTCTTTCTCCTCAGCTGCATAAATCTTCTCTTAAATGCTCCCCCACTGGGCATCTCCCCGTATCTATTCCTCTGGAAATACTCTGTGTCCTTTCTGCTGCTTCCCATGGCATGGTAGGTGTTTTAGGCAGCAAATGTAGTCAAGACTCAGGTGTGCTCCCAAGTACTTCTGTTTGCCTTCCCTCTCTCAGTTCATTGATTTCACAAATGAAAAATTGCCTTTTAGTGTATTTGAGGGGCTTAGGAAAGCTTGGAAATAGAAATTAGCCTGAGGACTATTAGAGATGTGTTTTGTCTTCTTTTGTATTTAACAAATTAATAAAGAAAAAGAGAATTAAACATACTACTGAAGAAGAGGAAAGAAGCCACACTGAAGGCAAGAAGTAGCAAATATGAGACAGAGAAGCTAAAATGAGAAGAATCCTCTTCAGGGTGAATTCAGTCATTAATTCAGTTCAGTTCAAACACCAGTCTTGCTAACGCTGCCCTCATGGCAACTCAGTCAGGTTTGATCATCAAAGGATGCAAAAACTGCCCCAGCACCGTGGTAGCACAGAAGGAAACTTGTCAGAGAGCACTGTCAGGAAAAAAATTAATCCTCAGTCCTTGGCTGCCCACTCCCTGTTGATAAATCCTCTGCAAGGGAGGATCCAAGCAGAGCCACCATGTCCCTGCCATGACATCCACGTCACCCAAGCAGCTCCTGTCCAGTCCAGCTCTCCAGACTCTCCTGGTGTTTAATCCCCTGACAGGTTGCACCAGAGTGGAGAGATTTCAAACTGCAGCCAAGCAGGATTTTGTGGTGGTCAGAGCAGAGTCTCCCACCTGACAGTGTACCTTAGCTGGTTTGTTGGCTCTGGGAAACCTCTTGTGCTCAGCTGCCACTTCAGAGCTCGTTGTTTATTGGGATGCTCCTGGCTTCCCTTGGGAGTTTTGCTCCTGGGAAAGCTCCTGATCAACAAGTAGCAGCTTGAACACAGATCTCTGCAGCTGAAGCACTGATCTGGCAGGACCTGTTGCAAGCTCAGGAGCACAATCTCAAGCTGTCACAAATGTCACCCCCCTTGCAATGCCTTCTGCTGTTCACAGTGTTTATTCGACAATGTGAAAATGCATTCCCCCGTGGTACTGAAAGGCACTGCTTCATTATCCCACATAAACTGGCATAAAATATATTAAACTTTTATGGTTTTTATTGCTAACTTTGGGTCACGGTGAAACCTGTGCTTGGCTAAGGGTGTGAAGTGTAAATATAATGAAAAGCTGCATGACACTGATAGATCCAATTGATGAGAATCTGTTGGCAATGTCAATAACACTGTCAAGAAACAGAATGTTGAATTTTTGGTCAGAAGAACCAGGCATGTTATGAGCAGGTTTTCATTTTTTAAGGATCTAAGGGGTTTTGTCGTGCCATAATTAGGCAAAGGTCTCCCTCCCAGAGGTGCCCCTTTACCACAGAGCAGGGCAGATTCTCCATGTGTGTGATTTGCTGCAAGCCACTGGAGCTTTTGATGTGCTCTGCTGCACATCACCTGTCATTAGCACTTAACAGGAGCTTATTAACAGGGTAATTTCACTGTGATGCTGCAACAGCCACAGCTGAAGCATGTGCCAAGAAACATAACTGTTTATCCATAAATATCCATTTTCTTTTCTTTTGGTAATAGAGCAATATGGGTTTTCTTCAAAAGCAGCTGGATGGATTGTTTGGTCCATGCATGGCTTATGACTGAACTGAAGTGGAAAGTGCTTGCTAGGTACTGGAAATATAAGTCATCTTTATCATCTGCTGCCAATCTGACCTTCCTGGGAAGGTGTATTCTGTAGGAAATTAGAAGCAGAAGTGGCACAAAGTGAAAGGAAGTAAACACAGTCAGTCAAGCAAAAAAAAGACAGATGTTGCACATGTTCCTGTCTTCTGGAGTAATGTGTGCAAGTGCCATGGATGTAGGAAGGGTTTCGACAGGCCAGAAAGAATCAGCACAAGCTAATATGATATGTGACATAATCATATAATTAATATAATGTAATAATATAGCCTAACACAAACCACTGCTTTCCAACACTGAGAGACCTACTTCGAAATATTTTGCTAAAATAGTATTTTCTCCTCTAAATGAACTGACAACAAATCTGAACTTCAGCAGGCAGTCTGGGGGACTGGGGGAGTCAGGAGCTCCAAGCTCTGCCAACTCAAGTGCTCCTTGAGGAAGTGGCTCCTCCTTGTCTGACTTTTGTTCCCTTGGGCATTTTCTCTGGTAGTCCTTAGGGACAGGGGCTGTCATTTACCACGTATTATAAAGGACAGGCTTGGCAAAACAATCCCTCCCCTGCCACCCTCTCTCCCTCCGGTAATCCTACCAGTCTTTAGCTATTATTTGTATCAATATTTCTATTTCCAGGGGTTTTAGGCTCCTCTCAGGTTATTGCAGTGCCTCTTCCTCAGCTCCTCTGAAGGAAACAAAGATTCAGATGTAAATGACTGAAAAAACCAGGCGGGCATCTTTACCAAGATGTATTTGTGTGGATTTGTTCTGGCAGAAGGATGCACCTGAAAGAGTGCTAATGGGAATTTGGCTCACAGGATGGATAGAAACCCAGAGGAGGTTTGTTTTTGCAGTGAATAGTTCACCCTGTTGAAAGGCTGCAATCTGTATGAGGGTGTACACATATATATTTATCACTCTTTTTTATGCAGTCGCATAAAGATACTGTTCTAGCAGCTGTTTCAAATAAAAGAAGCCTCTGTGACTGGTGCGTTGGTAAAGATCACTTGTAAAGAAAAGATCTTACTACACTGTGGACCTGTGTCCTATGCAGAACACTTGTTTTAGTTACAGCACTTCTGGATTGCAGGGTAGAGAAAATAAAGCATCACAATATATATTTTTTAAGTTGTTTGTTTATTTGTTTTGGGGGTTTTGTTTGTTTTTTGTTTTTTGGAAGAACTGAGCCAATTTTTTTAGAACTAAATAAAATAATTCTGAAAACTGCAGCCTTCCATCAGAAACTCTTGATGCTGAAGGCAGAACAGGCTGGGGTTTAGATCCTGGATGTGAACTTGGATTTGCATTTTTTCTTGTCAGAAGAGTATTTTTAGCTCAGAGGCAGGCCAAAAACCAATGACATAGCTTCACTGAAATTTCATAAAATCAATTTCTAAGCCTTCTTGGACCTCAAAGTCAGTAAAATTCAATTTGCTTTAAGCCACAAACTATATTTCTTAATGTGTTTTGGTGGGCAGCCAACAGTTCACATTTGACAAAGGCTTTTGTTCTGTGTGCATTTTCTGAACTTCTGACATTCTCTTCTTCTGACATTTTTCCTCTCTTCTGGATTATTTGAAAGAGATGCAGACTCCTGTCCCACTGCTGAAGTTCCAAGAGCACAGAGGCTCCTCCTTGCAGACACAGAAATGGTGGAAAGGGACAGAAAACCCTTCATTCTGCAGTGGGGCTGTTGACATCTTCAGCCTTCCTGAGCTGAAAACATCTACAGCCTGGACTTTGAATTCATTAATCTCATCATGAATTGGGAAAATTATGCCAATTTGAGTATTTATTTTCCAAAGGCTGTAATAGTGAATATTTAACAAAACAAGCAGGATTTTTTTTTTCATAATCTGCTTTAAAAAGCATCTGGCAGGAGGCAACACCTGTCCAAGCTACATCAAGTATTGTGGTTGCACTGACATGAAAAAGAGAAGCTTTTTCTCTTTGTATCACAAAAAGTGAAATATAAGAAATCCACTGTTACAGCACTGCAAAGGATTTCAAGCAAATTACTCTAGAGTTACCCTGGTTTAACTTGAAGCAGAAATGGGAACAGAAGTCTTCCAATTATTGTCAGAAAATTCATGATGACTGAAATACGCAGAAAAATCCCACATAGCTGTGATGAGCAAAAATCCTGCCAACTTGTGCTGCATCTAGAAGTGTAAACATGTCATGGCAGAGAGACAAAGCTGCTTTGATTAGCACAGGTCACCGCTCGTTTATTCCAAATAATTTCATTTTTCAGAATCCCGTTGTGCACATTCAACCCACTTCACTACTTCTGTGGGAGCAGAGACAGATTCCGCAGCTCTGCAAGAATTTATTCTCTTTTTCAAAATTCTGGGTGTGGGTTGAAGTGCTGTTTTCAAGTTTGTCAGCAGGCTGCTCTGAAAAGGATGAATGATAAAGCAGGCTCTGATTCCGGGGATGTGTTTTGAGATGCGATGCACGTAGGGAATGAGGGACCGACTAAAAATCTTGGAGAGCAGGGAAAAGAGAACGTGGGGAAAACATTTAAGTCTTCAAGCTATTTCAAATGATGTTTGTCATGATTTTGGAGGTCTATCATACACAGCAGGTGTGGATTTATTGCACAGATGTTCCCTTTATTGACTCATAGAATGCAGGCCTTGTGTCTGTGTTGTTCTACACACTCCTGAAGTTTCACAGCTTCACTGATTTCTGCACTAGAGCTTGGGTGGCTTAGAAAGCAGGAAACAAGCCCCCACTGAATAGGACTCATAATTTACCCAAAGATTAAAGAAAGGTGGGTGAGAGAGAGAAATAGCATGGCTTTGGGGTTACAAGCTAGGCTGTTTTCATTTTTCTCTGAGATACAGATATGTTCATCTAAGCCCTCATTTATTTAAGTGTTATAAATCTTGTTGCAAACAGCAATATATGAGTCCAAAAGATGTGAATATTTCAGTAAGGACTGGTAAAAGCTGAGATGTAATCATTGTCTTGAAATTGTCTTCCTTTTGACCCAGCAAGAGGCAGTTCCAGTTCACTCTGTTGTGAGCAGTGTTAATCCAGTAAAATCTAAAAACTTGTTCCCAAAGGCCACCGAAGCCAGAGAGAAGAACTGTTGATTTCAGCAAGTTGTGGGCCTGGCACTTCTGTTCTCAGACAGGAAGAGGAATGACCAGAAAGGAATATCTATCATTGTTTGCCATTAGGACAGAATTTTAGAATAACATCACTTGAAATTATAAAGAAAGAGATTTTTCTGAAGTTAATAAAATTACAAAAGTGTGGAAAATAGTGGTATGAATAGGCATAGACCTCTTTTCTAGAATTTATCCTATGATATTTTCTTTGTTACAATGAATTTCTGCATTCAAATGAGACATGGTCATGTTCCCATAGGAGTTAAATTATGTTTTAGAGGGAAACTTCTTTCTATTTTCTCACTGCTGCCTAATGATAAAACAAGTTGGATGATTTGTAAGGAGTAGGGCATGTTGAAGAGAATACAATGAAATAAAAATTAAAAAAAAAAAAAGAAACAAAAAAAAAAAAAAAAAAAAAAAAAAAAAACAAAGAAAGGAAAATAAACTTAAGAGACTGCTGCATCACCTACTGCTGTGAAATGAAACACTGTCCTCTTAGTCCTTTTTGTCCACAAGCTGGCCAGCTGTTATTGTGTCTTTAGTTATAGGGTGACATTCCAGACAGTCTCGCTAAACCCTGGGATGGGCTGAAAAAGAGCAAATTGACAGCTCATAAATGCATATTTGTACCTATCTGTAAGTATGTTTGATATTTGCAGTGGTCACTGACTTCAAAGCAATGTTGTTCTGTTATCACAAGGAGTTTAAAATAAGAATCCTTTTGAGCCACAGTAAAGGGCATATTATCATTTCTTCCAGAAATACTTCCAATGGCTGATTGTACAACCATTTTCATTAACATAAGACCTTTAATAAACCTCTCTTAATAACAAGAAAACATGCACAGGATGTGGAAGGCTTTTCTCTGGGTCTCTAACCTAAACATTTTCCCTCCTTTTGTCCCCTCCTTTCCCAGAGGTGTCAGCAGCATTGTGGGGGCCATGTCTGCTTTAGAACAACAAGAAATCTTGACTAGAACAGCTGCCTGGAGGCAAATCTCAGCACTGCTGCCTTCTCTCTGACATATGTGGCAATTCTAGTTTCAAACTGTCAGAAGAGCTGATAAAGCTGGAGAATTAAATCTAAAAAACATCATTTACTAACTTTCTAACCGTATAATCAGCAGCACCCTCGTGCTGCCTTCCAGCAGAGGACCAGCCCCTGGTCAGGTTGAAGGCTCCTGGTTGTGAAAAAGGTTCTCTTCTGTCAAACTCCCAGAAGGATATCACAGTTTCTTAATGGGTTTCACAGTTTTTTAATGGGTTTCTCCCATTCAAATACAACAAAGCTGCTGACTCAAAAACATTCAAACTCTTCTTTGCAGAAGCTGCCACGCTATTTAGAAAGAAGAAGAAATTAAAAACCAATGACTGTGGAATAAAAACAGGTGACTCAAACAAGGAGAAAGGAAACAAAAACCTGTCGAGCCCAGTGTTGCTGTGGAGGCAGAACCTTGCACCCCACAGCTGCTGGTGCTGCAGGTTTGCAGACATCTCTGGGTTTAGCTTTACCTTCAAGCCTATTCTTGGTTTCCTCTTCCAATTCAGGAGCAAAACTGCTCCTCTCTTCCTGTTTTTTTGTCACAGATCCCATGATATGCCTTAGAATGCATGCAGGTAAAGCAGATATTAATTTAATAAATTCATTAATTTAGATAAAGCAGAATCTAGTGAAAGGATGTGAAATACATGGAAATAATTTGAAATTAGATTAAAAAGGGTTATGAGTTTAATGGAGGGCTATTTAAAATGCAGGATGAGAATCTTAGACAAAAGATGGTTGTTGTCTGAATTCCAGTTTTTCCAATTCTCCTGAGAGACATGAGAAGCCTCTAGAAGATGGAAGACCAAAATAAAATGAAAATTTTAAAACAGGAACCATGACTTTATCCTTAAAACAAATTTATTTTCCTCAGAGCAGATGATAAATAATGTTTGAGCCTTTCCTAGCTGTTCCCATAAAAATTCAGTATTTCCCTGCAGGATTCTGAATTTATTTTCAGTTACAGCAAGTTGATCTTCAAGGATAAAAAGGGAGACTACCAAACTTGCCTCCAGGCTGTGTTTGTCACCAAAGTGCATTGCCTGGCTCTATCCATCACCATTTAGATGCTTAGGGCTATAAAACCCATTCCTAGCCTTGCAACTCCTGATTTCCACTGCTAAAACCCTACCCCAATTGCCTTTTTTTTTTTCTACCCTTTTTCCAGTCCTTCTTTGAATCTTCGTAATTTTAACTTTGTGATCCCTTCCTCCACACCTCTTGTATGCCAGAGCCAGAGAAGCCTCAGCTTATGTCTCCAGACTCACTGGGAGGGTTTTATTTCAAGTTTCACGTTCCAAGGAGTGTGATGACTCCTTGACCTGTGTGTAATTCATACTCTGTGACTAGAAGAGAAGAGAAAGAAACTGGACTTATCCCCAACAAAGCTCACTATTTTCAGTGAGGAATGAAAAGGACAATTTTGTACTCCTGGACTGAAAATTCAAAGATCTTTTCAACAAACTTTGTAATTTTCTGCAAGTTATTTTAATAATTTTGATTTTTTTTTTTCCCTATCCAGGAAAATAATCCCAACCAGGTGTAATATCTTAGTCTGCATTCTTTTTCTCACAAGTCTGGGTAGCAATGAAGCTTTGTGTGGAAAGGTTTTATTTTCAGTTTTGAGGGGAGGGGATGGGGATGTTGGTGCTCATATAGATTTTAAATAAAGTTAAATGAGGTCATAATTTTAGCTGGGCTAAATTACAAAAAAACTTCTATGACTGGTATGATTAAATCTCCTAGGCAAGACCATTTTATTTTGAGAATCATCATACATTAGTATTGCCTATTTTGGACAGTGAAAAAGAAACATCTTTGACCAACTTTTCCAGAAAGAGAAACCATAACAAACTGAGAGCATGCAATGTTTTTTTACTGTCACTAATCCCCAGGATGTTTCTGAAAATTAGAAAAGTTACTAGTCTGAAATGCAGAAAATTATCAATCAGATCCAAACTGGAGAACTAAAAATAATGTTTGCCAAAGCTGAACGGCTTAGCAAGGCCAGTTCCTTGAAGCTGGTAAAGAGTAATGAAGAAAACTGAGAGACAGAAATAAGAACTATTTAAATAATGTGTGATTTGATGGCAGGCAGCAAAGACAGGCAATTACATGGGGAGTGCCTTTCATCAGTAAATAATTGCAAATATAAAATAAAAAACTGCTTATCAAAGAAAGTACAAAACTTTTATTCTAGAGTAGAAATAATGTTAATATTGTACGTCCCCTAACCTTGAGTAATCTCCAAAATACACAGGGACGGCTGATGCAAATTAAGGCCTTGAATTGGTGATACCTTGGTTTAAACATTAAGGTTCTGCTGCTAAAGACTTGAGTAAATAGCAATCAATTTAGGCTGTGATTTTCAGTGTCTGTAACCCATGGGGACTGGGTACTGCAGGTCTCAGAGCAGATCTATTATCTCATACCCAAGATGATTTTTCATTAGTGCTTTTATTAATTTAAATCAGATATGTGCTGTGGAGGAAGCTTTTGTAATCCCCCTGGTCTCATAAAGCTGGTTCTATTACAATCTAAAGAGAGTGCTCAGTTTACAGCCTTGTTAACATGCTAACAAGCAAGATTTTATGTTCTACAAGCCCCTTAATAAAGTGATAAATTAATTAGCTTGCCTGGACAATAAAGGTCTGAGACCATCAACTAATATGAATTTAATTTTGCTTGTGTTTCAAACAGGGGCACTCACATCCCCACAACAAAGCTTTCAAGGTCAGGTCAGTGGTGTCAGGACTGGGTATCTACTTGGCCTCTCTTCACAAAAGTAGAATTTGTCCTGTAGCTCTTTCTCTGACAATTAAAAGCAGAAACCCCAGCCACCACTGGAAGCCTTCTTTGCTGCTCTAAACCCAACAGTAAGTAATATTTTTCTTCTGCAAGAAAGAAGGTTCCTATAAGTACTTGGCTCTCAGTACTCAGTGACTTTATTAATTTTTTTTCTCCTTCCACTCTTTTTATGCCAGTGGAGAGAAAGTTGCCCGCCTCTAATTAGTGAAATGCAGGATTGATCTGAATTTCCTATTCCTGTTTGGAATTTCAAAAGTTTATCCTTGCTCCTGCTTCACCCATACCTATTACTAGAATTTCATGTCATCCTCTGAAGTAAAATATTGGTTGCCCTGCTCTTCTGGCTCTACTTCACACTCTTTTTCCTACCCTTCCTCACCCCACCTTTTATTTCTTTATCTCTGCATTATTTTGTTTTTTTTAATCTGTTGTTAAGGACATAAAACTCTGAGCTCAGCCTGACCCTTGCACTTGCAAGCTGAGTCTGTTCACTTGCTTCCTGGAAAACCAATATTTTGTAGGGATGCAGGGAAACCAAGCAGCCATGCAGCCCAAGCTGGGAACAGGACACAGCTGGATTATTGGCAATTAGCAAAGAGAGAAGCAAAGGATTACAGGGCTTCAATCTATTCTGTGTGAAATAGAGGCATGAAATATTATAACCTTTTAGCATTAGCAGCAGCCATAAAGCCAAGAAAACTTATTGGAATCCTGCTTGTTTAAAATTTAATGGTGTTTTCCTGCACTGCAGATATTGTTATGGCCAGATCATAGTTAAACACATTATAGGATTCTGAACTGTAGACATTAGTGGAAACAGACACTAAAATCCAGAAGGGGTATCATTTTCTAAGTGAGGATAAGAGGTATCAATCCATGTCTTTCAAAAGTCTCATTATAAAGTCTAAATACTTTATGGATAAGAGATTCAGATAATTCCCAAGCTGTTTAGCAACTGGAAATATACCTCAGGTGATAACTTTACTAATGGGTTTTCAGCTGCAAACAGTCCAATTGTGGCTCCAAGGTTCTAGAACATTTTGTTTGTTCATTTGTTTGTTTGTTTATTCAGTGTATGTTTCTTCAAGAATAGAAATAATAGGGCAGGTTTTCATTTGTTGCTTGGGGCTTTTGTTTGGGGTTTTTTTTCCCTAGAGATCTTAAGGTGACACATGAAAATTTCTTCATCTTAAAGGCAAGCAAATAGAAGACCTTTATAAACAAGCAGCTTCAAATATCTTTGCTAAGATTACCATGGATGTCTAAGAATTGTCTGTCCAGAAGGATCTGCAGTGAGCAGCCTCTCTTTGGGTGACAGAAACCTCACAGATCTTTGCACTGTCAGAAGCAGGGAAAGAGTCCCATAAATCAGAGGAACAGACATCAGTGAAGGCTGTTTTAAACTTCTTGCAACCCATTATTCTTAAATACTTTCCTAAAATTAATTATATAATCAGTGAAGACATAAAAATTATGCTGAAAAGCAAAATGCAATTAAATGTTCAAATAGCTGCCATGTTGCATCTGAATGAGAAAGAATTTATGTTGATAGTTCTGATTCATAGACAAGGTTCAAAAATAGTTTTTTTGCTATTTAAGAGGGTGAAAATTGTAGACTGAGTGGGTGGTAATGAATAGGCTTGGAGGAATTTGGTTTGTATAAGGAAATAAACACATTTGAACCTTGAATTATGAAAAGACAGAGGGCAAGAGCATGTGATTGAAAGATAACACTTGTTCAACAAATAATTTAGAGGTAGGCTGCAAAAGGTTGGGAGAATATATCAACATGATTGCAACTGTAACATTAGGAAAAGAAGTTTAAGATTAGAAATATCTTTTAAGAAAATAAATACCCTGCTTTTAAGGGAGGAATTAGCAACAAAACACTGTACAAGGGAAAAATGAGAAACCAAAGTCGTCAAATTCTTACACTGAGTGCATGTTGACAAAGAAAGCCATTCTCACACATTTTTTAAATCCATCCTTTTTTCTCCCTCAATGTCAAATTAAGTACTTGTGATGAGAATGGCAAGAGGTAAAATCCAGAATGGATTGGGTGCACCGTGCTCTGTGATCAGGTCCCTTCAGTGAGAGCATTGGCTTCTTTATGATGCTGTACACATCTCCTGACACCCCTTTGGTGATATACAACCCCCTAAGGTTAAGGAGGCCATTTCTGCATGTGTGTATTCAACCTATGATCTTCAGCAGAGCTGCACTTCTGTATTTTACTGGCACGGGCATCTGTCCACCAGGAATTGGGGTAAGCACTGTAGGTCACTGACAGAGAGGAAGGAACAGCTGCTATCAGAGCAGAATTGATAAGTGATCTTTTGGAATGGATCTTTTTGAATGAATCTTTTCTCATTTCATCTGAGACACCCTTTCTTATCAACAGCAGTAAGGTGTATTTTTTAAAGTCTTTTCCTTGCTGGCGATCTTTCCAGTGGGACAGCAGCATTTTCAGACTAAATTGTTATTCTTCAAGATTTCTAGTAATCTTTAAGTTCCCACACTTGGTGTGTTTCATTAAAACTCTACTGCAGTTTTCAGGAATAGATCATCCATTTCCCCCAAAGAAGTGCCAGGCTCCTGTTATCTTTGGCCCAGGTCACTCTGGTACTGCCTGGGGACCCCAGTGAGGTCAGATACTTGGGCAAAAGCTCAGACCTTGGCTCTGAATTTGGGGAACGCTTGTCAAACAGGAGTAATTCCAAATCAGGTGTTCTGGAATTGCAGAACTGATAGTTTTCCATAAACAGAACTACCAAGTGTGCAGAAACATAAGGGCAAAAGGAACTGCAACTACTTCAGAAGAAATGTTGGATTCCAACCCTGTTTCAATATATTATAGGTATGTTCTGAAAAAAATTGCATCAGCCCATCCCAGGAAATCAACTTGTTATGTTCAAGGAGAAATAACCACCAAGACAAATGTAATTGACTTCATTGCAGTTCTACAGAAATAGTTCACAAACAATATTATAGCTAATAATGCCATGCTGCTGGGAAAAGGAAAAAAAAAAAAAAAAACAGTCTGGAAAATATAACCAGACTAAATAAGACACAGAGCAGTTCTCTGTTCTGCCCAGCCCTACTGAGACCTTGGCTGGATTCATGTCTCTGGGCAAAAATCTATTAGGAATTACTATTTCTCACTGTGCCCTGGGACTGAGCTGAACAGTTCCTGCCATCTTGTGCCTCATCCTTCCCAGCCTCTGATTCCCAACCAGCACTCTGTGTAAGAGAAACAAATTTATTCAAGGTTTCTGCAGAAAATATTATTGCCTTTGATTAGAAGAGGCAGATAAGTCATCATCAGAGTCACAAAGAGCAACCCCAGAGAAAGGAAAAGGCAGGAGAGCTCTGTGCAGCCTGGCTGGCTTAGGAACCTTTCCTGCTTGTGCTGAGTAACCCAGAGATGTTTATTTGCCTCCTTCTCTTCCCTCCCCTCGTCTAAAAAACAGTCTAGACATTAAGATTTAGATTTTCTGGAAAATATTTGTTCCATTTTATCAGCACACGGTAAGGTAAGAAGATTTAATGTGCTAAAATAGAAAAAGTAATTGATGTTTTATCTAGGGATAATTATCTGTCTTTCACATTGCTTTTTCCCACACAGAAGCTCAGCTAAAAACACTCTTTTACTTTTCAATTATATTTCTTCTAGAAGACCTTTTGCTTGCTAAAGCTTCTGAAAACATGGAATGGGATCTACATAGTACAGCTAATAAAAAAAGGCACTATTAATCATAATCATAAATTGTGATCAAGTCCACTACAGGTGTAATTTCTCTCTCTCAGAATATGATAAAAGATAGGATTAATCATTTAATATGCTAGTCACAGCAGTATTTTTCTTTTAGACACATTCTGGATATACTGGATATGCTGAGTATCACAAAAAAAATTGGGAGAAAAAAATAAAAATATAATTCTTTTTCAATGGAAATTACTGTAAAGAAATCTGGCAGCTCTGTTTTTCTCCTTAACTTATATCACAATTTAGCCTTAAGTCATAACCTCCAAATCTGCCTCTTGAAGTTTCCAGCTTACAGATGTTGAGCTCATAGAAGGGGATCCTTAATAAAATATCAAATGCGTTCATCTACAAATGTCATGAGGGCCATAAATCAAAATCAGGGGTTTCTGAAAAGCTGCTGTCTCTGTAAGGCATGAAATCAAAGTTCAAGATTCACTGTAGATTTTTAAAATTGTAGCTAAAGCTCAGCAGTTTTGTAGAGTCCTCATTAAATTCTAATTTTATATCCATGATGGGCAAGAGTCATAGAAAGGCACCCAGATTTCTGCCTGATTGGACAGCCTAGAAGATGAACATGGTTCTAAGAGTATTTCATCTGTGCTGTATAAATTTGCTATTAAAGCTATGAATACAACTTGTCCTTTTAAAATAAAACCCAACAGGCTAAATAGTCTAATTTATATCTCCACTGAACTCCAGCATTAGGGCATTCTGTGATCTTGTTAACTTCTGGGTCAGCAGTTTTGCTGGCCCCAAGACCTTCAATTTTCCTTTAAATAGAAACTTAACAATTTGCACTGATGACTTGGAGAATAAAGCAAAAAAATTCCTTGATTTGGAAGAAGAACCTAACAGCAAATCCATTTGGATATTCAATGGAAGTTCTGAATTTAGACATCCTAATGCTGAGTAAAAAAAAGAACAAAGATGAAGGGATCACTCACTTCTGTGCAGCATTTAAGTCACACTAGGAATATTTTGTTCAGTTTTGATCTTCCCAAGATTGATAAAGACATTGTAAAAATTGCCAATATAATGTCCTTGAGGGATTTCATAAGATTTTCAAGGAGAAAATCCTCATCTCTATTTATCCTATTTGTTATTGACAATAGGTATCTAGTGGCATCTATTAGTAGGCACCTACCTGTCTAGGGTCCTGCCTTGTTAAAAAAGTAGTACAAATAATTCCAATTTAACTTCTGATTTCAAAGCTAAGCTTTTTTATTATTTTTTAGGAGGACTGTTACCTCAGTCAAATTCAAAAATTTCAAATTTTGTGCCTGTGCTCCAACTCTTCTAGAGGTACCCTAAAAGAAGCAGCCAAAAAAACCTTCTAAATACTTTTTCTTTTTAAGAATTCAGGCCTAGAAATGTATGAAGTTATCAATTCATATAATTTCACACCTGACTCTCTATACAACAACCTTTACTGTCTGTAATTTTTTTTTTTTCTGCTTGGATGATTTTTCTTTTTTTGTATCAAGTGTCATTTTGTCCTCTGTTATTTTATGTCTACTTCACACAAAAATTGTCATACAAATGTGAGCCAATGTTTAAATCTGCAATCTCTGTACCCTGTTAGATGTGAATTCTATTTATACATATTTGTGCTGATAGACAGAATTCTACACTAGGACTCCATCACTTGTAGAACTCTTTGCCACTGGAGATTAAAATGTGATTTTTGTCTTCCTTTTAGTTAAAGGAAGCTAAAGATAGATAAGCTCAGTTCAATCGTGTTTCTTTCCCACATCTGAGTTATCTGAGGTGTCTGATAACATCTTGACCTGAAGATGTTGAGAAAAATGTATTATCTTTGCAAATTAAATTAATTTCAAAGACCTGATAATTAAAAAGGCTGGAGAAAATTGTGTAGCATTATTTTCTTCAGTTAATCAAAGAGAAGAGTAGGTGGCAGTTTCATAGGGTTCAAACAAAAAAAGTCTCTCATTGAACCAGCTCCTAGGATAAGGTAGATACTACAGAATTTTCTTTCTTACCTCTTGCAAAATGCTCATGCAAAGTGAGAAGACATGCGTTGAAATTAAGCATAAAAATAAAGCAATTATTAGACACTTACAATCTTTTTTTCAGGGTTTGCAGGTTCTTTTTTATAATCAGTATGTACAAACCACCAAATTTGTCAAACAGTGTAACAGATGAAAGCCATGCCTTTCTTACTTTGCCCTTCTGGAACTGCTCCCTGACAGATGGCCTTACTGTCAGCATCAAGGCTGATTTTTATTTTTCTTTTCAGGCATGCTGGTGAATATTAAGGCCTTTTAAAAAGAACGAGTGTGAAGGTAAAACCCACTACTGATTGTATTAATTGCCTGAAAGCTTGATTTAAAATGTAGGATTTTTAGAGAATGGTCGTTGCTCCACAGTGGAAGGAGCAGGAGCAACCTTCTAGGCATTGTTTCATAGTATTTTGCTCAGCCCATTAGATCTATACATGCTTTAAGCTGCACAATAATTTATTTTGCAACTGGCAAATCATTATATACTTAAGGAAAGGTGCAGCTTCTGAGTTTCAGCACAAACACAAAGAAAAGGGAGAGGCAAGGGCTGCAATTAGCTTCCCAAAACCTTTCACTTTGAATTCCGTGGTTGGTTTTGGGGAGACATTTTTATTCTCTTCTTCTTCTTTTCTCTGTGTTATTTAAGCAAACAGTTATGAAATAGCCAAACAAATTACAAAACAGGCTCCAAGTTAAATTTAACCTCACTATATCTGAGAATTTGAGAAGGCAAGTCAAGCACAGGCAGCCTTCCAAAAGACCTCAGTCCAGCTCTACCAGGGTCAGCAGCCAACACGTTTCCTCAGGCTCTGACTTTATCAGGAGGGGAGACAGCTATAAAGGAAAAGCAGCATTTTCCCTCAAGTAATGTGATTATTTTTACGCTTCCTCCACCAAAGGTGTCAGATGACATCTTTACACAGAGAAATAGATTTTCTTTCTTAACAGCCCTGCAACTGAAATGAGGAAAATTGACTGTCATCTCCAGTTTTTTAGCTGGGTAGCAATGTGAAGAAAAGTTAAAGGATGTGACCGAGGCAGAATCCCAGCAGAGCCATCTCAATGTGCAGCAGAGTCCAGTCCCCTCTGCTCCAAGGAGCCCATCAGCACAACAACATCACTGTTCCCAAACCTCCACACTCCTTACACTGCCACTGCTGCTGTTCACTCCAGCACAGCCAGGAAACCTGTTCCTGCCCCTTACCTCACTCCCCCATCCATATGGGGACCCAGACAGGTGATATGTGATCATTATAAATGTTAACTCATCAAATTCCATCCAAGAAGCCACACAAGGAAGGACTTTCAAAGTATTGTCTTCTCTTCCATCAGGATTCCCTGACCTGTCCAGGTGAAGTGTCTTGGTGTGAGCTCTCCAGCACAAGGCAGACACCTGAGGGACACACTCTTTCCCCACAGAAATCAAAATTTAAAGTATTTAACATTGCATAGTTCTGGTTTCAAAACTGGCACTACTTGTGCATTGATTTTTGAGTGGAGTGCAGCTACACCATTCTTTATTAAATCCATGCTCTTAGAGCATCACCCATTGTGGTTTTGTGCAAAAAATACCTCTTAGAAATTCCTTAACCTGTACCCTGCTCAGTAATTAATCTTCTGGATGACAAATACATGGGTAACTTTGACACTTTTCTTCTATTTTGACATTTTTTTGCTGGTGTTCCACTAGTGCTTATGGAAGTAAAGGGAATCTATCCCATATCAATAAATCCTGTCAAAATATGGGGGGGTGGAAATCTCTTAATTTATTCATTGTCCACAAAAATAATCCACAGAGCTAATGAGATCACCAGGTCAGAAACCTTAAATTGAAAAGGCAGATAAAAAAATCTGTCAGCTGGGATCAGAGATATAATTCCTTATTTTCTCTTACTCAAGCCATTTTTCAATGCAGACAGGTTTATTCTCAGTCTCTGAGCTCTCATCTGCTGCAGTAAGGCAGTAAATGCATCTTCATGAATGAATCCACTAAAATTTAACTAAATATAAGAAATTATACTCAACAGAGGGGCCAGAACATGTTGTGTTATATGTGTGGTTATAATTGTCCACATAGGATTTTCTCATCGTTGGTGAAAATGAACAATAAAGATTAATGTTGGCACCCTAAAGACATTTTGTTTCATGCATATGTGAGTTCTTATAAAGTCTCATTATGTTTTTATCCAGACAGAAGTACAATTAATTATTCTTTTATGCAGCTTCACCTTCCTCTCCTCAGCCTCCCCTTTCTGTGCATGATACAGGCAAAGGCAACACTGCAAAGTCAGATAAGATAAAATGAATATATATGTAAAAAATATATTAAATATATTACATGAGTTAAATATTTGCTCAAATCTGTCAGGGCAAGTTGAGCACTCTCTGTAGGCAATCTGCAGCAAAACCCTGAGTAGATGAACCTTTCTGAAGCTTCCCAAAATCTTGCTCACCTGTTCCCCAGCTTTGTCAGCTCAAGTAACTACAGCTGTCCTGTCAAAACTACAGGGTTGTCCCATGACACCGACACTCAGTTCATTCTTATTTACAGCCACATCAGCCAGACATCTCCTCCTAAAATGGTTCTCACTCAAAAGCAATGCACTGAGATCCAGAAAATCAGGTTTTCAGAAACCACGATGGTTCTTCTGTTTAAGTCTTCCCCAAACTCCACACACTCTATAAACCACAATTACAACTCATGGCATCTGGCTGTATACAAATTAGAGCTCTTAGCATTTTTTGAAACTTATTTCCAGCCTGGTTTTCTCTATGAAATTCTAGTTTACCACTCAGTGACATTTGAGAAGGGTCTACAGAAAGACTGTCAGGGTACTTTGGAGATGGTGAAATATGATGGGCAACATGATGATGGAAATTACCAATGCCTTGGAAACACCAGTACCGTAAAATTTTCTCTCTAATAAAGCATATCTTTGCAAAAGCAATCTTAAAATACTTTTAAAACCTTCTTGCACTAGAAATATTAAACTTGACGTTACATAAAAACTCAGAGGAAATATCAGTTCTTTAGACATTACTGGAAACAGGGTTATTCATTAAGTCTAATTACCCACTTCTAGTTCAGAAAAGCTATTTCATTTGTGGGCTAACCTCTCTCTCAGATATTTCAGGGGAACTTCCAGTTTCATGGGATCCTGTCCTTGAATTACCCTTAACAGCTTTTAACATTTTGGTATTTTTCTCAAGTTCACGACACTGGGAGCTGCATCTACAAAAAAACTTAGGGTTTCCTGGCAGTGGGGAGATTTCAGGGGTGGTGATGAGTATCTCTGTGCCGTTATCAATTCTTACATTTTCCTCTGAAATTTTCCTACTGCTGGTCTGCTGATCCTTACAGGGACACCTGAAATTAAATGTGTGCCCATCATGTCATTTCTTTTTAGGACTAAAAGAAACCTAACAGCTCATACACTCAAAAACTGAGTACACAAACTTAATACCTCATTGAATATTCAGGCAAATAGGCTTCAGGAAGCTCATGGAAGGCAGTGTTGATGAAAACATCAGGGAATTGAGTGACAAGTGGGTAAGTTAGTTTTTAACAGCTGGAGAGAATCAGCCATCAGTATATCTTAGTTGCAAATTACTGACTGTCAGTATTTGTTTTACAATTGTGATGTTTCAGTTGCTGTTGACAACTGCTTGTTGCTCGAAATTGCAGAGAAGTCTTTACATAAAATACGATATAGCAATTTTTTCAAATCATCCTTTCTTTCCCTAGTAATAAATTTATTCAAAGTTATATAGAGATCACTCTATTTGCATTGGCAATATAAGAAACCCATTTTAGCACTGACCTGTTTGCCCCTTTTAGCTATTTTTCACTCTTTTAGGAGGAGTTTAGGATTAGCAGAATAATCCTAACTAATATTAATAATATAATATTAAACGATAAAATATTTTCCTTTTTGCATAATATAATATTAAACTAATATGATAGGTAATAATATTAAAGTATATAATATAACATTAATATTAATACAAAATATTATATACTATTAAACTATAAAATATTTTTCTTTTTGCTTTTCCTGTCATACATTTCCTGAAGAATCAATGTCTTCTGAATGGATTGAACAATTAGAGCTCTGTCTAATACAGCACAACACCTGATTGGGGGGGGTCTATTTTTAAATTTACTTCCCTCTTTATGGGTTCTGTCCTACAAGCTGCACAGTGTGGGGTGTGAGGAACTCCTCCTCTACCATTTAACCAGGAGGCAGCAGGTGCAGCACTCCCATGCCCTGACAGATGAAAATAATTTGGCAACAGTTGAAATCAGCCTTGAAATCAAAGAGTGGTTATCAAGGACAACATAACAGGAAAACAGAACA
Organism: Vidua macroura; assembly: GCF_024509145.1. Lineage (NCBI taxonomy): Eukaryota > Metazoa > Chordata > Aves > Passeriformes > Viduidae > Vidua > Vidua macroura. The sequence continues at coordinate 113,855,133 of NC_071572.1, read as the reverse complement.
GGGATTTTTTTTTTTGAACAACTGCTCCTCTGCCCTGTCTCTGAGCCCTGCCTTGCCTGCAGTCACTGTAGGGGATCAGGGTGCAGAGCAGCTGCTTTTAACATGGCTTTTTTATCATGTTTTATCATGTTCTTCTATGTTTGGATATCTACCTGAGATACCTGTGGTCATCAATAAGTTCAAATAGCACAGAAATAAAAGCAGAATGGAGAGGGTGAGCCCCCTTAGCACACAACGTGGCACCTGGTATAAATGTAATGTAAGGTGTTCATGGCTGTCCCACTCCCAGGTAATTTATAACAGCCTCGAGTTCCAGTATAAAAAGCACATAGCTGCAGGGATACACATCAGCTTTCCTTACACTGGCTGTCATCCCCTTGGAAACATAATAATTAAGATGTCTGCTGTAACTGCTTCTGTCAGAAATATTTTTAGATTTCAACCCATTTCAAGAAACCCAGAATATAAGGGGGAAATTACTGTATGCTGAATGACAAACTGAGGGAAGTCTTCCTACTGCCAGGAGAAACATTTGAACACATAGAGGCAAAGTTCCTTGTCAATAATGTGAAAATTTTCTTTTCAGAGAATATATAAATGACAAAAAAAGCAATTAATGACGATAGGAAAGAAGAGCATTCGTTTGGCAAGGAACAAGGGCAGCTGCAACAGAAGTGAAATGGTTGGTAGTGATGTGAGAGATCTCCATCTGGTTAGATGTTGAGTTTTCCAAGTTTTCCAAGTCTGGAGGTGCTGGTGTGAGCCGGCAGCTGCCTCTGCAGGGCTCTGGATGGATGTGGGATGATGGGGCTGAGCAGCAGCTCAGGAGCTGTGCTCTCCCAGCTGGGCACTGAGAGGCTCTCAGCTGCCTGAGAACAGCCCTCAGGAGATGAAACAAATGCAGTGAGACAGGGGCACAATACCGAGGGTGCTGCTGGGCTGTCAGAAACAGTGAATTCTCATTTAGCATTAATCAACGAAGTATGACTCAATTAAACAAGCTGCAACCAGGATTAACAAGTGACATTAATTTGCCAGTTTGGAAAGGATGATTTTTCTGCCCAGTTACACACTTCTCATGTAAGTTTCCATCTGTGGAGCTATTTAAAGGGAGATAAGTCTGCCTGTGTCATGTTCTCAGGCTTTTCTCTGTAAATATTGCCACTGACTGCTAAAAAATGTCCTGGCCTTAAAACCTGAAGTTTGGCCCTGAAGTTTGGATCACGGTTGTGGAGACCTATGGAATTAGGACACACACATACACACAGACAGAAGTCCTTAACAGAAATAACCTGAAATGATTCTAAGGACTGGAAACCTTTGAATGAGATGATGATAAAAACTTTCTTCTACAGTCTGGGCTGCAAAGAGCTCTCCCTCTTGCAAATAAAGAATTTCATTAAGCGGATACCAGATTTTATCAGATTAATGCAATATTATGTACCTTCTCCAGTCATGGATCTCCATAATTGAAACATCCTTTGGAAGGGGCTGATGCATTCAGTTTATTTTTGTCCTCAGTCACTCCATCCTCTGTTGCCATGATTTTTAAAAGTGTTAAGTTTTCTTTTATAGTTCTTAGTTTGAAAGTTCTCATAAAACTTCTTTAGCCTTCTGATAATGTTTACGTATTTCTATTGGAGTTCTCACGCACTGTTCATGTAAATAATGATTGTTTTGCATTCTTCTTTGTGGGAGGAGAGAATTGATGGACTGTTGATTTGACCAGTGTGGTTGGAGCATGACAATTCCATCCTCCAATCCACAGTCACCTCTGGAATTCTATAAATACCAGATATTTGAATAAAACTTTCTCTTTTTTCTCTTTTCAACTTACCAAGTTTCTCTGTACTCATTTCATGTTCAATAGCGACAATCCTCATTTTTTTTTTTTTTAATTTAACCTTCTGTACTCCCATCTGCCTTTATATGATTATTCCAACTAAAAAAATTCAATTCCCTAAGCTGTCCATAAATAAATATTGTGTTGGCTCTATTTTACAGCTGCCAAAAGATACTGAACAACAGAGATTAACCTTGTAGATGTACTAATTCCATCTCCAACTATCTTTCAATTAATTTTTCAGTTTTAACTACTGAAAGGAATTCCCCAAACTTTGCAGTTTTAAACCAAATACGCAGTAAATTGTATTTATCTACAGCTTTATTTCAACCATATAGTCAGACACACTTGTCTTGCAGTTCTCAAGGTTGCTCAGTTTGTTGATCTGACCTTGTCACTTGAAGTTCATGTCCAAAATTGGAGTAATTCCCACAGTATCCTGCATTTTTTTCCTTATGAATTGTCCTGTCTACTTCAGAGATTCCCAGTCCTCTGAATAATGAATGAATAATTTAAGATTCAATTTCTTAATATGTTGCATTCATTCATTTTACAATGACTTTGATGAGAAATGAAGGCACTAACCATCTTGCAGGAATGGACATATCAGATGTGATTTTATTTTTAATGACTTGTTCTCAGAAAAAAAAAAACACACACACACACAAAAAAAAAAAAAAAGAGAGATAGAATTTAAAGGAGTAATTGAAAGTGAAATCCATGGGCATACAGACATTAATTAACCCCCCTTTCTTCCTAACCCCAGCAGATGAAGCCTGTAGTTGCAGTTTAATTGATAAATTTCACTTTCACCACTTGAACAGTACAGCACTGTGGTGTGCAAGGACATCATCAGCCATGGAAACAATTTTCCACTCATTCCCACTCCTTGAGGAAATGAATATTTTGCAAAAATATGTTTTTAAATTCACCTATATATATCTCTTAGAATTCTCCAGATTTATTTGAAATAGCCACCTGTATAATATCTTCAACTACACAGGCACCTCTTTGTTCTGCTGTCTTGATGATTAAAGTAATTTTAATAGAAAGCATAGGAATTTTAATATGTCATTAATAATTAATATTTCAAGGAAAAAGTCTCTTAGAAGTTCTTGTTTTAATTCTGTTCTTTGGAGTTTCACAGAAAATCTAACAGAAGGTAATTTAGGGTAGTTAATATGCATAAATGCTGGAGGTGAGACTCACTGGAATCCAACTTTTTCGACCTCTTTAATTAAAACACTGCTTATTAACAGTTTTACTTTATTTCCTACCTTTGTCTATACAGACCTTAGTTTAGTTAAGAGAAGTTAGAGACAGCAAAAGAATTGTGATGGAAATAAATAAATAAGCAAAATAAATTGGAAACAGCAAGGAGTGGTTGATTTTAACCCAGGAGATACCGTTAAGTGCTTAGAGCTGAAGGAAGGACTGGGAGACAACACAAGGAAAAAGTTTTTGGGTACCCAACCAATTCTTACCAACAAGAGATTTCATGGTTGCTGTTGGTTTTGTCAATGTCTCTCATTATGTGCCTTTCATGAGGGCCAGCATGTCTCAAATGTGCCTTGCTTTGACATACAAATCACATAGTCAGCAATGGCTGTAGAGACTGAATCAGGGGCTAAGTGTTTCTGCACAGGACAGGCTCTGGGGCTGCATTTTATTACTTAGAGGAGGCTCTCCTGACTTCAGTGCTAATTCCTAGAGAGAGAAGGATGGCAAGCACAAACTGAACACAGAGCTGAGCACTGCTACTGACAGAAAAACTGCTCTCTGGCACAGAAAATTAAAGAGAGCACTGAGAGCCCCTGCACACAGGGTGATGAGGACAAGAACCCGTATTTATCAGTGGTGACTGCCATTAGCTCTCCTGAACCTGACTTGGGCTTAGAAAATATGTCTGGTGTGTTCATCTGCTTAATGAGACCGTGGTATCTCTTTACACTCTCATTCTGGGTATACTGAGCTTCCATCTATCAAAAAAAATCTCACTTATTCATCTTTTCCTTCCCCAAAATATCCTCTTTGCTACACATAAACATTATCCAAAGCTAGTAGGCTGCAGTCTCTCGGTTGGAGGCTTTTGGATAGACATGAAGAACTGAACTAGGAAATCAAGGGTGCTGTGGGGCTGTCCACTCAATTCCTGCTGACATTTTGGCTACCCCAGCTCATGCTGAGCCCTGATGTGTGCTGGGAGCAGCAGCATTAGGTCAAAGCAGGGCTTGGCAGGCAGGGCAGGAAGGGCTAAAAGGCATTTCTGCAGCCATGGTCACCTGCAAATCCCCGTCTCCTGTCATATTTGTTTATTTTAATTCTTAATGAGCTCATGAAATAAAGTTTAAGTCAGAGTATAGGTTGTCCTGCCAATTTCAGAGATCTAAATGGCCCTTGACATGCTGTCAGATTTAAATTCCTTAAGTAGTGTTCCTTACAGGAACTGCAAAAAGAACAAAAATAAAGGAACCTGAACTGAAAAAAAAATTGAATGCAGCTGCTCTGAGGTGTACTCTTTCCACAAGCAGCAAATCCTGAGCTTTGCTGAACAAAGCTCTGAGTGGTTTTCTTGTCACAGTGTTTAGAGAGACCAAACATTCATTGTTACACGAGTTTCACCTAATTAACCTGGCACACATACCGTGCTCTAAACCAGCCTTCCAAAAAATTAAAAGGTTTCCAACTCAGTCTTGGCATTTGTGTCCAAATAAGATCAGTTCCCTTCGTTTCCTTAAAATATAAGAAAGGTGGTTTTTTACCATTACTCAAGCTCCAGTGACTTAACTCCTTCTCTCATTAATAAAAATGCTGTAGTTAGCAGGTGTATTTGTACACCTGAGAGCCCAGAGTTCTCCATAACTGTTTGAAAACCTAACCCTAGGGAAAAAAAAAAAAAAAAGCAACAAGTTTTATGAATATGTGATTCTTATTTACTCACTGGACTTAATCAGTACCTTTTTCACTACACTACTTACAGTAGATTTTTTTTTTTTGTCTGAACATTGCAAAAAATGCCTCAGATTTTAAGTGGCATAATTGATGTTTCTGGTGTGTGGAATCAGGTGTTTGAGAGTACAACGAGTTTGAGCTCCGTATGGTTTTCCCAGACTTTAGATATTCAAAAAATACACCTCTTGTTAAGAAGACATATTTGATTCATTCACAACAAATTCCTCAAGGATTTTGCCCACTTTGCAAAAGAAAACATCAGCAACATGCAAAAAAAAAAAAAAGCAAATAAGAAAGGTTTTGCTGAATTGAACTTACAGTTTCTGCTAGGATGTAAAACATCAAAACCAGATGCAAATCAGCAAAGAGATTACTTTCAGGCTCATCATCATTTCCTTGAAAATTCTCAGATCTGCCCAACTGTTGCAAATCTGCTTTCAAGAGACCCACTCCATGAAATTTTTACATTTTTCATGTCCTACTATACCCCATGACCTCACACATCATCAACTCACCTAACTCTCTCTGACACAATTTTGCCAATTCTTCAACAATCCTTTCACTAACCTGGAATTTGACAACCTGAGAGAATCCACACCTTATTCCCTTTCATGCAGCTGATCCTTGTTAAATCATATCTGATCTCTTCAATTCAGTAAGACAATGCCTCATATTCTTACCTAAAATAAAGCACCTGAAAACAACAGAATGCCATGTTTCAAAAATCTCATCCTAAACTTTTAAAGTGTTGGGGAGAAAAAAAATCCTTGAAGGGTGTTTATTTCCAACATCCATGTTCTTCTCAGTATTAACTACTCCAACAGTAAAATAAATGAGGCACTCTCAGTAGGGCATGTGCTATTACACCCAGCAAAAAGAATGCAAAATCTGTACTTGTACCTAATCCAAATGTATGTTCAAGTCAGAAAAGACACCAAGTTTTTCAGAGACAGAGTTGCACCACTCTACCGCTTTTAGTGTCTACTTCTCCTAGAAATTAATACATGTTATAGATTTCAGACCAAGGAATTGTCTCACACAAATTACTTTTTAGAAGAAAAGTTAAAATATTGAACTTAGTTAAACTCTTAGATTAAATTTTTTTCCCCATATATATTTAAAAGCAGGAAGGAAAAGATTTTCTATAAGGTTAATGACACACTCACATGTTTTTATTGACTTAATTTTATACTTTTCAGTTACTAGAATAAAAAATAACCTTGAGAGTTTATTCTAACAAGTTTTGCTTCTGCAACATCAGGCTTTGCAATCAACCCATACTCCAACTTTCCAAGTTATGAAAATTTGCATTTGCTCAGCTAATGCTTGGTTACAGAAAGTACAGACACTTATTTGCATTTCAGAGCTAATAAAAAATTGTGACATTCCAATTTTAATCAATTTAACTTAGTCCCCATGGCAATCCTGGAGGAAATATGAGGGGAAACAGGGTGTTTTGTTCCTATTAAAAATAGCTGAATGATGGATTGATGGATTGATTGACTGATAGATAAACAGATGATGTGTCACTCATAAAAGAAGATCAGAAGCCTCCACCATAATGAGAATACCACCAAAGGCAATAGTTTCAAATGTGAGATAAACTGCTGTGAGAAAAGCAGGTGCATTGTCAATATATCTTCAGCTTTTCCCTCAGTGTTTTACACTGTCCTGCTTGGATCGATGTCCCCCACCTGCAGAAGTCTCTCACTGACAGATTTTATTACTTAAATTCAACAATGGGGAAACAATTTGTCTATTTTGAGCAGATGGATTTGCAGCATGGCAGTAAATAAAAATACTGAAAAGACAAGTGCCAGGAATTATATTGGTTTTGCATAATTAATTTCTGCCTTTATTTTTCTGGAGAGTTTGGAAAAGGAATATGAGCATTCTCAAGCCCAAGGAAAGAGCTGGAATAAACCTACCTACTCAGAACTAATTGGTATTCAAATGAATAATTACTGGCTTTGTCAAATAGATCTATTCTGATTATTTTCCCATATTAGGTCTGTCACTCCTTCTAAATTCAAACACTGTGTTTACATCAACCTGTCTTTACCAATTTGCCAGAGCTACACATTTGCACACGTAGCAATTAGAGTGGCCTGGGCATCAAAAGCAGCTCCTAATACAACTGTGGGTCAGTACATTCATTCATTAGGTTATTATCACTGATAACAAGATGGAAAATGGACACATTAATTAAGGGATTTCTTTTCTAGATAATGATTGTTATGTTCAAAACTGTATGAGGAGATATTCCCATTTATATCTTCTTCAATAATATATAGGAATAATAGTTGTTGCTTATAAATCTGTCAGATTTTCTAATATTCATGTGAATTATTTAGACTATATACATTCAGCTGTGTACACAGCACACATATTTTCCCCCATTATGTGTGATATTACCTTTTCTATGTGGTATCTAAATTCACTGCCCAAATTATATGTAGAAGCAGGGACTTTCAAGTTCATGTCTTCCACAAATATTTCTGGAATCTCTAGTGCAGCACAGATTAATGTATGGCAGATGTGTGACCAAGCAAACAAAAAGATTCAGTTTGGCTCTAGACAGTGACAGCCCAGAGCTCTCAGCTCTGCCCTGGCCCTGCCTCAGTTTCCCCCTGCCAGCCCTCAAAGGGGGAGCAGCAAGAGGCACAGGTTACTCCTGTGGTTAAAGCATCATTCGTGCAGCCCACAGCCCGTTCTGCCTGGCTGGCAATGAGCTGCAGACATGTGACAAGAGCGTGGCTACAAAACAATTTGGTTTCCAAAAGCATGCTGCAAACCCAGATCTCATTAATAGGTGTGAAAAGGTTCCCTACACTCATTTGCCCAGAGATACCACAACGAGATGTACCCCATTTTCCCTCCCGACTGTGTTCCTCAGGAGTAATGTTTTGTCATAAACTCACCCTCTGGAAAACTTCTCTCAGGGATATTCACTCCCTGCTTTCTGTGGCCTGTTTCTCACCACACTGTGGGCACATGCAAGGAAGATGACTGCACACAACTCTTGGGGCTCTCTAGAAGACATTTTTGAAGATAGAAGCAAGTCCCTAAGCATGAACACAAAAAGCCTCTTAGGTTTTAGGCCCCACAGGAGAATTCATATTCTTGACTAGGACACAGCCTGAGATTCAGCTCCTCTGATTTTATGTGTCAGGAGCTGAATGTCAGATGTTATGTGTCAGATTCAAACGTGACCTGGTTTGCTGTTAATCCCTTTTATAATTTATTTACAGTATCTTCCAGAATGACATGCACATGAATCATTTCTGTGACTTGTCAAGGATTTTTGCTGACTCCTTAAACCAGTGAACCCCACAAGCGCTCGCAGTAGACCAGCCCAGGCCAACATGCAGGATTCCCAGTGCCAAACACATCTCCTGCTTCCCTGGAATTCACCAAGGACAAATACTAAAGCAGGAGTGCTGTAAGAGAATATCAAATGCAGGCTTTAGGTGTGAACTGGACGCCAAACTGCTCAGCCCTATGAATGTAAAAGTGATGTCAAGTGGGTCCATGAGACAAAGATCTTTGCAGAACAAGACCAGTGATTTTCTTTTTCCCTCTCCCAATTTTGCCCTCAGCTTGGGCCCAGCAGAACAGTGGAGCTGCACATTTGGAACAGTTTGTAACTCAGACAGATTGCAGCTGAGCAACCTTTTTTCTTTTTCCCTGAAATCGGCAATGCTTGCGAAGTTGCCTCTCTGAGCTTGGAAACCCAAAGTAACACTCACTTCAATGAGTGCAATTTCAATAAAATCACACTTCCTACGCAAAATCCCACCTTCAATCACAGAAGGTGAGGTCTATCAAAGCCTTAGACAAGTGAAACCTATTCCCATTTGCACAATTTAAACATATTTTGCAGTGTGTTTTACGATATTAGCTTGATTTAAAATAGCCAACCACTCCTACATGAGAAAAATGGCTGGTATTATATAGAAAATCCATAGAATTTCCATGTTGATAGATCAATAATTATCGAGCAGAAAGTACAAAAGACAGAATTATATGACAGGTTCATTTGTAGACAAAGCAGGGTGTTTTGTATTAATAAAAAATGTTCTCACTCTAAGGTTAGTATTAATGACAAACATTGATTTGTTCAAACTTCTTTAGTTTTTCTCTAATCCATATAGAGCTGAATTTAAAACTCACTGAGCTGTCTATAAATATTTTGCATAGGAATAGCGATGTGCTGATCTGTGAAATATGTGGGCTTTTCTGCATAAAACGTTGCTTTTTATTTTGCTTGAGTGCAGAATGTATGGGTGTACACATCTTTTAAATTGCTTTGTTTTTATTAATGCTTAGATGTGTAATTGCTTAATTTTTTAAGTGCTGGCCATTTCACAGATGATATAATTCTTCAAGTTACCATCAATAATGATTAAAAAACAACAACAAATAAAAACCTCAATCAAACAAAGGAAAAAAAATAACAACTGCAGCAAAGAAAACACTATATTTAAGATCACCTAACAGAGAAGCATTTCTTTAGCTTAATTCTGAGATCAGCTGTGCCAGCTGCACTACTGATGACAATCCAGTGGAGACAGAAAAATGAGATTATGTTGGAAAAGGATGTATCCAAAATAGGTGAACAAAAATTTTTTGCTTTGATCATTTTTGCTGTGAGGCTTTTTGGGGTGGGGGGTTCTTTTTTTTGGTTTCTGTTTTGTTTTTAATGAAAACACAAATCCAGACCACTGCCCAGAGTACTGGGAATGTAATATGTGTGAGGTCACAAAAAAATCAGCCACATGATTTATAACAAAACGCACCATTTAAAAGTTGCAAACATACGGAAAAATGTCCTCTTAAAAATTAAACCCCTCAAGTTCACACTAAATCTGATGTCAGCACACAACCCATGTGTTCCCCAGCACCAAACCAATCTGTTTTTCTGGCTGTGTGCAAGAACAGAGCACCTACAAGCCTTGCTTGTGAATCAGTACATGCCATAAATAGGCCAGTGGCTTCACTTCATGATTTTCCTCCCTACTCCTCCACCACAGTCATCAAGAAAAAATTGGAATACTTGTGGGCACAAGGCCACTGAAGAGTTTCAGTTCAGGAATTTATTTCTGCAAACAGAGTGCAAGTGTGCATCTCTATTTTCCTTCAATTTGTGCGGTGCTGTTAGCACGAAATCAGTGTTCAGTTACAACCTTGGTCATTGAAGTCTGCACACTTGTGCAGAGATAAAACTGGGTATGATTTGTCATTTGCTCATTCAGGGATATATTGTTACTTGTTTACCTGTAAATACACATTTTTAGGTGTTGCTTTGTCTCCCAACTACACTTCTTTCTTGCAGGCCACTTCAAACCCAATATACTGTAAAATGCACCACCAATGTTTTAAAGTACACAAAGAAAAGCACTGAACACTTCAGAGATCTTCACTGCCCTTCTTCACATTGCTACCCTAAGGGAATAAAAATGAATAATCACAAAAAGCTTACAAATGTTCAGATTATTCCAGGACTGGTGCTAATAGCTACATCATCTGCTCACCCAGGATGAACACTTTAAAAGGGAGAAATAAAGAAGAGTTCACATTTCTCTGATTTTCACAATCCCTGGGTATAGTCAAGTGCCTGACTCTGTTCCGGTCCAAATAATATCCAATGTAGGCACTTCATGGGGCAAAGTGTGGGGGAGTGGAGGCCACTGGAAGATTTCTTCCCAAAGACCACTTCTCCTCTGAAATACAAAGTTTGAAAATACTACTAAATAAACCAAATAAATCTCAACTTCTGAACATCCGTATCCACAGTACACCACGACAGCGACTGGGACACAAGTTCAGAAGTTTCTGGAAGTTCACCAGTGAAAAAGCATCTCTGGAAAGCAAAGGCAGCTTTGTCTGTGAGAGGTAGGGCCTATTTTTCCTCTTCTGCTGCTCGCCCAACAACTTCTACCTTGCAGTGGGATCAGCAAATTCAGCATGATCACTTTCCACAGTCAGCTTGAGACAGCAGGCAGCACATTGAGCCTGCAACTTCCCCGGGTCAGGAAGATAATACACAAGTAATGCAAATTAGTTACTATCAAGCCCTCTGTTCACATAATGAGCAACTGATCGAAATTTTCTAGTCAAAAAAGAGTCAGCTGAGTAAAGCAGTAAATTTCCTTAGCATCTGTTGTGATGGAGATGGAGTAATGGTTCACAGGCAGGAGCTGGAGTTCTCAATCAGCTTGGTGCAGTTATGGGAATAATCACTGTGGACAGGAGTGTTTCAGGGAAAATAGAGTTCTGGATTAACAAATTGGCTGTGAATCATTAAGGGATAGGGCACGAAATGATATTAAGCCACGGCAACAAATGATTCCAATTATTTATGAAAAAAATCAACCGAGACAAACCGCTGTAGCATTCATTAAACTAATGAGGGGAAGCACCATGGACTGCAGTTTGAGGATAATACCTTGAGGTCAGAATGCAATTTGATGCAACTCTGGTTTGATCTCTCTGCTGAGAACTAGGAAACTGTTTAAAAATTAAATTTTATAAAGATCTGAAGCTGTTGATGTTGCTGCCCTTCCTTCAGAGAACAAAGGAGAGGAAAAAACCATGAAAAGTGCCTCTATGTGGTAAGAATGTTTGAACCTGAAGGAGTGCATTTGGGTTTGATATTAATATACTTGAGGAATAAAAGCTGGAAAAAGGATGAAGTGGCAGAACTGGCCTGGGTTTGCATCTGTCCCTCAGCACAAGCACAGCAGTACCCTCAGACTTCTGCAACATCCTGGCTAAATTCTGGCACGGGCAGAAGGACTTCCAAAGTCAACGTGACACCATGCTACTCACAATTCTGTCTTACTGCTAAGTTTAAAGAACAAATTATCAGGTCAGAGCCCTAAATATATATTGTGGTTGTGTAAACTCTGGCATGTGTTATTCAAAAGCTGGGGAGGAGGGGTTTAGTGCCATACACCCTGAATGGGCAGTGACAAGCCTGGAAGCTCTGCTTCACATTCTGTATTTTATCCAAGAGATAGATGAGCAAGTGAGGAAACTTCCTCACTGCCTACAACTGCTTATTCAGGAAGTAATTTTCTAATACCAGAAACTTGTCATGAGTGACACAACCAGATAAAACAAGGACAGAGGTTGATTTAGTCAAAATGAGACAAAAAATTGGGAGCAATTTTACGCAGTGCTAAGACTATAAGCATTGGAATGAAAATGGCAGGAGGGAGACAGGCTTGGAAAAAAAAAAAAAAAAAGGTGCATTTTCCAGGGATTACTTTCATTCTGAAAAACAAACAGAAATAAAATTGAAAAAAAGCATGTTTAAGTTCCAAACAAAATTATGTTGTTGTTATCAAAACCAGGAGCTTCTATTTTTAAAGGTTGTGCCATCCAGGAGATCAGACCAGGCAATCTCAGTAACCCAGTTTGGATTTTAAAATCTTTACACACACAGGACAGGAAAATTATCATAATACCTGGGCAAGCCTAGAGCAGGAGTTTGCGGAGACATTATGCATGCCAGCTCTGAAATCAGCCAGGCCTGCTGTCTAACAATCAGCTGCAGCCCTGGGATCCCAGACCAGAGGGCTTTTCATTCAGCCCCACGCTGCAATCACTTCTGATTTTCTAGAAGTAACAAAGCTGGTATTATTTCAAACAAGAGAGAAGGAGACAAGATAATTGAGTTTTTAAACTCCTGCAGAAGCAAGGCAATCCTCCTGGATTCAGGAGGAACAATTCTATTCAAACATCAAGACATTGCATCCCTCAAACTTCTGCTGAGCCATGGAAGTGGATTCACTTTGACAAATGTTTGAAATAGATGTATGTGCTTGATCTGTTTTGGGAATAATGCATACTAAATATTGTAAATAATATTTATTATCTATACAAGAACTGCATAAGTAATATTTCTACAAAGGAAACGCCATCACAAACAATTAAAGGCTTCTGAGATTGTAAGCAACTATAAACTGCTGGAAATACAAAATAAATAAGAATAAAGAAAGAATGGGATTTTCACAATGGTTCAGAACATTCATTAGTCAAGTCTGGTATCCTGTCTCTGTCCTCTACCATACAACTCACAAAATGAAAGTCCTTCAACACACATGCTAAGCTGCAGAAAAAAAATATTCCCCTCAGCTGCTCAAAATAAGAAACCAGCCTTGACAAAAGAGATTTGATTACTTCTGTTTCAGCCTGAAAAATAATAAAAAGTCATCACAAGATTATCCACACACACTGTCAATTCAGAAATTATATTTGGACCAATTTTCACTACTGTTGTACATTTTATTATCTCCACGTGTTATAGTAGTTTTAGATCAGAATTGAGTTTGTCCCTTAAACCTTTAATTTTCTCCTTCATGAGCTCACAATAATAATCTGGCCATGTTTTAAATTATTCAGTTATAATTTGCAAGAAAGTCGCGTTTTCTGTGCATCCACTGGTATCAGTGAAAGATTAAAATAAAGTGTGTTGTGCTGCAGCTGAAATGTGCTGCAGTGTGCTTGAACAGAGTTGCTTGAAAGGGCAAAAAATAGTGTTAAAATTAATATAACTGCTTGTTATTGATTGACAGGATCAGCACTGCAGAAAAAAACCATACAGAATTGGATCATGCACCAAAAAGAAATGAAGGGAAGGAACCAACACTTTCCAAACGAGGACAAACTGACAGCAAAAGGAAATAGGCTTATACATGCCAGAAATCATGATTTTTTAAAAAACACTGAGAAGTAAAGCAAAACAAAACCCACTGCAGAATTCTTGACCATTTCCCTTTAAATGCCCACGGTACTGCTACAGCTTGGATTATGATCTCAACTATTCCTGCTGGAGCAGGTGTCCTTCACATTCTGGGCTCACAGTCCTCAATCATTCATCGAAGGGGAGAGCTGCAGAAAATGCAGGGAGACCATTGGAAGTCTGGGCATTGGATACATTTTTTATTTCTTTGCATTTTCAGTAGTCAAAAACGAAAACCCTTCATCCATCATTTTGATAAAAGTCCACAGGGCATCCATTTATTCTCTTCCCAACATGATCCGATGAGTTTGGATCCTTATTTATGTTCTTTCAATGCTCAGATGTTACATTTTCTTGGCCATTATCTGAGCATTACTATTTATTATTGGTCCACAATGAAGATCCTATTGTAATGAACTGTGATGCACTGACATTTTTCACGTTGCTGGTTATACCAGATTTATTGCAATTACTCTTGAAAGGGATGGAGTAATTTCCTGAAATCTCATTGTGGGAAAAGGAACTCCTGCAGGAGGTTCTCACTGAATTTTCTATAAAGCTGTGCTAAGATCTTCCATTCCAAGAGCCTGAATGATTGCCAGACTGCCTAAGACTCATGCTTTACAGAATAGAAAGTTTTAATTAAAAATGAGCAATAAATTCATGATATATTTGTCTCAAAGCAATAGAAAGAGCACACAGTTCTAGTTTTTTTGGTTTTGTTGTTTTTTTTTTTTTTAAGATAGCATTAAAAGATGTGTTACAATGAAATTCCAAGCAAGATAATGAGGAAAAGGCTTTAATATAAAACCTTTCTTATGATATCAGGCTGTCTGTGGAGATGCCTGGTTTCAAGAGGTTCAGCTGCCTATTGGATGTCTCTGGGAATTTCCCATTTCAGCCCTTAACAATCTACACCCATGAGCTGAGCCCTGCCCCTTCCCGAGGTCAGTAAGTTCTGTGTGACATGAATATACTGACACAGATTTTCAACAGATTGGCCCTTTCTCCAGGCTGAGCTTTTGGATAAATATTGCAAGATTTCATGTAATTAAGAAACGTGCTTGAAAATTAAAAAATGTTTTCAATCAAAATGATCAGACAGACATCTTGCAGTGGTGTAGGCAGTTTTCTTTCATTCCTTACTGTTCTATTAATGATTTTGTTGGCATTGCACTTGGGATGAATTTGGCTGATTCTCCCTTGGAAAAAAAAAAAAAACCATTTGAAATTTTATTGATAGTAACCAAGTGAGCATCTCATTATATTATCCCCTAGATTTTTAACAATAGGAGGGAATAACCACCAGGGAAGGAGGAAAAGGCTAATCCATAAATTTCTCATTAGCTGAAAGAGTGAGAAACATTTGCTTGAATAATGGAATATGTTTAGCATCACAGCCTGCAGTTAATCATGTTTACTTGCCCTTACTTTTCCAATATTCACAGAATGAGAATGCACGGATTTCAGCACAAAATCATCAGCTCTCAATAAGTAAACTGACTACTCAAAAGTACATCTAAAAATGCACATTTTTAAAGCCATGAGAGAATACCTGTGTTCAGAGTAATAATAAAAACAATTAAATTTGCATATTGCACCATTATTCTACTTAAACATCAATAATAAGCAAAACTTAGAAATCAAGCTAAAGTGAATAATTCACAGCAAATAAGTTACCCAATTAATTTTCTCTAGTTTTCTGCTTAGGAAGGTTTGGATTTTTTTTAATCCACTCATTGATTTGAATTTTTTTTTTTTTTTTCACATAGACTACTAGATTCACCAAAATCCAAATTCTGTCCTTCATTTCTACAGTTTTATAAACCATTCAGAATAAAAAATAAAAAACCTTTGATAAGACAAATCCCACTGATTACTGGAAATAATTTGTGACATGAGAACAGCTTGGGAAAAGAGAGCCAAGGATGATTATAGAATTGAAAAACTTTAGGACAACTTTTGTTAAAATCTGCTCTTGTCCTTTTCATCATGTATGGGGAGAACAGGTTGTTCTCTTGCTCTTCAAGGAGGAGCTTATTTCAATATTGAATTTCTTTTTCCAGGATTGAAGCTGACGCAAACTTTCCTTGCAGCCACTGCTTTCTAGGTTTTCTGGGTTAGCCAACTTGTTTCCCTTGCCACATTAGTGGTGATGATTTATATTAATTTAATGATATGGCACAGAAAATTGGTACACAGTCTGTTTCTCTACCTGTATTTGTGCTTATCAGGACTTGTACCTCAACAAAATCTCCCTTTCAAAGTCCGTATCTCCTATATGCCAAGATCACCTTAACTCCTAAACCCATCTGCTCCCCAAACTTTCTCCTGCTATCTCATCCACATGAAGGCATTTAGTCAGCAAATTTTCACCTAGAAGTAACAAAAAAAAAAAAAAATTGGTTACTCATAGGCCCAAGAGAAACCTTCAGCTGTATTCAGTATATTCTTTCATTTTCACATGTGAATGGATGAGAAGTCACTTGCACCTGATTTTCTTTTTTTTCTTCAGTCATATTTTATATCATACTAAACTGATATCCTGTCATAAAGTATCCTTCACGAGAAAAGGAGCTCTAATGTCATGATGGAAAGGTTCATGTAATCTCTGTGATTACAGTTGATTTTCTTGTACTTTTTTTTTCCTTGGCAGTTCCCCAGCTAAAATATCAAAGTGAAGCTTAAATTTTGAATATACAGAGACATAATTCTTGAAATACTAGTTGCAAACTTAGAATTTCTTCAGTGTTTTCATTTGGCAAATGGCCTCATATTTCCTTCTAAATACTTTGATTTCTACTGGACAAGAGAACCACTTTTCTAAGGCGTAACTCCTACTGCAAGGCAGTTGGCAAAAACATTCCTTATGAGAGCTCTAAGCAAGCTGAATATGGCAGTCTGTGGCATTTAACCCCTTCACCAAGCAGTGCCTCAGATGCCAAGGTAATTCCAGTTGCTTCACCCTTCCCTGTAAATGTTGTATGACTTCATTGAAATACTGGGTTTAAATGCCTTCAAATTCCAACTCCATGGCTGGCAGCAGGAGCATCACAAGTAACAAGTAATACAGATGTACTGAGTATACCCAAAGTACTCAACCACAGACAGGTGGTGACATATCTCTCTGACAGATTTGCACAATTCCTGAGCCAAAACACCAAGCAGGTGCTCACAACAGCACAGGGCTAAGACCAAACAGAGATGGCAACATGATCCATCTTCACAGAACTGACACAAGGGAGTTGCTTGCCAAAACTAGGATGCAGAATGAAAATACATGCCAAAAAAACCAAGCAATAGTAGTTCTCTGGGTCTTCAAAAGGAGATTTCAGATGCCATCATTTTTGTGTATTTGTTTAATTTAAATGTAATAAACTGACAATGTATTGACAAGTGGTGGCTCTTAAAATACATTATATGGACAGCTTAATGCATTTTAATTTTTTTATAGCAAAATGGTGTTATTGACATGATCTAAGTAGCTGCAGATCTTACATGAATCCTGCTGTACCAGTCTTTCATGGAAATGTGATTAAACATTATAGCTTCTTGTTTCACAGAAAAACCAAGTCCTTCAGGTCCTTTGAATGCATGTGTGACACACAGAGAATACCTGTACCTCTAGAAGATGGATGTTTTCAGTTAATTTAGCAAGTATTATTGAAACTATTAGTCTTAATAGGATTATTGAGACTAATAACTGGGTGGGTATGCTAGAAACCATGCACTTAGTTTGACCTCCTATTCATTCCTATTTGACCTATCCTACAGATAATTGGTGAAAACAATTCATTTTCTTTGCAATCCAGACCACAGTTGGTTCTACTTATGGTTTAAAATCTAACCAGAAAATCTCATCACCCATTCTGTGCCTTCAGAGCTCCATTTCAAACCAGGAACATATTATCTTAAAGTTTTTTAAGTAGCCCTTCAATATTTTTCCTAGCAGAGTTGAGCTATTTGCTAAAGACAACCTGTTCTCAAGAACAGAGACCTGGAATGTGCCTCCTGCCTCAGCAGTCTCCCTGCACTATTTTAGTGGCTTTACCCTCTCTTTATATCATCCCACTTCTCAAGCTATCAAAAGCTATTTGAGACGTGTCAGCTTTCTTACCTCCTCCAATATCCCCACATCCACACAGCTCTATTGGAAAAAGCCTTGCAAAGATGATCCTTTCAGTTCTTGCCAGAGCTGAACTGAAATCAGGCCCTTTCTGTCTCTTTGGGATTCACTGTTCCATTGTTCGTCCCTGAATTCAGGGCAGTTTGAAACCTGTCCTGGAGCAAAGCTGGTCAGAGCTGGACACAATCCTTCTATGTGTCAAGATGACCCAGGAAATGCTGATAGACCTAAAAATCTTGGTTTATCCTGCTGCACAAGGAAGAACTCTGATTTTAATTGGCCAACTTAGCTGGGAGCTGCCAGAACAGCTGAGAAATCCATGTGCATGTGCTAAATCTCTGGCCTACGTTTCTGCTGTACAGGAGTCACCAGACAGTGATCACAAGTTTCACAAATACATTGAGAACTTGGTGTGGGATGCATTTGTCCATCACACCAAATTGACTTTGCTATGTCTGTGTTCAGGACTGTTTTTCAAAGCTGGTCTAGCAGTGTTAGAGATGCAAATGAGGCAGCAGGCACAAACAGAACAGCATTTATCTAGAATTTCAGAGTAATTGCTTTTAAAACCATCAGAGTTGGTTAGTTTACATTTCAGTGATTTTTTTCAACAAGTTCCCTGCTTTGAATCCCAAAGTTGGTAAAGCTCCATATTTATTCCCCATAAAAATTGAAACAGGCTGTCCTAGAATCTGTAATTTTCTTTGAGTCTGGTTTTCTACTGTAGTCTGAGCTACAGAGCAACATCCCTGAAAAGAAAGCAAGTCTTTAGAGATCACAAATAACCAATTTCACAGTACAAGCAGTTGTAAATAGAGCTAAATTCCCTTTAGTAATAAACTATTCATCTTTGTGCTTCATTGAGTTCAACGAAAAGCACTTTTCAAGTTTAAGCAATTAAGTTTACATTTTATTTTCTCCTCTTGAAAGGAAGTTATCACAAAAGCATGGGATTGAGAAGCCACTGTGGTATTGCAGGTATTCTCTGCGTATGAAATTTCAATTTAGCAAAGCATGTAAAACTCTACAGGCAGTTAAGGTTCAATACACTAAACCCACTTTGTTTTTACACCGTGTTTGTTTTGAATCATCACTGACCCAGCTGATTAGCTGCTGAATTAGGATGTCTGAACATTAGAACCATAGAATTGCTGAGGTTGTAAGAAGACCCTTAAGAGCATCAAGCCCAGCCATTAAGCCAGCAGTGCCAAGTCCACCTCTAAGCCATGTCCCTCAGGGCCATGCCCATGAGTTCTTGAAATGCCTTCAGGGATGGAGGCTTCACCACTTCCACTTTGCTTTCAGCACAGCTGTGTGAGTCAAAATTCACATTCAGCCTGCAGTCTGATTCCCAGAGTGCAAAATACCTGCAATCCTCCTGTGTCCTATGGCAGTGAGCCAAGCACAGGAGACAGAGGGACCTGGGGGCTCAATTTCTGTTGTGTCAGTGGGGATATAACATTATCTCCCTCTGAAGAAACACAAGGTGAAAAACCAAGACCCCAGCCACTTATGGATGCTGTAATGTTCCCATGGCTCTCCTGTTAAGTGCAAAATTGTTAATCTCAGTGTCTTGGCCACATTCGACCTCAGGTAATTACAGTTTGTCAACCTGAACTTCCCATGTAGATCCAAGTGGGTTTCTGTGTAGCTGAGCAGTCCCTTTGTTTCACAGCTTTTCAGCAGAGCATGAAATGATCTCTGCACAAGATTTGAATACCTTTCAAGTTTGCCTTCAGCTGCACAAAGGTAAGATCAGCATTATTAGCACCATATAGCTGCATGCTAGATTTCATGACTTCACTTTTTCGCTGGTTCCAGGGTGTTAGAGCTGTATTGACTGTCCATCCCACAGAAAATGTCTTCGCTTTTACTGAAAAGTAAGTTTAAATCCTGTCTTACAGAGGCCAGGTAAAATCCCTTCAGATTTTATTCATGTCATGGTAATTATTTTTTTTGGCTCTGTAGCAGATGAAATACAGCTGAGCTAGTTGCTTTGCATTGACTCATTTGTCTAATTTTGGCTTTTTTTTTCAGGTAGCTGAAACACGTGTGGTACTGCATGACTGTTTATTTGCACATTGATTCAGCAGTAAACTGAACCAGTAGATTGGAGAAATGACTGGAGCAAATCTCCTCATGAAAAAGTGAATGAAGACAAGGTGCTGTGATATAGGTGCAGCCCACTGAAAATCCCTAATTTTAAAACAAGCCAGAAATTTGGAAACAAATAAGGAAAGAACTGGTGAAGCATGTGACCTTGGTGCTATAAAATCAGATGTGGGAGCCTAGCAGCAATTGAAAGAAATGTTTCTGTGAGGGAGAAGCCTGTGAAAAAACAACACCCCCAATGAGCTTTTCCCATGAGGAAATATGAAATCTAAATATTCTGATGCTAAAATCCAGGCAAGGAATATTGGAGCAGCTGAACTCTTGAAAACAGAAGAACAAGTTACCTCAAAAATTTTATCTTTTGATGCAGAACTCAAATAGATATAATTCAGCCATTCATTCAATTTTCTTTCCACATATGAGACAGATGAATGAAAGCTCTGCCAATTCACTGTTGGATTTCAGTAAATCTACTCTTTACCCAAGCCAAACCAGTTGCTCAAGCCTACAAAGCACTGAAGAAAATATACATTGCCTATATAGTATTTTTTGGATTCAAAAGATTATAAAATTTAACAAGCCAAACATTTCATGCAAGTATAGCAGGTATCTTTAGGATAAAAATCCCGGCAATATGGTTAAGATGATTTACTGCAGTTAAAGGATATCACACCAGTTGTGAATGCCATTCATAGAATTTCTTTATGAGGTGCCAGCAATACACAGCCCATCTTTTCTTTACAGTACCAGTGCTGTACTAAGCACATTTAAAACTGATAGAAATCCTAGGTTAAGAAACTCAGAGCAGTCATTGTTCATTTATCCAGGGAGGGCTGGATAAGAACAGCACTATTTCCTCTCTCCTTTTCTTCACTCCTCAGCATTGCCTGTCTCAAATCAGATACTGCTTTAAATTTCATATTTAAACTATTTGAAATAATGTATAGCAGTCTAAAGTATCAGAAATAGTCAATCTATTTAGCTCACTATGTCTTTTATTATCTGAACAATTCAAAATGCTAACATTAAATACCATCATTTCCATTTTTACAGAGGAAAGACACAGTTCAGCTTGCCCAAAGCCACGGGGGTGTTTGGGTCATTGTGGTGACCTAACAGCTGTATTTCTAGATATTGAAAAATCACACAGTTTAAAATGGCAGAATGACACAAAACTCATTCTGAGGCAGCTGTAAAGTGGAATTTCTCTGATCTTGTTTTCTCTCCACACACACCATGGTGTGGCAAAGAGGAAAGACTGAGAGCAATTTTTTGGTTGCAAATAAGTTTTCAAGTAATAAGTAGTACAATTATGTCAAGCATGTGCCAGTAAAAGCTTTTTTCTGCAATTTCAAGACCCACATAATTCTACACTGAACAATAATAATTCATAATTCTACACTTACAGCTGTAAGATGCACAACAAAATCTGAATGTGGCATTACCAAGCATTGAAATCCATGGATATCCCTATTAGATAACCACTCTCTGTACCTGGATATATGCTCCATATTGATGTAGCCTCTAGCTGCCTTCCAAACTATTTTTTAAGATTATTTCCTAAAGCGAATTTGTGCCTTTGGATACATTTGGTAAAATCCCATGGGATTTGCATGTGCATATCTGAGCACAGACTTAGTGACAAATGCTTCCCCTTCCCAACACATTACATTGTTACTTGCAACTTCTGTATTTTTCTTTCTTTTTTTATCACACCTGAATCTCTGGAGGACACTACAAAAAGAAGTGCAGCACCTTCCATTTGTTAACACTTCATTTCTAAAAGAAGATTCAGTAATGCTGTATCCATGCTGTTCATGGGCAAGCATAAATGGGGTCTTGCTGCTAGTGCTATCCCTCAGACACATTTCTTTTCCACCCTCATTGAGCCTAAAAATAAAAGTTGAACAAGGCAGAAAAATAAAAATATGCAGGAGAATGCAAGCTATCCCTACCAAGTCCATGAAAAAACAATGAACTACCATAATGCTAAACACAGGATAGAAATATCAAAAGATAAAAATATTACACAATATGGCAATTTCCTCTTGCACATAAATATTATAAACCTCAGGGTCCAGCTCTTCTCCTCCCACTCCATCTGACTCAACCCACCTCCACAAGAATTATTAAAAAAATAATAAACATCCATTACATCATTAACTACAAGCTTATAGATTAGCACTGATCGCAGAGATATACTTTTAAGTTACTGAGTTCAATCAAAGTGAATCTAAATCCAAACTTTAAAATTTGTTTTTGACTTAGGATCATTCAGATGAGAACTAACAGTTTAATGTTTCTTTCACAACACCCAGATTCAATTTGCTTTTTTAACATTGTAGGTTTTTTTTAAAGTCAAAATTTCACAGTTTAAGCATCATGAATTTTAGCAATTCTGAAAAAACTCAGTAATAAAATTTCTGCCCTTGCTACCAAAACTGTGCTTTATTGGCCCAGAGTCCAGTTTCCAGGAAATGAAAAAAGTCTTTGTAATTCACTTTCCATAAGAAGAAAACAATTGTCAACAAGTCATTGCTTTGCAACAAGCTAAATTTTGTATTTATGAGGCAGTGATTGCCAAGTGGCATGCATAACACTTTTTAATTATTATTTATAATGAATAACATTAATGCTAAGGGACTTCCCCTGCAAGGGGTTCTAGGCAGGTACCTACAGGAATCAAAGACTTTCTACTTTACAGACTGAATATTTAATAATGATTCAATGAAATTCCTGACCATCCTTAAGGACCCAACAGTGTTCTCCAAAGTTGTCTTCCCTTGAAAAAAATTTCTTCCTTTAATACCTTGAATAGAAGATACCTAAAAACCTGACAGCATTGCAAATAATTTTAAAGCAGCTCAACCCATCTAACCAAACACTCCTGTATGAAAGAAAATCCCTGTGTAATGTCAATAAGAAAAATAACAAATGAAAAGAAAAAAAAAAACAAAACCATACTGGCATGCAAAGGAATTTTACCTGCAATATTTACCTCAGGTTCAATAGACTTCAACTAATCTAAACTTTTATATCCCAATGTCCTACTTGCAACCCAAAATCAGAGGGACTGGATATTCCTACAACAGCAAGGGAGGCTGTGTCTGAGGATGTATTTACCAAGCTCCTTTATCCAGATGTTTAATACACTTGTCTCGAGTTGTCTTTATCCCCCATACACCCTTTCCTTAAAAAAAGGAAGATAACAATCCTTTTAGCAAGTTATTTATCTGCAGTAAACCTTCCATGACCAGATCACGACCACCACCCCAGCCTAAGCTTTTAACCGAAATAGATTACCATGGGTTTTTCTACATTCTTTTTTTCTTCACACACATATCAAATCCTCCAAATCCAAGCTTTCTATTTTCAGACCATTTAAAACTAATAGAGCTCTGAATCACCATACTGTCATTAGTGGCCTAGCTGCCAGTCACATATTGTTGTGTCACTCTATTTTGAATGGCCTAAGATTTCTTGTTAGCTTTCTGAAAGCACAATTTTTTGTTTGAAGTAAGTTTCTCAGACCATTGTGTGCAGCTTGCAGTGTAAAAATAAATACAGGGAAATGCTGGAAATAAATTGCTGTAGAAATACTGACATTGAGCATGGCCTTTTGAAAAGAAGAAAAGAAATCTGGATATGGTAGTTACTGTCAGCATTATCCTTCCTCTAGGAGAGGAATTCAAAAGCAGACACACAGTTACACCATTTATAGCAAAACCTACTAGTCCATGAAATCAGAAGCTGTAAGAAAAGAATGTTTTTTTATTGTATCAAAATAGCAGAGAATAGAGCTTGGCTCTTGCTGCTCCCAGAGAGCCTTGAGGCCTTGAATCATGACTCTGTTTAATAAGCAGGTCTAATTCTGCAGCAAGTACAAACAAGACAAAACCACTTTGAGTGGGTTTGGAACCTCTTGTGGTAGCTGCCAAGACCTTCTTTGAAACAGACTTGCCTCTGTTTTCTGTGTTCTGCACATCAGGAGAACCAGCCTAAGGTAGGAATTAAATAAATGAAAAAGTCTATGACATCCAGAAAAATTAAAATCTACCCCTTAATTTTACCTAATTTAATTTTTTTATACAACACTTACAGCACAAGAACAGGGAAACAAGAGAACAAAACCATTTAAACGCCTACCCAGTCCAAACAAACTAAAAATCCACTGCAGATTTCCTCTTTTTTTTACCAAATAACAAGCAAAACCTGTTGTCAGATTTAGGCTTTAGAGGTTACAATTTTAGGCAGAAATAGAGGCCTTGTGCCCTGAAAAGGTTTGTTCAATATTTAGTTCCATGTGATTTGATTTCTGAAGTTGGAAGAAACAAATAAGTTATTTCTGAAGTTAAAAGTACTGTCAATATTTTCACATGCCCTTAAACAAAAGACATCTGGCTATATTTAGATATGGAACAATACATTACCTCAAGAATATTTGCCCAGTGACTGGGGAAGGACTACAGCAAACATTTGGAAAAGTACAAATTAGAGGGAATTTGAGCTTTTTCATTTTTCTTATCCCCGTGGAAATGAATTTTTACTAGACTTTAAGAAAAAAAATGATGGGGGGGAGAAAAGAAGATAAAGTACATATTAAAAAGCAGCTTCACTGTATTCATTAATAACACACAGCTACTGTGTTGTTGTGTGCATACAAACATACAAAGATTAATTTAATAGAATTGTAAATGAACCACTGGTCTTTGCAGGCTGTCTTGTTTCCAAATTTTACAGCAGCAAGGCTGGAATAGTAAAACAAGTTCTATTTGAAATGCCTTTTTTTCTGTACCCTAATTGGGATAGTGAATAGAATTAAATGAAAAATACATTAAATTATCTATTGTAGCAGCTATGAGCTCTATTTGCTGTACTCTGTCTTCTTTCAATACAAATGCTGAAGATAGAAGATACTCAGAATCTAAATCTGTTTCAAGTCTGAAGAAATGCTCCTAATAATCAGTGCCTACCAAAAATAGACTTTAATCATAGATCACTCTCTGTTTACTGATATCCTCAATAAACAACCCAAAGTGTGAAAGGTACACCTTGTCATGTGTCCTTTATTTGAGAGTTGACCAAGTTTTCATGCACTGCAGCTTAAAGAAATGCCGACTAAATACATATTTCCCTCATAAAATTCACCTGGAAGACTGGTAGCTTGAGCAGCTGCAGAAATCCATTGATCTCCATTTTGTCTTCTGCTTTTATCACCTGAAACAATTTTTTAATCCAGTTACTTGCCAAAGCTTTATAACAGACAAGACTAAGATATTTTGAACATACTATTTTAGAAAAAAAAAGAATGAAATAAAAGATTTGTTAGCAGTAGAGATGCATATTCTTTTTAAAACAGCACTTGTTAAAAATTATTGCGCACCCAGAGGCAGAATAAATATATTTTACTCTTCTTCTTGTTTTAAGTGATAAACATCAAAGGGGAACAGAAAGCTGTTATTACTCATTAAAAACTCACTATATTTTACCAAGGATGCTTTGGACTTGTTATAGAGTCCCAAGATCTGTGTGAGACCCACATGAATAAATCTCAACCCAGAAAAATGTTTGGAAGTGTGGGAGAACACTCCTAAGGATTAAGAATGTTTATCAACTTTTGATGACACATCAGGACTCAGAAGACTTGGGCTTGATCCATTAAGCCTCACTTAGTTTACAGAGCATTTTAAAGGGATATAGTTTGCATAGTGAAAGTTTTCTGTAAATATAAACATTCATTAAAATTTATTAGTATTTGTAAAAATAAATAAATTATAATATACAATCCAATGACTGTTCACAGACAAGAAAAACCCAGGGACCTGTCTTAAAACTAGAGAGAATATTTTATTTGCAAAGTGCTATAAAACACCATGCATGGAAGAAGTACTGAAGCACAGGAAGATGAGACAACTATATTTTTCTTTATTCCATGTAAATAAAATTTGTATATTTAGTGCATATTTAACTTTTCTAGACTCATTATTGTTTAAAAACTCCTAATTTTGCTTAGAATGGTTGTATTACCTTCATTCAAAAAAAAAAAAAATAAATCTGTGCTCTGATAGAAATAGAGGATGCACTGGGTCCTTTGTGTGCTTCCTGTCTTTCTAGAACTACCTTCATCCAGAACTGCAGCAAAAATGAAGTATCAGCCACACAAACACTTTGAAAAATACATTTTAGAAGCTTGCCAGAGTGGTTTGTATTTTCTTAAAAGATAATCTTAAAAACAGCTGTTAATCAAGGTGGATTTTTCTATGGTTTGTAGGTTTGCCACCTTGAACAGCTCCTTCCCTAGGCAGAGTTTGAACAAAGTTCTGCACCAAAGACCAGATTTTTGTCAGTTTTCCATCGTATCCCAAGATAGAGTCCCAGTCCCTCAGGAGCAAGAGATGTCTTTTAGGTTTGAAGATTTTGACTTACGTGCAGAAACAAATTTAAATCTGACATTTACAGAAGTTGCTGAACACACATCTTGGTGCTTTTAATCTTCTCCCCACAGATGCTGTCCTCA
The DNA here is from genome assembly GCF_024509145.1 of Vidua macroura. Lineage (NCBI taxonomy): Eukaryota > Metazoa > Chordata > Aves > Passeriformes > Viduidae > Vidua > Vidua macroura. The sequence continues at coordinate 113,828,834 of NC_071572.1, read as the reverse complement.
CCACAGCAGCTGCTGCTACTCTGAGGTGGTGTCTGGTAGCTTGGAACAGGAATCTCAGGAACAAAGAAGAGAAAAAAAATGAACAGGGGAATGACTTCTAATGTGCTAACGTTTGCAAAACAGAGTTCCAGTTGATACAAAGGCAAAATAGAAACAAGATCTTTAGGATGAACTTTGTATTTTTTAGCATATGGCCTTTTTGTGTGCAAAAAGCTCAAAGCCTTTTCTGCTGACACAAATGGTAATTTAATGAGAAGTAAGAAATGGTTTTGCCATTAGGCTAATTATTACATTTTGTACAAACCAATGATGCTAAGGAATGAGGATATTTTGTTTCTTCTCAGTTTAGTGGGACATCAGCATTTGGATCCCCTAGGCAGCTCCAAAACTCTTTGTCTTAATGCTCATGTTGATGACTCAGAAATGCATTTCAACCTCTGAACTTACTTTGCAATACAGGCATAACACTAAGCAAGCACAAAAACTTAAAAAAAAAAAAAAGTGTATATTTCTAAGTATTCCCTATAGAACTTACTGAGATACAAGAAAAAAAAAAAAAAAATCTGAGAAACAGATACTAGTACAATCTACCCTGAAAGGTAGCTCAGTGGAAAATTGAGCAGACAAAGGAAGACAGTGTGAATTCATCTGGATTTTAGCAGAAATCTCAGGGAACCTGGCAAAAGAAGACCACGCTAAAATAAGGGGTAAATGCTGATGGAAAGCAACACCAATTACTACAAAAGATGTCACATAAGAAGACTGAAAGGCATCCTACAAAACAGCATTCTCCTTGCTACCTAGGCCACTATTATTCAACATGCCAACAGAGGATCTGGGAGCACAGATCATCCTAGCAGCATTTTCAAAGCAGCAGCAAGATATAACTAGACATAATCAAGTTGAGTATGGATTTATTTTCCTAATCTTATGTTTTTACCCAGAATTTTGAGAAATGCTTGTCTAACAAGGATGAGGGGAAAAATGAAAGGATTAGTTCAGAGCAAAAAGAAGCATTTAAAGATTACCCCCATGCCATTTTCTGTAGTCATATGATTTCTGGTATACTCTTAAATAAAGGCAATACTGATTGTTCATGATAAGCAAATGTGAGGTAGATATGCAGTAAAGATGAAAGAGTCATTTCTATTCCTATTTACTGACTTAATGCCAGTGATTTAAAGATTATCACTTCATGCCTTCACCACAGAGAAGGAAATAATTTTCCAATAATTCTTTGCCATTTTGCTCCTGTCTACAAGGAGTGTGAACGTCTCTCTTCACCCTGCCCTGCACCTCTCACTGCTGCATTCAGACTTCTTGTCAATTCACAGACATTTCAGTGGCACACCTCTTTGCAGCAGGAATATTCATTGATCTTATGCAAGGAAGAGAAAGCTGATGTAAGCGGAGCTGGCTGGAAGAGAGGTGATGAATCGGGATCAGCACGGTTCAGCTCTTGGGGTCAGGGCTCTGCAGGGGAGGGCCTCATCAACTCTTCTAACCCTGCAAAGCAGCAGAGGGCCCCAGGGCAGGATAAAAAGCAGTGCCCCCACTGCCAGGGATGGCCTGGAGGCAGGCAAAAAGCATCTGAGAGGAAGTCCTTGAGAAGCTGCTGGAGTTATTTTGCAGGAGCTGAGGCATGAAGAGCAGAGGCTCGGTGAGGCTGCCAGAGAAGATCAGAACAATCAATCACCCAAGGTGCCCAGGACTATCAGTCTTTGTTGTTGGATGACAGTGACAAGACCAAGGGAATGCCTCCTCCAGGAGCACTGCAGAGCTCGCCATCCTCATCTCCCGGGGAGCCAGGGCAGCAGCCATAAGGAATGGGATGCACAGATGTTAACCAGGGTCTCAGCGCTTTGGAGCACCCACTGCTGTCCTGCCAGGCATGGGAAGGATCCTTGGCCTCCCAGGCTGATCAGGACACAGCCATTTCACTACTCTGAGATCCCTGGGGTGGCTCCAGAGTGAGGGAGAACAGGATTTGGACATCTCACCGTAGAACAGCAACATCTCACCTGGACGGGCCCACGGGAGGGGAAGAGCAGGCTCAAGAATATCTGAGGAACTAAAGGTGCACAAACCCTTGGGTCCTGATGAGATACATCCACGAGTCCTGAGGGAACGGCCTGAGGAAGTGGCTAAGGCACTATGCAGCACATTTGAGAATCCACAGCACTCCAATGAAGTTCCCACTGACTGGAAATGTTGATCAGAGTTGGAACCCCTCTCCTATGGAAACAGGCTGAGAGAGTTGGGCTCATTCGGCCTGGAAAAGAGAAGGCTCTGGGGACACCTTATAGCAGCCTTCAAGTACCCAAAGGAGGCTACAAGAAAGATGGGAGTTTTTACCAGGGTGCCATTGGGAGGAAAGGGTTAAAAGCAGAAGATTTGGTGAAGAGGGAATAGCTTTGCTCAAAGTTACCTTGCAGCTGAGAATGCTAACAGTGTTGCTGTGGGAAACCTTCCCTTCATTATACCTATTGTTGTTCATCCTCTGCCTGCTTTGAGAGGAGGGATTCCCTGTGTGGAGATAACACATTCTGAAACACAAGCTTGAGTCTCCTGCTGGGAAAGAGAAATCATAAAGGCAAAGCCTTGTGATGAACTGTGTGTGCACAAAGCTCTTTGATATTTGGGGCAGGCAGCAGCCCACGATGATGAGCTGAGGAGTCTCTGCTGCCCAGCATTGTTAGGGAGGCAATGAAATAAATCTCCTTTACATTTCAGCTGTGGTTTGGTGGTCACTCTGGCTACCTGCATGTGCCCATTCCCACAGGCATGTTGTGAGTGGTAGGGTAAGGGGGAAATGTCTTCAGCTGGAGGAGGACAGGTTTAGATTAGAATTTAGGAAGGAATTATTTCCTCTGAAGGTGGTGAGGCTCTGGAGCAGGTTGTCCAAGAGGAGCTGTGAATGCCCATCCCTGGAAGTGTTAAAGGCCAGGCTGGATGGGGCTTTGAGCAACCTGGGATAGTGGAATGATTCCATGTGTGTGTTGGAATGAGATGATCTCTAAGGTGCCTTCCAACCCAAACCATTTTACAAAATACTTACTCATCAAGAGCTTATTGGTTGATACATCTAAGAACCTTTCCCTGACATGCACAGACCACTCAGGGTTTGCAGTCCTTTTAGTTTTGCAGCTAACAATCTTACCTCTGACCCACACTTCAGGAGAATGGTGTGGTATGTGCTTACACAGCTAAAATAACTTCAGAGTTAACAATTCCACCCACTGAACTGAAGATAAAAAAGTAATAAATGAGGACCCATACTGCTAAAAGAAATTAAAAAGTCATCTTTAGTGCAAAACAAAAATTAAACCTATCAAGATAGACACTACAGCAAAATTGTATTATCAAATGATATCTGAGTAGACCCATAGGTTTATATTAATAATTAAAATAATGAATATTGGGTGTGGAAGAGGAGGAAATCAAATAACTCAGTCCTATATATTGTCACCAAAAAGAGTAATGAAATTGCAAGGTTTTCTCCCCCCATGTCTATATATTCTCATAGCACTGTGATCTTCAGTTCACGCTATGCTATTTTACAAGTGCTTCATTACAAAAACATTTTGCTGCTGAGGAAACAGCTTTGAAAATATTTTTCATCTAGCACATGCCAAGAAAATCAAGTTAGTGTGGATGAAGCAAGTTTAAAGCTTAGGCAGCCACTCCTCATTATTATCCATTGTACATGTTCCCATTCTCCAACTAGTGTAACTCACTGCAAAGTTAACTCATTTTATTAAACATGTTTTAAATAAGTCACCAACTGCAACAACAAATTTTTAAAAATAATAAAATTTAAAAACCCAAGCATTCATGCTTCTTTCTCTGGTCTTCCTTCCTTTGCATCTTGCTGCCTCATGTTATAATACATACAAATATTTTTGTTTGGTCAGTCTGTAATACATTCTGAGGAGTGCATACACTTTTCTTTTTTGGCATAAAGATGTCTCAATTAACATGATCTAGAGAATAACATCATCTTATGCCCTAGAAGCACTCAACAATATTTGCTTGCATCAAAAGAAGGCTTATTTTTAGGCCTTACTGCTTTAATCTGTCCAGAGGCAATAAAATTCCAAAGGGGGAAAAAAAGTCAATTCTGAACAGCAGAAGTTTTTATAAGCACTGCTTTTCAGAGCTTGAGAGCTCAAAAAAACATCTTAACTTTTAAGTATTTTGCCAAAAAGCTTTATTAATTCACAAGTCCTGCAGAATTATAGTCAAGAATTCACATAAAGGTGGAGAGGAAAGAAAAAGATAATGGTGAAAGAGAAGCATATGCATCTCATAATGCATATAACCATATGAATTTACAAATTTTCAGCAGAACTTTATGCTCTTGGTACTTTCAGCCTTACGGATAGGCTGAAAAAAATAAAAGCTGTTTCTTTTCACAATTATATTTAAGGTAATTTACTTCCCCTTCCACCCTATTTTTAAGTATTTTATTGCCTGTAGCAAATTTAGAATATGTGGTTGAGTTCCACAGAGAGCTGTCTGATATGGCACCAAACAGAGAAAGAAATTTTTACTAAAATATTTACCAAAAAAAAACCTGAAGAAATTATAGAAAAACTAACTGGATACAAAGGAACACTGCCCAAAAAAAGCATTTGTATGACATTTCCAAGGGATATGGAAGACTTGATTTAAAGATGCTGTTATGTAAAATAAAATGAGCAGTATTTATTTACCCTGAAAAGTTTCTAGAGGTCTGCTGGTCACTGTGATCCATCTCAGAGGGGCTTGATTTGATAGTCATAAAAAACACTGATCATCTAATCCACTGATTTGGTTTTTGCCCCATGATCTAATTTTAAATATAATAAATAGGTTTCACTCAAAGATGATTTGTTGTTGTTGATGCTTTCAAAATTCCAACAGAGATCTTATTCTTACAACCTATGCATGCAATAAGTGTATTTGAGCTTCAGTTAGCTCAGTTGCAGGATTCTTCATTTTGATTTCAAGGTTTTTTTAATGTACATTCAACCACTGGCCACTGAGCTTTTTTGCAATTCTGCGTGAAATACCCAAATCTAACAACATAATTACATTTCTTTTAAAGTTGTGATGTTCTTTAATGAGTTGAATAGAAGACATTTTTGAAGATTCATTATGAAAAGCTCAAATTCTGTTAGATTCTGTTAATGTTAGATTATTTTAGTGGCTTGCCTTTTTACACTGCTCAGTATATTCCCCTGGTCGTTGACTGGATTAGAAGAAAGTCCTTCTAGTGATGACTTGTCCACATTATGATAAGGAAAAACAAGAAATTTTTTAAAAATCCATTTAAGGAGAGATTGGAGCATTTTTTTCCCCTCTCTCCCATTGACTTTGCATGGAAAACACCTGATTATTTCAAAGAAATTACACAAGAAGTGAATTCAACACTTATTTTCATTCTGCTCCAGGCTAACCCTGTCAAAAATGTAAGTGATTACAAAATATGCCCAGAACTGGAATGTTTTGCTTTCAGTCTACAAATTAGGGCTCTTTTCAGCACACGCAGCAGTTTCTTAAGAACCAGGGATATTCATAGAACTGCTTTTGTTCTCTCCAGCACACCGTTAGTGAAATGATGAAATGGGGATTTTTCAATGAGTATTGGCATGTTTATATTAACTCTTCCTGCTGGCTTTCCTCAAAACACCTCTCAGCACTAAGCATAAAAATAGAAAAGGAGAGAAATACTCAGATTTTGTTCTACCTTCAAGTTCTTGTCCCGCAGGAACATATTCTTAAAGCTTGCTTGTCCTCTTTTCATTTCTAGCATGGGATTCCACATGCACACCTTTGACACTCACCCCCTAATACTCAGGTGGTTTATTTCATGCTAATAGTGACAGAGAAAAAACTCCAGTTCACAATACATTAGAAGTATATAAGAGAGGCATCCTTATTGTTGTATGCAACTCCCATATCACAAGTCTTAGAGAAGCCCAAAGACATACAAGTACTCAACAAATCTAATTTTCTGTTCTGTGTTTCTATTTCTGAACCACTGAATTACTTATATTCAATAAGATTCAGTTTTAAAACTGATTTTAAAACTTGTTTTCTCATTTTGGGTTTTTTTTTAAAAGCATTTCCCTCAAATCCAAGGCACAATGGACCAAACAAATCTCTCATTCTCCATTGTTGTGCAGGCAGGCAGATTGCAAACTGACCCGAAGTTAATGAAATTCTGCAAAGGCAAAAAAATATGTACCTGTATAGGTTTGAGGTGCAGGAGTACAACCAGCACAGGATTTTCCTTCATTAAACTATGTATAAAAAACCCCAAACTCATAAAACCAGTTATAGATAAAGATCCTAGTTTTAAAGCCTCACTTCAACATTTACGTCCAGGAGTGCTGGAACAAATGCTAAATAAATTTGAAATGGACTTATGTACAAAATTATTCATATTGGTTTGACTGGAATGGCAGGAAGTTATACTCAAGCTGAACTGGCAGGAACAGTGTTAGAACTGTCCCCCAAGCAGGCAGATATTCCTGCAATTAGATAACAAGGATGGGTGGATCACTGGGTGATCCATGGTAATGTTAATGAACCTCATTTCCTACAAATTCAGGAGTCCAGGGAGGTGTCAGGGACATAAAAATTGCACAGAAGGGAGTGTGGAGTGGACACATTCTGTACCAAAGCGAAGCTATTTACATTTTAGGTGTCAGCAGTAATTTGCCTGGCATTTCTCTGGCTGAAACAAGTCATATTTTAAACTGTATTGACATGCCCAGAGCAAGCCTTGCTTTATCCTGAATCGATCCCAGCTCAGAGCAACATTACCATTCATCAAGTTATAGACAAGTGAAACCTCTTTATGGACCCAGGACTGCCCACAGGCAACAGAAGGGCTTTTCCCTGCTTGTTTCAGCACTGAGCAAAATTCTTATGATCCAAGATTTGTCTTGCACACAGAAAGAGGGAGATTTGGCCTATAAGTCTTGATTTACAAATAAGTCACGGTAATGCAAGTCCAAAATAGCAGATTCAGAAAGTTATGTATACAAAACCCTACCAGTTATTTTCCATTCTTTATCCTTCACACCCAAATACTGATGGAAATCCATGGTCTTCCCTCTATTTTTCTGCAAATCAGGGAAAGAGTGTCTTACTACCACTTCGATAACATCTTTCAACTATCTTCTCAAAACAGTCTTTAGAACATCAGAGTATTAATGACTCTTCAAACTTGGAGAAACTGAATTTTCAGGTGCTGGAGATCTGAGCTCTCCAAATGAAAATATAATTCAGGACTGTCACACTACAACACGAAATAACTCACACATGCACACTAGATGCAAAAGAGGGGAAAAAGAGGAAGTTCATTTCTGACTCTGTAATATATAGAATTCTAAAAGTGACAGTGGATTGGAGGATAAAATTGTTACCTCTCCAACTGCACTGGTCAAACCAACAGTCTGTCAATTCTCTCCTCCCACAAAGAATACAAAACATCCATTATTTACATGACAGTGCGTGAGAACTCTAGTAAAAATATGTAAACATCAGAAGGCATAAAAAACTTTTAGAAGAACTTTAAAACTTTTAAAAGAACAGGACAACACAGGACAGGTCAGACAAAAGCCTCCTTAGCTATGATCATAGTGAACAACAAATGAACAACAAATCCCCCTCTGTTCCTCTTTTCTCTGCCAAGCGATTTCAAAGACCCAACCTATACAGTGTTTCAGAGGGGAAAACCATACAAACAAAAAAAACCCAACACAAACAAAAGGAAAACAGCACTTCTAAAAAGGCAAACAGTAGCTAGTGTGACATCTTGAGATGGCTCTTGTTGGAGCCTGTAGGAGTGGCACACACAGGGTTACTTCAGTGCAGCAGTGGGCACTGCAAGCAATGCCAAACACTTACTTTGTAGTTAAAGGGAATGCTCTTTTATTTAGGATAAACTTGTTAGCCAGACATCTCAGATCTCATATATTAATAATTTTACCATCACTCAAGGCAAGCAGAATAAACCAGTGAGAGTGAAAAATGACACCTCACCCAAGTCTCCCAAGCACTCTCCTGTTTGTCATAATAGTTCTCCCGTGGGGAAAAAAAAAAAAAAGTGATAAAAGGGAGATAGAGGCAGATAATTTTTATAAAATAAGAAAAGAGCTTGAAGCAAGAAGATGAAAGGGGAAAATGTAGGAGCAAAATGCTGTTCTCTTGCTTGAAACATTAAGATTTGCCAGAGATTATATTGAAACTAGAAACTAGAGAAAGAATATTCTGTGATTCTGTGAAAACCTGAGTTGGAGGGGACCAACAGGGAGTATCAAGTCCAAATCTGAAGTGAATGGCCCATACAGGGACCAAACCCATAACCTCAGTATAATTAGCACCATGCTCTGACCAACTGAGTGAAGTCTTGCAGTCTTAGGTTTTCTGTCAAAAAAGGCTTGCTAAGCTGTGTGGAAACATTCTGTTTATCCACAAGGTAATTCTCAGAAAGTTCAGAGAAGAACATTGGTATCTAACTGAGACCAGTGTTTGATATCAGTCAGATTCCTGACTCCAAACATTTTAGTGGAAATCAAGGCCTTAACCAAGGGCATTTATGGCATTTGGGACAGAAATAAAAATTCACAAAAATCACAGTGTTGGAATAGAAAAGCAGAGTGAGAAATGAGAATGAGAAACCACATTCTGCAAATATTTAGGACACAGGACTTGCTAAGGGTTATCCTTCATTCAGGGCTTCACTCTGAATTATTATAGTGGAAAATCCAACTAACAGTGCTTTCTCAAGAAACAAATATTGGTCAGGCTACACTTCTCCTACGTGGCATTCAATTCCTGGATATAAGCTTAGCAAATCTAAGCCCACTCTACATCACTGGAGCTTTAAGTTCCATGAAGAAATACTGGCATGGCATTTTTTGTGGCGAGAGCTGCCTGCAGCAGGGGCAGCCAACGGGAAGAGAGCCAGCATTTTGAGAAGGCACACGAGTGACAGTGCCATGGAAATGGGATCACACACTCCTCTCTCCCAGGAAAACGTGTTTGAGGGAGGGTGAAGGAAACATCAGCTGATCAAAGCCCCCACGGAGCAAGGATCACTTGGTACATCAGCAGTCACACAGCTCTTGCTGAGAAATGAGGGAAAAGATTCCCTCCCACTCGTCAGCTTCGAGTGAGCCTTCCCACTTGAAGCAGCTCCTCGGAGCACCACAACTCCTAAAAGCTCAGGTCTAAGAAATTCTCAGAAAGAACTAATGGAAATAAATGCATTTTTAGCAGAACTCTTCCAGTTTCAGCTCAATTTTGTCACCTACATGACACTTCCAGTAAGTAAATAATTTCAGATGAGAAATCACAGGTGGATTAGTGTAAGCTTATCGATTGTCAAGGTAATCATTCTGCAGCACAGAAATCTGAGACCTCTTGACCAGAAAGGGAATGGAACACACATCTTACAGAAGCAGGCTTTTATGAAAAGATAATTTAGAGGCTTCAGGGCAATAAAGACAAGTTTGAGAGCAGTTACAATCCACTTTTAGATTATATTACCTCTCAGTCCTTTTCTCCTGAAATAACCAGATTCTCCATCTCCCTCTACCTCAATCTTCCTTCTTTCTTTGCTTTTCTTCAGAGCAGCAAGGGAATGAAGATTATGAATTATTGATGTGAGAAATACAGAAATCTCATCAGGTGAAGGGTTTTTTTCTTTTCTTCCCCCTGAAAACGCTCAGGAGAAAGTTTGGACAGGAGCAGAAAGCCTACACAGCAGAGGAAGGCATGTGCATAACCATCTGGAGCAGCTCCACACTTCCTACTGCTTTTCAGAAATCACTGAGACAAGTGACATAAGTAGACAAATTCCACCAGAAAAACAAACAAAAATTCCCATAAGACCCAGGAAACACAACACCAACACCCCACACCAAAAAAAAAAAAACTAAACCAACACCATAAACAGCAGCCCACCACCCTATCCAGAATATTCATCACAGGCATTTGTGATTGTTACACTGATTTAGACATTTTGAGACCTAGCCAGTCCCACCTGAGAGTGACAGTGAAATAACTTACATTCTTTCAAGTTTCACATCAATATCAGAGACATTCTTACTAGTCTTTGGAGTTTTATATAAGCAGGGGAGTATCCTCCTTGTGTTGCTACAGAAGGAAGGAATTTTTGCTCACCTTTTTTCCTTCAGTGACCCAGCCTACATCAAACATCCAAGGCTTCCAGCCTCAAGGCTTTCACATTTCATTTCTGCCTCACAAGGTGACAGTTACAAATGGCCATGTGTGCGAGCTGAGGCCGTGTCTGTACCCAAAAGGACCTTCAGGAGGCCAGCACAATGTAAAAGAGCTTGTAAGACTCGTATAAGCCTGTCAAATACCTATAAACTTTCACAGACACCATGGCTAGAGACTGGTTACCAATCTGCACTGGAATACCTTAGGTCTATTCTTTTCCTTTGATCCCTCTGGACATGATTTCACTGATGGAAGGTTGTGGGAACAGGTTTGTTGTTACCTCTATCCCAGAACTCTCATGCACAAGATACACTTAATATTTGAAGGCATAGGGTCAAATATGTTTTTCAGTCTCTCTCTGTCTGTGGTTTTCAATACACACTAATGGGATTTTAGGAATTATTCCAAGTTCTTTGAACCTAAATGCATCCCTTCAGCCTTTCTTAACTTTTCTCTTACTCCAGTAAAGGGCCAATCATGCCAAATGTGAATTGTCAAAGCAGATATCAATAACCTGAATCTAACTCCATGTCTACCTTGAACAAAAAAAAAAAAATAATACCACTGATGCAGCAGAAGAAAAGCAAAAGGCATCAAATATGCAAATGGAAGTCTGCAGACTGACTGCTCAAACTGTTCAAGCTGATAGCTTCAATACCACTCAGTTTTCCTTCTCACTTTGGCAGACATGTCTGCCTTAACCAAATGTCTTTGCTTCCTTTCCCCTAAGACTAAGGAAAAATGTGTCCTCATTTCTTACCTTTCTCTCCCCCTTCCTTCCACATGCCTCATTAACGTTTTTATGTAAGTTTAGGTTTAGTCTCATCATCCTCAAGAGTTTTTTACCTCAAATTCTACTTTCCTAAACTATGGATAGAAACCCCTGGCTGTTGTCTGTAGGATCCATTGATTGTTGCATCTTTATTTTTACATATTCTGCTCTTGGTGGTTACTGCTTCTCCATAATGGCTCTCTCACTTCAAGAGGGAAGAAAGAAAAAAAACAACAAAACACCCACCTTTTTTTTACTTTCTTTTTCCTCACCATCTCCTGTTCTCCTTCACTGTATTGCTTCCTATTCCAAGACTATGTTGTGTTTTGCAGTTAACTCCTACTTTGCATTTCTGAAGTGCTGTGTAACTGCAACAATGACAGTTTAGTGCTAAAAACAATTATTAGGATCCTCCATTTTACAAGGCTATAAACTGGTTTCCACTTAAAATGGAAATGAGTGAAATCTTCAATATATATCAATAGAACTTGTTTGTAAAGTTTCATGCTCTGGTAACCTTCATCTTTAATAAGGCTGAAGAAGTCAATCCCATGTGTCACATTTAGAGAAACACTGGCAGAAATAGCCCTGAAGACATAACAACCCACTAGCCCAAATAATTTACACTTTAAATGTAAATGTCTATCTTTCCAACCCCTGAAGCTTCATCTCCCAAAACCACCTCTAGAGGTTTATCATCTGTATTCAAACATAGATAAATACTTTCCATAATTTAATAAAAATAAGAAAGAGAGAGAGAAGAGAAAATCATAAGGAAAGGAGAGGTAGGATAGCGAGCCTGAAACACTGATTAATCTGCTGTGGTTAATCTATTTGTGGACTAATTGAACAACTAAACCAGTTGAAATAACCATTGGTAAGTTCTAGAAGACACAGCTTCCACTTTAGTTCTATTTATAGATTATCATTGCTTTAGCAACAAACATTTACTGACTGATTACCTCAGACTTTTCCGCCCTATAGAGTTACAGGAGGAGGTCAGGTGACATTATTATAAATCCTATCTATTCTATATTTTAAATAGAGTATATTCTACATAGCCTGCAAAATGCAGAGTCAGAAATAGAGACATCATTGGGGGGGACACACATTTAAGCAGATTCCCGAAAATTGCTCTGGTTTGACAGTCAGGTTTGGTTTACAAAGCTTACAAAGATTTCCTGACTTGGGAGCTGTGATGGAACAGTTTGTTTTAAATAAATAGGAGGAGATGAAGCTCACTATATAAAAACCTGTTTGGAAATTGTTAGAAAATGGAGATACTAAATTCTTACAGAGATTTGATTACTTCAAATAATTAACAACTCAAAGGAAAAGACAAATAATATAAGATTATCTATATATACAAATTCTATATATGTCATTTTACACTGCAAAACCTTTAGTCATTACATTATTAAGTTCTCCTACACACCTGTTAAGTTTAACAGAAAATTACTAAAATTTTCAATAAAAGATGAACTCATGCAATGACATTAGAAGTTGGATTTAGAATGTGAAACTTCCTATTCTCTCACATCTTTTCCCACTTAATTTACATTACAAATGAATTCTACTCAGATTAAAATACTTCAGGCTCTCTGTTCTTACTATATTTGATCATGAAGAATTACCTGGCACACTGGCGTTTCGCAGAAAAATCAGGGTGACGTACTTTTTTTAGGCTATTTCCTTTAATAATATTTTAAACCAAGAAATATTAGCATAACATCTATATATGCTTACAAATGTGTGCTAAATACCTATAAGTCAGTAAGAGTAAGCAAGGCAGGCATCACTCAACACCTTCCTCGCCTTAAGACTGTTCAGAATATTGGGGGAAAGAGCCATTATGTTCAGCCATTTCATATTTACAACAAAAAGGCAAATTGTGAGGGAAATAAAAAGATAAAATAATCTCCAAGCTGTCATGCACCCACTGAAAAATGAAGAATGAGATTCTTTTGACGTGTTTCTGTGTTTTACTCCTTTAATGCAGAATGTGAATTATGACATCCAAAAAAACGAAGGGGAGGGGAAGATGAAACATCAACATACACACACAAAAACCCAAGAAGTTCTTTCAAGGGCCAAATTCTGGCACAATCCAGGTTATTTTATGCAGCAAGACTGGCAACATAGTGGGAAGGCAGCCAGTAAAGAAAAACACATCTATAATCACCAGGGTTTTGGAAAAAAATTGTTCAGTCAGGTAGAATGCTATGTGAAGAACATTGGATATTCAGTCAAGCCCCTTTCTTGAAATAAAAAAAAGTTTGCACAAGGTGCTGTAGGACATCAGTCCCTGGCATTATGCAGCATGGCTGGCATTCCACCTTTGGGGATTTGGGATTGTCCCTGCATACTGCAAGGGCTTTTCTTTTGTTTTTAAAGAAGAGCTCCAGAAAGATCTATTTGTACCTGGCAATAAATATGTAAAAGTGTTGAGGCCATGGAAAAATTAAAAGAAGAGACTTCAAAAAGAAAGTTCTTAGCAGAGCTTCTAGCCTGATCCCAGATCTCCCTGGGTATACCCAAGAGGTCACCTTCTTTTATAGGTTCACTGCAAACTAAACACAACCCCAAAGAACCTTCTAAGCCTCCTCTCTTGGAATTATTCCTCATTATTCCACAGGAGAAGCTTAGCACATGACCTATTCAGGCCTCTATTGTTTTATTGTCAATCACAACCTGATCATGAGGCTTGAAGAGGTTTCATGAGCCACCATTAGTTCTGTACTACGGGAGCACAGACCCTCCCATCATCACCTGGAGTTGTCAGGTGCATTTAATATCAAGCACTTTTATTAGCCTTGCAGTTTCAAGCAAAAAGCACCATCATCCTCAGAAAAATGATCTCTTATTACAGCACTTCCTCACAGCAGGGAATGAAACAAACCCACTAAAATAAGCTCTTAAGAAGTTAAATTGAGGCACATTTTCACAGAACAAGGAAAAAAGAATAGACATCCAGTATAAAAGATTCCACAGCAGAAAAACAACAAAAGAATATTTGGGCATAAAAAGAAGAAAACAAGTAATTGACTAAAAAAAATGGTTGCTTTAAAGGCATTAAGTCATAAAGACACAAGTGCAAAGTTTCTGTTGCATTTGCTCAAGTCTGTCTTTGTAGAAAGTGCAGTTACAATGGGTGCTCTCACTGAACAGCGAAATTTACAGTGGCATCTCAAAGTACAGAAGGCTGCAAGGACAAGCTTATGCCAGCATTTGTAACCAAATGCTCTTCTGAGGAGCTGAACTGCTATTTAACATATTTCTTTAGTTTTTCATCTGAGAAGGAGATTCATTTGACACTACCACACCAACAGGGTGAAAAAAAAAAAAAAACCCACATATTCTCTGCTAGAGACACTGATCTATCAAAACCAGCTTTTAAAATCAGTTGAGAGCTACAGTGAAGGTGAGAAACCTGGGAAGATGTCCAAGTCTTTCCATTAGTGGGGCTCCATGCAGTCCCTGCATTTTCACATTCCACAGTATGGCTGGAAAATGTGGCAAAACCAGACTCTCCCCTCATTCCCATCAGGCCTGCACTAACCCCATAAAATAACAGCACAGCAGTACCACAACAGAGAATTTGGCCAAATGTCTTGTGAAGCACAGTTTGCGGTGTGGGGATATCTAGACCCAAGCAGCATCCTCGGGTTCCAAGGAGCTGTGAAGAAAACCTCAGCCTGAGGCACCTGTTTGTTTATCCCAGCGAGAATCTGCTGCGTGAAGTACTTGAAGCTCAGTCAGACACCAGATATTGAGGTGGTTTTTGCTCACAGACACTGCAAACCTAAGGTAGTCTGTGAAAAACATTGCCAGCTTTGTGTGTATTACCAAAACCAGGCTGAAAAGTGCAGCACAAATCACTGGGACATCTTCAGCCACTTTCTTGCTGTCATGGCACAAAAAAAATAGTGACATATGGGTGCCAGCAATTTAGAACCTTGTCTGTATTTCACTCAAAGCAGAAAGGTTACCCTAAGCCACAGTTACATTTCACAGAAGACATCCTGCCTGCTAACGTCGAGAAAAAAAGGAAAGCAAATTTCAAATTCAAAGATTTCAGGAAGCTCACTGCAATACAGAATCCATCTTGAGCAAATCTTGCTCTGTCAAAGCTAATTGTGGTCAACAAAAAAGCAAGCAGAATTTTAAGTGGCTAATCTTTTTCTTTCTCTTTAGATTAACTGGAATTGCATTTTCCTGAAAATATGAAGATTTCATGCTCTGACCCTTGATTTTGAAAGGCAAGAGCTGACAGCCCAATTGAAAACTCAGGCTGGTGGCAGAATTATGCACATTCTATTCCTCCTGCAAGAAAGTGGACAAAAAACTCTGGCATGCATGTACATGGTGTACAGGGAGGGAAAAGAGAGAGGGGAAGTAGCTCAAGTTTAACATTTTGTGCTTCACAATCACATATTCCCAGCATAAAACAGAATTTGCAAGTGTCTACCCAACAGATTTATATTTGAATACCACACCCAAATTTAAACCTGACATCCAAACAACTGAAAATAAGTCAGGCATTTGTAGTGCAAACTAAATTGCTTCACAGAGAACGCTCTAAAAGATGTACAAGTTTATGAAGCCTGTCAGGTATCAGCCAATGGGAAAAAAAATTTATGCATAGCAAGACATATGCACATTACATAAGCAGGGAGTGCAATCAGAATGTTAGGGGTGGAAAAAAAAAAGTAAAGCACCCAATTTCTGTGAAAAATCAGTGACATCTTAACAGAGTTTGGCAACCAAATCAGTTCCATGATGTTCAAGCCTTCCCTTCCAACACAGCTGTCTGAAAATGAAAGTCATGCTGAGGTGAAATGCATTTCTCCACACTCTTAGGTAGGGAAAGAGTCACCCCTGAATCACCACAGTGAGATTCCAGAATGCACACAATAAGTGACCATGCACTTCCACAGTTCTGAGGTTCTGTTGGACAAGAATTATATTTGAGAGGCGCTGGCATGATGGCATAAAACTATTCTATTTATAGTAATTTGTTGCATGAATACACTAGAAGGTGTCTTCAGTCATTTCATTAAGCTGCATTATTTGCTTATGAGTTCAGGGTAATGACTGAGGGGAATAAAGGAAACTTCTGAAGGCTGTCCTGAAATTATCAGTAGATTTCGTGCTCCCTTTCATTCAGCGAGACTCTCTGGTAATTGTTGGTTTTTACAGTATCATTGCACAAAGTCAGAACCAGCCAGCAAGTGCTTAAGATGATCTCACAGGAAAAAGCTACACTTTGAAATCAGAGCTCTAATTTTAAGACAAATATCACTGTCCAGAAGACTTTGGATGGTAAGAGCTTTCAAGCTTTGCCTAGCTTGAAGAGTTTCCACAGGTCACCCTCCCAGTTAGTTTTAGTAGTTTTAAGTCAAGAACATGACATTTAAAATAGGAGGTATACTGATATTCTCTAATTTATGTCAGATCTTTAACGTGTTTTGCATTAAAATGCTGCCACAAAGTGACTTGGCTCAGTGCCCAAGGTAACATTCCTTACACTGCTGTCTTGACTCACTGCCAAAAGGAGGCAAAGGAGGCATTTCCCTCAGACAACTCTGCTAATGAAAACTGTCAAAGTCCTTTCAACGCCCCTGATTTTGTTGTGCTTGTCATCTCAATTGTGTGGCTTGCTAGACTTCTGTTCTCAGCAATCTATTTCTTAGCAATATGCTCACGCCTTAACAATAACACTGAAATCTTTCCCTCTCATTGAAAAGAGCACTCTGAACACAAGAGACTTCACCTTTGGTTTCGACAAAAAAAAAAATTATTTAAAAATGACAACCAAAAACCCCCAAACCAAGACTCCTCACACCCACCACTGAGACAATAATGAAAATCTGTTCTTCTTTCCAGTTTGTAAGAACTATCACCTCCTTCCCACCCAGCAAAGTTCAGGCTGGGAAGGCTGTGGCAAGGGAGCTTGAGCTCTTGCAATCCTCTCTGCCCTGCTGCACAGCTGTGTGGCTGGAAATGCCTCACTTCAGGTGGGAACATTTCCTGAGAGCCCCACCACGTGAATATTATAAAAGTTGTTTGAATAAGAGCTGTTATCCACAGCTTTTCCACAACAAGGAAGCATTTGGCCTTAGCCTGATGGCAAATATTTCTGAATCAGCCAAAAGAAGTATCAGATGACATCTGTAGCCTCTGCTTCCCTGGAGGAATGAGATATGGTACAATTCAGGTGCACTGTGAGGAAGTCATCACTTCTCCTGACATCTGGATAAAAAGACAACTCTGTTTACCAGAGCAACCGAGAGCACCGTTCACACAAAGAGAGTTTGTCAGACTGTCTCGAGGAGAAAAAGCATTGCTGTGCTCATATTCAATCAAACTGGAGGCATGAAAGCCACAGGAGGATGGTGGCTGGAGGCTGAGCATCTGTCTCACATATAATCTGAGCACCATGGGAAAAAAAAAAAAAGGGGAGGAAGAGGAAGAAAAGTGGAACAAAGCCATCCTTTTGACTTGAAAAGTCTATCAGGAACAGAGACTGCTACAATCATTGCCTCCCAAGCCATCCTGTCACTATCACACGCTCCCATTGTGCCTTAAGAATCAAACACAGCTATTTCCATGCCACTCTTTGGTAGGCAAGCTTTCCAAATCTCACATCTGCTCACAATGTACACTAACAAGAGGGGAGAGAATGAATCCAAGACACATCCACGGGGGCCTCCCCTCAACTCACCAGAGTTTCTTGTCAATTCTCTGCCAGTCTTTCTGACAGGGACACTGGAAACACCAGCTATGAGGACTGTACTGATAAATGGAAAACATTTGGGTTTTTTTTTTTAAACAAGACAACTGATTTCAGAGCTACCTGCCATAAAAGACAGGCTGTGGCAGCTGATGAGAATTCAAAAAAATATTTGGAAGAGAACACTTGAACAAAAAAGAACTCCCAGAATACATTCAGATCATTATTGGATAAGATTCTGGTGTACATTTAATATAAGACACCCCAGCAAATAATAGGAAGTAAGCACAGTGATGAATAAATTTTCCTTCTTGCCATCCCACAGAATCCCACTGAAATGTGAATTGAGAACATTTCATATGCTGAAACCATTGAAAGAGACCAAGAATGATTTGGGATAAGTTAGGAAACATAAAATTTTGATGGTTTTTTTTTTTCAATCTCATAAAAAAATTAATACAGAGCAGGAAGAGATAGCATTAAGAAGTCCCACAAATTCCAAAGAGGTGCTGCATACGTAACAAGATCACATCAAGTTAAGTGACACAGACTGCCCAGTGAGGTGTAAATTGCCCTTCAACTCTTACCACCCACAGAGTTAACTCCTTTCTCCACGAAAATAAAGTCAGCATTGCAAGAAATCTTATTTTGCCACAAGTGACTGAAGGAAAGCAAGATGATATAACCAAGGCAATCATTTGCATATTACAGTGCTGCTCCACCTCAACCTACTCACCACATTTCATCACTTCCCTTCCAAATCCACAGTCTAGAAAAGCAAAAAGAAATAGCATCACTATTTCTGTTCTTACATTAGAGAAAAAAACACGAAAAGTGTAAAAAACATCCAAATATGGATCAATTTTCCATTATATTTCCTAGGGTGTCAGGGTGCATTGATTTTTCCTATTAGTTTATGCTTTTCTGTTTCTCTCCTCAGATACATTCTAACACTTTGTTGGGTGCAATTTACCAATCTAAAAAGGGGATTTTGCACAGCTGCAAGTCTTGGATGCCACAGAGGGGTTAGAAGAAAGTAAAAGCTCTCCAAGCAGCTCAGAGCTGAAAGAGAAAAGGAATTTTTGAGTGGTCCATTTACTGCTTTTGTGATCTTTTCAAAACCAGAGGGAAAGTGAGAGAATCAAAGGCTGCAATTTCCTCTCCCTGCTTTTCATTTTATGTATTCCTTTACTTGTCACCATTTCCTACCATCCCAAAAAAACCCCAAATCTGCTCAAACTTTTAAGCCTTTTTCTATCAAGATCTTAACAAAACTACCTTTGCTGTATTACGATGGCAAGATATTTGAAAATTAAGAGAATAGAATACTGCTCTTGTTGCCAAGTTGGTTATCAACATTCTGCCCAACCCTACATAACCAGTAGAATTTAAAAACATTTTTTAAATGTCATTTTAATTATTTGCAATACACAAATTTATGCTCCCAAGTATCAGCATATTTAGTTTTCTAGATATCACACATACAAACAGATCTCTTGGAATCTCTTTTGGCACTACAATAATTATTCTCAAACAATAAGGCCAAATCACATCTCCCTTCACTCCTTATGCTCTCAGCACCATGTGAGAGGCCTGCATCCCCTTGGTTCACTTTTGGAAGGATACTATTTTTAATTCTATGAGCTAAACACTGAACTTGCACTTCAGAAGACCATAGAAAAAGCCTCAGTCTGTGGTTTTCAAATACTTACCAGGCCACACAAAAATTCATCTTTCTTTTTATGCCCTCACATTCACTCCTAACTTCCTTTTTTATGTTTCCTGATAATTCTTCATTTAAAACAACTGCTTATAGGCACCTTCATGCTCAAACTCAGAGTTCTTTCTGCAGCTTTCTTGAAGACAAGCTCAGATTCATCACAGAGATCAAATCCACCTGAGAAAAAAAAAAAAAACTTCAGATAGCAGTCACCTGTTTTGGTTTTTTTATTTATCTATTTTGGCAGTACGAGTCCATGTGTCAGCAATCTCAGTTAATTATCTTGTTCCAGCAGTTTTCCTGATTGTCCCACATCCACCTCAGGCTAAAATGTCTGCAGAGAAGGAGGAGTGAAGAGTTGATTGTGATCTGCAGTGACAGAAAGCTTTGAATGAAGGGAGTGAATTCCTATTGCAAGCAAGTTTTTCCCTTCCAGTGCTTTCTGCTGCCCAGTGATGTCCAGTTTTATTGCTTTTCCTAGGAAGGTTTTATTGGAGGGTCCATGTTGGTGAGGGGCATTATTGCTATGAATTTGGGGAGCTCAGTCCCCCATCATACACATTTGGTAAGAGTAAGCTTGTAAGAATAGCTCCCATTTCTGTGTTTTTTTTCAATTCTTAATCAATAGATACATTTATAGGGAAATTCAAGATTTAGGCTGTTCCATAACAAAATTTCCTATTGTAAAAAGATAAGGAGACTACTCCCATTTTATTTTTTAAATTTTGTTTCTTTAGGAATAAAGACATATTCCTATTTCCCATAAAAAAAATTTAGATGCTTCTTCTAGTAATCAACTAGCTCATGGGTAATAAGTTACTTTTAATATTGTATCTAAAAATTGAAGAAATTTAAGAAATGTTTGAGGCAAACTCATCTGAGTGTCTCAGATCTCAAAAGATTTTGTGACTTTGACACCTGGGCATTTTTAAAAGTGAATTTTTAAAAATGAGTCTGGGTTAATGAAACAAAAAAAAAAAAAAAAAAAAAAAAAAAAACCTAAAAATTTTTATTTCTTTTAGAGGTATTATTCTCTTTGAATTGCATCATTTCATGTACCATTATCTCAAGAAACAGTAAATAACTTCCAGAAACCTTAATTGCCACATGAAACTTATGCATCAATTTTTATGCTTGAGCATCCCTGCAAAAGAAGAGGACATCATTTCCCCTTTTCAAGACTACTGCAACAAATAGAGGAAGCTGATCTATTACATCTAATGATTTGTCAAGTGGGAGCACAGTTAGTTGGGGGAAAAAAGGAAGCTTTTATTCTGCTCTTAATGTAAGACAGAACTGCTATCAGAATAGGCATGAGATTCTTTTCCTTTGATACTTCAGTAACAGCTAATTATCAAAACTTTAGAAATATAAGCTGAATTGTTTAGGCTCATTCAGTTCTGAGGGGCTTTGAGTGACTCCAGGAAACTTGCACTGTGGCTTGGATTGTGTAACTGCTTTTGTTGGTGTGTCTCCAGAAAAGAATAGGAAGAACTTCTATAAATGAACAGCAATTTGAAGAAAAAAAAACTTTTGCTTTTATGGGTATCATTGAAACACCACACTGAAAAGCATGTAAAAAGGGACCATTTAATAATTAGTGTAAATCATATAAATAATGTCCTGTTTCTTACAGAGATACTCAGTGGCATTACCCATTTTTTGCTGTAAGATGGTTGATGAACACAAACTCCTTAAATTGCCTTTTCTAAGTCCATGTTCAAAACTGCCAAGTGCTTAGCAAAGGGGAGAGTAAAGACAGTTTTGGTCTCCACAAGCCTTCCCCAAATTATATTCTTAGCAACTTCTATTGATTTCTAAAGGTATTATTAAGCTGGGCTAAGGACTTGAGCTGTTCCACAGAGGATTCTGTCCTCTCTCTGTGCTCCAGGCCAGCTGCAAATTGTGTGGCATCTGTCTGCCACTCGTGGGGCCCTGAAAGCTGAGTGGGGAACCAGCAAACTGCCTATGAGCAGAGCACAGCTCTGCCTTGATACAGGAGGAGAAAGGATGGGAGCAGCTTCATCTCCTGGCACAGGTTCTCTGCTGGTTTTCTCTACCTGACTGCATCTCCTTGCCTGCTGGCAGTGAATGTGGCACCTGGGGACACGACCTAGTGGAGGCCATGGCTGTGCTGGGTTAATGCTTGGATTGAGTGACCTTAAAAATACTTCTCCAACCTAAATTATTCTATGATTCTGTGAAGCCGTTCTTGCTTATGAAGCAAATTGGGCTGGAGTTATGAAAAAATATGTAAACTGCTCAGTATGCTGGAAATCTAAAATTCTACTTCTGTGGTTTTTTGCAGCAGTGAAGAGAAGCTCAGGTTCCTGTACCACAGAGGAGGTTCTGTTGCTCTTACTCAGCTGAGTAAGAGTGGTGAGCACACCATGAGGTTCACATGCCAGACACCAAAGTACCACTGAATGAGTAAAGGAAATAAAAATAAAAAGGTGATTCTTGGCTATGGAGTATTTTAGTCTGTTGGAACAATGAGGTTTTTAATATATTGAACCTCAACTTTTTTAGAAGTCAGATGAAGACAGTGCTTCACTCGCAGTCAGAAGATTAAAACTGCATAAGAAAACCAATGTGGTGCTGTTTGTAGATTCCTTCTGAGTGTGATTTTTGCAACAATTCTCAATCTCTGTTTCAGATAGAGACCTTATTTCAAGAAGGCTGGCAAAGTGTAAGCACTCAGGATCAAGCAGCTGCAGGTAAAGTATTCTTCCTTGCTGAAGGCACTCTCCCAGTGCTTCTTCAGTTGTAGATATCAATTGTAACAACTCTTTGGGAACAGCTTTATTTTAGTTTTCAAACCAAGCTCATATGAACTAAAACACACCAAAAAAAAAAAATCCACTCTTTGTTTTACCTACCATTTAATAAGTGGCAGAAGTTTTCCACAGTGTGCCTAGGTGGAATGATGCTTGTTAATGGTATGGCTGCCTTGCCAGGCTGCTCAGATGAAAAACAGCATATGAGACAAGCTGTGATGTATGCTTAGATGGAGTTCCAGCTCAACATATACAGAATGTATATGTATTATTTCTTGAGAGAAAGAACATTTTGTGTTTTGAGAACTCCAGGCTGATACTGGAGGAGCACAAGCCAGCTCTTCTTCCAGATCTGTCTTTCAATAAAAAAAAAAAAAAGCAAAAAAAAAAAAAAAAAAAAAAAAAAAAAAAAAAAAAAAAGCTGAATGGATCAATTACAAGACAGCAGCAATTGTGTGGAAAACAAAAGGGCTCAAATCCAGGCTGTCAGCCCTATATCAAATTTTTTCCATAAACTTCTTGGAGGACTTTTCAGAATGTCATGAAAATAGAGCAGTCTCAGGAAGGTGCCATTTGGTACTCCAGAGCATTCTCTTTCTATTTGAAAAGAAATATCACAGGAACAGCCTGTTCTCATAGTGGGATGGGAACTAACCCTCTCCATAAAATTTTCAGTGCCAAGCAGCAAGCCCCCATCTGTCTGCCAGCAGGAGAGAGAGAAAACAAATGAAAAAGGGAAAGGAGAAGCAACCAGAATTTGGGCACAGGAGAGAAACATCTGCTAAAGGGACAGAAAAAAATAAGAGGTTCTGAGAAAATCAAAGAATCATAAAGCAGGTAAAAGAACATAACCATGTTCCCAAAAAAAGAGAAAGAGAGGGAGGAAAAAACAGGTGGTGGCCATAAAAATAAAGGACATTTTTAGAAAGAAAGGAAGAGAAACATAAAGCCAGATATACTGTAGGTATTTACCTGTGTTAATAACAAGAGATTTGATGAACAGAATGGCTGAATAACAGTGGGTTTTGATTGCTGCAATAAATGGGCTTAATCATTGGGTTTGGTCTTAGTTTTTTAGCTTTTGAAATCCATGTCATTAAAATAAAACAAAATAAAGATCAGTCTGTAAAAGCTATTTTCCACATTTGCACAGGAATTGTGAGGAGGAAAAAAAAAAAAAATCCGCCTTTTAAACTTTAAAACTTTCTGAGTTTTTTGATTGCTCCAGTACAAACAGAGGAGCATTCCTGTGTGCCTGGGTGAAAAATGTGGGTAAAATGTATTAAAAAAATATATTAAAAAACCCAAAGAGAATAAAATGGAAATAAGTACAAAATCCCTAATCTTCCTGGAGATACACACAAGTAGCTGCCACAGATGGAATGATCCAGCAAGATTATTAATATTATTAATAATTAATAATAATTAATTATTAATTAATAATTATTAATAAAATTGCTGGGATTGACTGTTAGTTCTGAACACTTCAGATTTAGAAATTGGGCTTCTCAGAATTACCATGAAAAATGAAAATAATATCTGATTTTTTGTTGTTGTTTTGTTTTGAGATAGCTACACTTTGAGCACCTAGATATCATTCTTTGGAGCATTTTCTCTAATTTTTAGCTTTTTGTGTTTTTTTTAAGTGTAACCAATGTAAGGCTTTGTTTCTGTATCTAAATTTTCTCCCTTAGTTTCACTAAACCCAGAGGAAGACAGCACAATAAATCATTGTTACTTCCTTCATGCTGCCATGAGAATGATTAAACAAATGCTTTCCTAAGGCATTGCAAAGGAAAGCATCACTCAGATGATGCAGATTTCCATTGCTGACACCCAAATGCAACAGGTAACAGCCATGAATTTAGATTATCCTGCAGCATATTCCTGGAATACTCTTTATTCTGTGTATGTAATTTTCTGACTCTGTCAGCATTCGTGGGAAATGCTTATCTTAGCTACTACAACATTGTTGTTTTGTTTTTATATTATACCAGAATTCTAAACTCTTAATAAATCTCTGAGGTTCAATGACAGCTCCCAGTACTTGTTAGCATTTTATCACAGCTGCTCATTATAATGTTAAAAGTGCTCCCAATTTGTGGCCAGTCTTGAACAAGCAGAAATGTATCAAGTGTTTAGAAAAGGAGAAGGAAAAAAATAGACACAGATTTTCTTCTACACTTTGATCTTTTCTGTTCTGTTGTCTCATGCAAATTATTTTACCTCTTAGTGATACTTTCCTGGTGGTGTATCAGAGATAATTCACAGAAGAAAATATACCTGCCTTAAAATGCAGCAGGAGCATTTCTAGAAAGATTTCTAGATATGTATAGCCTTTGATGTTTATTAGTCTCACTGCATACTTAAAATTCAAATCAAGGCATCAGAAAACCCTTGAGACAAATGCATAATTCATATTTTCTATTTACTATACTTTTTCTATGTATTATATCAGCTTTTATTGATTTCTGTTCATGGAATATTCACAAAACAATAAAATTCTCTATTATTAATGTCTTCGGAGCTGACTTCTAAAGAGATGACACTAATGTTATTATTTATTTACCTTAACTAGTGCTACATTGGACATTTTTTAGATTATTAAATTACCAGGGGTAGTGGGACTTTCTGAAACACATGATCAGCATGTATGTCCAATTATTTTAAGGATGTCTTTCCTACTCACTGGAAACAAAGCTGATCATTTTTTCTTACTGCACAACTGCATCATATATCAATAGGGGATGGATATTTCCTGTTCATTTCTGATCCAAGAAATTATTTTAATGCTTGCTGCAAAGGAAGCTCTTGTTATTTTAGATTTTTCTGTTTTCCTCACCTGTCACTGTCACAGTTTGGAGTGGCACTTTGCATTGAGATGTTTCTACAGCTGATGACAAAAATATTTTATATTACAGTGTTGTCAGCATGACTGAATCAGGTACTCTGAGATCAGCTGCACCTCAAAGATGGTACACTTTGTGTAGAGGCTGCTGTAGGAAAATCAAATTGCAGATGGCTTGAAAGGGAGTACAAAAGGGGCCTAAAAAGGAGATAAAACTTCAGACAGTGTTCTGAAAGTCTTCTCTAGAAAAAAAAAATAAATCCATGTATAAACCTGGGAATAAGAAAAAGCCTTCAACCTTTACCTACAGGGCATCAGCAAAATCTATTTTGTGGTTCAAATCCAGCTTTAAAGAGCCCAGCTTAAAAGTATTGACTTATTATTATCTATGATATAGATTTATACACTATAATAATAAAATTTTACTCATTATGAAGTAACACCTAATGAGAGGGATAGAAGACTTAATACAAAGATGCCTTTTTATGAGGGGTGATGAAATTAGAATGGTTGTCAACCAAAATCTTCCTGCTTTTCCTTTTGAAAATACCTGAGAAGCAGTTTTCAGACAAAATTTGGAATCTCAATTTCTGAAATATACCTAGAATACAAATAGGATCATAGTTTGAGTTTCTTATGCACCCATTCTGTGGTGAGAAGTACCTCTGGGCCTTGAATTTTTGGAGTATTACAATGCTTTTTCTAATTCACATAAGAAGATGAAGAAAAGAAGCTGAAGGACAAGGACTTGCAGCTGCATCCTGTAAAATTAAAAGAAAAAAGATTGAAAGAAAATAAAAATCATCTAAGAATGGCCACTTCTCAACCATCCTAAGAGTAGTAAATATGGTGTAAGTTAGGCTTAAACCAGCATTTGCTGGGAGAACATTAGTCCAGATAGAAGCAGTTACTCCTTTCACATTATCTGTTGGATTATAAAATAATTACTGCTGACCAGTTCCCTATTTTTTGTTTATAGAGCATCTAAAAATTGAGGAAAGTCCTGAAGTATATTTTCCTATTATAAAAACAACAAAAAATTGTAATTTTTTTTCATGTAAATGTGTCTATATGTGGAGGGGAGGGAGGTGGAGGGAAACAGACCCTTTGTTTTCAATATTTTGAACTTCAGGGAAAATATTTTTGCAATGAGTTAGCCCACAGAATGTACAATATGAAACAAAAAAGAAGATTATAGAACTTATTTTTCTGTAGTATAACTTCCTAAAGGATAAAAGGCCTATTGGAGACAGGATTTAAACTTAGTTCAGTCACAACTTCTGGAATAAGGATAAAATGGAAGATAAAATATAGTAAGATTTTCATATGATTTCAGCAATCCACAAAAAGCCCCAGAGTTGTCTGTAACATCACTTCTCACAGATGATCACTGCAAGACCTTCCTGGGACAGTGATATCTCAGATACAACAAAGAAGACAAGAAAAATGCAGCAAAATGCAGTGCATAATTCCTCAGGTCTTTTGGTAGCTCTGCCAGGGAGTCTCAGCACTCATCACACACTGAAAGAAAATTTTAAGGAGCATCTAAGGGAAAAAAAACCTCTTTGAACTGCATTTTTATACGTCACTTTGACCTCATAACCTGGTTTATAGCTACCAGTTCTTTAAAGATGAGACCATGTGTCAGAGTAATTGGCAATTTTAGCATTTCTTGTTCAGAGGGACAAATGCACAATGAAGAGTGGGGACACTTTTAAAAGAACTTTTAGAAGTTCTAAACTTCTAAAAGAGCAGTTTTACCTTGCACACCAAAACCTGGACTTATTTTTGTAACTGCACTCATCCAAATACAACCTGGAATGGCTTGCAGGGCTTGTGCTGCCTCAGAGGGTACTGAGGAAAGGCATGAGGATGTTCCTTGTCTCAGAACCTCCCCTCATTACTCATGGTTTACTTCTAGGCACAGTTACCAGCTGCAAGCCATTCTCATCAATTCCCATGCAAGCAACTGCAGGACTTCAGAAAAATTTAATTTTATAAAATTGCGCATTTTTAAAGAGCACTTTCCATGGGCATGGCTAAAATGGCAGTGTCTGTATTGACAAATTCAGTCAGGAAAGGAAAAAAAAAAAAAAAAAAAAAAAAAAGAAAAGCTTCATTTCAAATCATAGCCAGCTTATTTATCACACCCAAGCTGCCAAGTATGGCTGTGCAAAATCTGTCAGTTTTTAAGTGCTACTTACTGCATATTCAAAGCCTCTTCAAAGAATATTTCCTTGAGTTACATCACATGCAGCCACCCACACCTCCCCACGTCCTGCCTACACCTCCAAACAATTCAGGTAGCAGGATGACAGAGCAATGTTAACCTCTCACATCTGAAGGGTTATGTAGGATTTTACTTTACACAAAAATAGAACAAAAACCCCCTTGCCTATTTCAACATTAGGCTTCCTAATACCTAAATTCTCTTTTGGAGACTATTTCCACAAATAATGAGTGCTGGCTGCTAGAGGCCCTTTAGGTAATGATTTCTGCAGGAAGTCTTGTTAAGCAAAAATGTAAGGAAAAAACAACTTCACCCATCAGAACTCCATGTTGTGAATATTTGTACAGCAAAATTCCAGCAAGGACTCCATTCTGCCACTTCAGCTCCACAGAGCAACACTTGGCTCAAGATGAACAGCTCATTTTAGGTGGAGGGATTTAGTTCAGGCAGGGAAGGATTACTCATCATGAGATAGAGTGGCAGAATTTGGCCAGAGATGCCAGAGCAGCCTTTGCAATACCAGCACATCATTTTAAAGCAGCTGGGAAATGGGTATTAAAAAAAAAAAGGTTATGAAGGAGGATTGAATGCTGTCTTAATTCAAGCAGGAATTCTGTTTTTAATTCATCTAATTGTGTTAAACTGCTAATAGGCTAATTTGAAGAGCCCAGCACATTCAACAGGCTGGTATTTAATTAACAAAATCACGTTTCACACAATGCCAGACAAGGGGTCAATCCTTGAATGAGGAGCTCCCTTGAGAGGAAAAGGCACAATTAATGCTGCAGAAAGTTCTCATTCATGCTTCTGCTGCTAAATATCACTGATTGGGAAGGACATCATTGCTTCCTAGCTAATTTTTTTGGCACAGCTTTCCCTCTTGTCCCTGTATCTGACCCCTGCATCCTTTCCTCTAGTGGATTTTGACCTCTATCTGCCCTTATGCATCCGTGATTATATTTATTATAAAGAGAGTATTATCCATGCAGACTTCTGCCACGGAAACAGGAGTTTCAATGATGCCATTTTAGTGTCCACCTAGAATTTCCAACCTTGTGCCAGGAAAATGGCTTCTCCTGGCTTAAGAGGATTTCACACACCCCTAAAAATACTGGGCAGACTTCAAGGGATTCCTAAAAAATGTTTCAAGCTGCTATTCCAGTCAGCCTCCACCCCTTAGTTTCAGGATAAGGCCTTGTAAGTGTTCATTACCTCAATTAAATTTTATTTCAAGACATTGCTGGGCATGAATAAGGGAACAGAATCCAGTCCCTGTTAGGGCAGCATGCACACACCAAAGTGAAGAAGTGAGAGGTTCTGGAAATATTGATGAACAAGGAAAAGAAATTATTTCAACACAAGCAAAGAGAGGCTGCTTGGTGGACATATTCAAGAGTCCTGGCAGGCATGATTATATAGGTAGAACTCAGAATAATTTTCAGCCAGGGAAGTTTCTTCCTTGCTCCCTAAGTCAGGGCTGTTAAAATCTAAGTCTACTATTGCTCAACTGAGGAAACATTCAGGAGAATACCTATAAAGAGCCGTGAGGATCTTTAAAAGGTAGTTTTTGTCAGTGGCAAGATGCTTTCACAACTAGAAAACTCTGCCTGGGGTTCTATTAACCACAACAGCCTTTCCTCTCCTGCCAGACTACTCAATTAGCACTAGGAGTTGCTTCTGGTTCAATACTTCCCATAACTAATACTGTGCTTGTTATCCTCAAGTGTTTAAATTAAGGTTAGTGACCTTCTGTTATTTATTACATGACATGGTGTTGACCTTAAAGAGCAGGTGTTTAAATGTATATGAACATATATTCATAACACTTCAGGAAAAAATTTACATTTATATTGCGTGGAAAGACTACAGCTTTCTGTGTCTGGCATTTTTGGTTCTTATAGACTTTATTCTGTGGACAATGTTAATGACTTATAAAGTGTAAGACTTTTCTCTTTTAAAGAAAATGTCACATTACCACAACATATGTGGAATATATGATTCCTCCCTGCAATTTAATCTGTACACAGTACTTGAGCAAAAGATCAAGTACAGCATCTTTTGAAAGATAAATAATTAAGAACCAATGGAAAACAATAGTGGGAGGGCAATGGCCAATATGTGGGCAGCCTTTGGTAACGATCTAAGAAAAAACACAAATTATATTTACATTCTATCAGCAAATAGGTTGATTAAAAAATACTTATTCATTGTACACAACCTCATTCCTTTTAGGCTTCAGCAATATGTTCTCCTCACTTCACAGCTGAAATAACTGCTTTCAGAATTACTTCACAGGTCTGAAAACAACTCCCTGGAAAAATGTCACTTCTGTTCTCTTTTCCCTATTGTATTTGTGTGATTCATTCACCATGAATGTTCAACAGTCTTAAACACAGAACTTTGGTTTCAGCAGTGCAATTATAGGAAAAGCAATTTTATGGTGTATCTTGGGGGCAAAAATACCATTTTATTAAGAATATGGGCATGATTTGTCTTGGATACCTCTGTGATCTAACTGTAAGAACTATAAAAATCCTTTACCATTGTCTCTCAATTCTTATGTCAGAATTAACCAGTAGAAATTAAATCTATTATGAGAATAATTTCAAGTGGAATTTTCAATAGAACATTCACATGCCCAAAAATTATATCCTTTACACCTTTAATATAGTTAAACAGAACAAATATCTGAATCAGCAGATAAACTCTACTCGTTTCTCTAGGTAAGCAATACTTTAAAAATAAAGATTCTTTAACATTTCATATTAGATTGAGCTTCCACATCTGTTCAACCCTCTAATTGCAAGCACAAAAAGAACACAATCCTGAATTGCACCTTTAAAAGTTAAATTAAGTGATTTCAGTGCCTGTGTATGATCCTTCTTCAGTGCAGCACAGATTTACACTGCTTTTCTTGTAGCTTAATTAAAAATGAAGAAATAGGTTCTTCCTGGAGAGTATGAAAATCTTTCATACAATGTGATTTATATAATAAATAACATAATTCATCATAATCCAAAGCTTCCCTTGACTGCAGTCACAGAAGCATTGGTAACAAAGTCTTACTACACTTCTGACCTGTGACATCACTCAGGTGCAGTTTCAAACTTAATTCTAAGACAGTTTGTAATATTCAAAGTGTTACTAAGCATCATTACAAAGAAAAAATATTAGAAAAGCAATAAATGGAAACTTATTAGAAATTAGAAAAGCATTCTCCCCATAGTGCAGATACAGTCCTTTAAAAAGTCCACATTCTTGTAAGAACCAAAAAAAAAAAAGAAAAAACCAAACACTGAATTTTTACCATCAATAGGTTCTACACGGAAATTTCTTGGAACTTTTATTTCTGCCCAAATTAGTCTTCTTTATCTATTTTACTTTCTTTATGCAGTTACAGATGCAAAGGCTTCATAAGAACCTCGAGGTCCTAAATCTGTTGGTGTTCTTACATTTTTACAGCCAGTTAATGGTCTCTGTTAAATAATAAATAAAAAATTTCCTTACAGAGTGTGCCTGTGGTTCTCAACAGCCTCTAGAGCCAGCAGTGAGTGAAACCCTTTATCTCAGAGGAGAGAAAAAAAGTTATTTTTATTAATCAGATTTTAAGATTTTCATTTAAGACCTTCTGAATAAAGTCCAGAACTAGTAAAAACAAAGGAACCAAATAATATGTCCAATAGAAATTTACATCTGCTTCATTTTGAAGCATTTTAGAAGAAAACTTCATTGGGAAAGAGATATCAAAATAAACTGACTAGCAGGTAGACATTTCTTAGCCCCTGCGTGGACTGGAATCATACTGGAGGTCGCAGAAGTAAATCATCAGCTTCTTTCCCTTGTTGTAATTTTCAGGACCTTGCTTATACCAATAATCTGAAACATCTCTAATTCTTTGTTTCAAAATAATGCCTTGTGAGCAGAGCAATGAAGATGCTCTCACTGTAATTATGCACAACTTCTCCAAGTGTGAGGAATTCAGAATAGAATTGTACTTTTTAATCCTTATGTCTTCCATGAGCTATGGGAGTACATTTAGTTGAATTACAGGTTTAAGAGCTGTTTTCACTATTTCATAAAACCCTACTATTAAAGTGGCTGCTTTATCAGAAATTGGTATTTTTGTGTCAAAAATATTTCCCTCTGAGTTAGAAATAATTCCTCTCATGCATTCATAGAAACCCTGCTATATCATCACTCTGAAGGATATCAGGAAAAAAAAAAAATCAGTGGATTTTTGTAGGATTTTTTATTAGGAAAAATAGGGATTGGAGTAACAAACAGGATCCCTTTATTCATCTGAAATTAGTATATTCTGCATCCCTACACTACCTCACTATAATATCTCTGAATATCTCAATGGCATACTATGTTTCAATTCTATAAATTTTGTGTAATAAGAAAAGTAAAAAAAATAGTTTAATGATGCCTGCTACTGAATTGGGTTTTCACATCTGAGTTTTGATAGGCTTTGGATTTTTATTCTCTGTTCCAACAACACCAGAGATATAAAAAAATTAGTTTTATGCTTTAAATATGTATTATATATATATATTTCGTTTCCTAAAAGCCCTGATGCAGAACATTATTTCACATAAAATTATGTAGCTTTCAATTTTTTCTTTCTTTAGATGTTAGAACATCCTAAGAAGGAAAAAGAGAATAAAGATTCATATACATAAGGAGAGATGCCTAGGTGGGCAAACCTTTTTGCTATATTGTGATTTAATTCTAAGGGCCATTAAATGCTGAAAATTTAACTGAATCTCAGCAGAAAATTACAATTCAGATTATTACAGAAGCAATAAAATAACTGAACTCTGGGGCTGTTCTTCACTGATATAAACTCTCACATGTCAACTAACTGGCTGGCCTGTGGAAATTAATGCCAAGAGACCCAGACTTGTGCCTTTGGTTTTCTCATACTACTTTATCTTCCAGTTTTTATTTTTACTGTTAAGATGGTTTAAATTTTATTTACACTGCAGCCTTTCAGCATTCTCTCAATATGTTCCATTTTTTTTTCCCAAAATATTAATAGATTGACTCATTACAAACTCAAAAAAAACCCAAAGCAAGCAAAGCCAAACCAATATCAAAAAATAGAGAATGAAAGACCCTAAATGTGATATATCATTTAAATAGAGTGTAATATTAGTATAAAATTAGATAGTTTATTCATACATTGCCTTGGTACATATTGCCACCATCTTGTCTGTAAAGATCTTCAGCATATTAAAGATTTTTGCTACTTCCTGACAAAGAGCCATCTTCAATTATAGACATGCTTAATATAAATAAAGAGAGGAAAGTCATGTTGAGAGCTTTTCTGCTTTGGCAGATTGGTTGGAGACAAAGTATTTCAACTTTAAGAACTTTGAGGAACATAACTTGGATTCTTAGGAAAACATTTCCTTGTACATCCACCTCTGAGTCCATGAAGTGTTGTTATCTCTCCTGCTTTTTACATTACAGGGACACAGGGAATTTAAAGTGTAGCACTTAAGTAGCTCTGAAAAACTTCTCCATGCCCAAAAATATGAGGATTTCAGACACCCTTTTACACAAATATTTTGAGATTGGGCCTGTCCTATATACAGATCACCTTAGTGCCTTGTTAGACAAAAGCAGAAAATAAAACTATGGCATCTGTAAATAAGGAATCATGATTCAGGGAAAAAGGGTGAATCTGGATACAAGAAAAAAATGGAGTTTAGGAGGGTGTAGAAACTTTCATGCTTTAGTATTTTATTAGTTGCAACCACAACTTCAGCACAAATGACTGATGGCTGATAAGTGAATATTTGTGTGGTTTCAACAAGTTTCATAATTCAAATGTGAGTTTTTTCCTTCTCTTCATTTCCTTTTTCACAGAAACCCTACTGATGCACTAATCAGGCATATTGGACATTAATAAATTAGCATAACTTTAGCACATCACAATTATTCACTTCAATATCTATACCCCCCTCAGATTACTAGGAGCAGATTAAAACATCTATCAATTTTTCCCTCTAACACAGGCCTCAGAAGTGATATTTTTACTGCATATTCCAGCCTTAAAAAGAGCCTCCCCAACACCATTCAGAATTCATTTATAGTTATTCAAGCACAGAGAGAAGTCAGTGAACTTGAATATCCCACCTCAAATCACTGCCCTTTGGCCTGTATTTATCAGAAACTGCATCACCTATAATTTTTTTAGTCCTGGAGATAAGGAGAAGAGTTTAGGATTAACAATTCAGAGATTTTAAGGCCTCTTATGAGAAGTGATTTAATGGACTGACCTTTTTGGAGACATTCATGACAGAATGATGAGAAAGAAAACAGCTTAGAAATTTCTCTGTGAGCATGGGCCTTCCACAAGGCTTGTGAAATACTGGCATCACTGAAATTGACTTAAATTCTGAAATTTAATTTGTTTTCACTCTTCAAAAGGTGAATGCCACCAGCAAAATTATATGCAAAACATGCAAGCTACATGTAAAGGAAAATTGATTAAATATGCAAAGAGGTGTTGACTCAGTTTTCCTGGAACACTCTCACAAGCAGAGTGAAAATCTATTCTTTAAAGTGTGTTATTGCTCTGTTCCTTCCTGGGAAGCTCTTCAGAGAATCCCCAAGTCACCTCTTCTCTTTTCATAGTTTTTTTTCCTTGAAATTCTCCTTTGATGGGAAATCCTAAATTCCTCACCAAAGTTTTGTTCTCTCTTCTCTTCTACAGCCTGGAATGTTTTAGCCTCTGCAAGTTTCTTTACCTAAACTTCCCCCCTTTTAGAGGTACCAAATAGCTTCTTTGATTATCAAAAATTGCACTATCATGTATGTATTGCATAGAAAATATACAATTACACCTACCCACACTGCAGGGCTGAAGACAAAAAAGCACAAGTAAGCAGCTGGCAATAGAGAGGCATAAACACTTCTCTAAGTAATAATTTTATCCATTTTCTCTCTGTTTTAAAGTAAGACATACACAAGGAGCCAATATTGTAGTAAAATCTTCGTACTTGTTATTGCAGTGGGTTCTTAGGACTGTTATTGAAAGTCAGCTGCTGAAATCTGGTACTGAGAGCTGTCATCTGCTGCCTGCCTACGAGCTGCCAATAGATTTTTCATTCCTATTGCCATGGAAACAAATGTTGGCATGACTTGGGGGGGGGGGGGGGGGGGGAAGTCTTTTAGACAGCCAGAGTTTTCAAACTTTGACCCAAGCTGGAATTCACCTTTATTACCTATAAAGGTCACACTGAAAGGGTGAGGCAGGGATAGTGCCTGGCATTGTCCCTTCTTTGTCTGATCTCCCAGCTGTCAAAACTGTGAGCCTGGGCCAGATTAAGTCATGGATACCTTCTCTCCAAAGTAGCTGCAATCAGGAGTGGGAAAGGAGGATGAATAGCTGGGATTTGTCTCACCTGGAAGCAGGACAGAGCTGCTGAATGTGCCATGTGTGGGAACCTGCAAAGGATTTGACAAGCATCACAATCACTGCAGGCCCTGAACGCTCCCATACTGTACCCAGAAAACACATTAATCTGTAGGAGCTGCATTTCTCATTGCAAGAAGCAAGCACTTCTGAACTATCAGCTAAAGAAGCTCTTTCCATGTCTGTTTAATAGAATAATCATGGAATAGCAGTCAAAATTTACCCAGCTTTAAGGTGGAACAACCCCTGTCACAGAGTTAGTAGCCATTCCCTGAGTCTGTCAGGTATTGAAATGTTCATGCAGGTGTTTTTATTATACCTGACAGTGGCAAACTAGAAATGGAGCTTTAAACATTTGCAAGCTTCCTTTCATCCATTTTTTCTCCCTGATACTTTGTCTTCATTTGTCACCAGGTGTCATTACCTGTGGAAGTTATCCCAACTCTTCCATTTTTTTTCTCTCAACTATCACTCATGGTTTTGAGCAATCATTTCACTTTTTAAATTATCACAATGAAAACTACAGTTTATTAAACAATTGGAACACACTCTTGATCTCAGTTTAGTTAGCTGGTGTACTTATGATCTGTTTATTAATTTTTTTTTTTAACAATGTCTTGCTCTTGACTGCTTGGACCTTCTGTCCATTACAGCTCCTGTCTGATGCACATTTTTTGCCCCATTTCTTAACTTCCTTTTGTATGACCTTTTCTTTGCTTCCTTTTACTTGAAGAGCACTAGGAGGGACCTGCTGGTGTTTCTCCTTGAGCAGTGAAGTGCCCCCTGTGCCATCCTCTAAATCCCACTGTGTAAGCCAGAGGCTTAAGCACCTTGAAGCTTCTGCAACACGACTTCTCTTCAGACAGTACCTCATCTCCTGAGCTCATACAGAGCAAATAGATTCTGTGGGCAGTATTGTACCTGCAGAACTTCCAAAACTACTGCCCTAAACACAGACTGGCAGATAAAGTGGGAAATGAATAGGGAAATACACCTGGACACACCTGTCAGATTTCTCTCTTAAAGAATTCAAGGGCTAAAGTCACAGATATCCTGGTCTAACATGATGCTTCCAGATCAATAAGTGGAGCAGCAATCGGGGTTAGCAAAGGTAAAAGAACATTACCACAGCTATAATTTGAGGGTTTCAATAGCAGCCTCTCATAAAAGTAAAGTAGACGTCCATTTTCCCTCCATACTCCCTATCTTTATGAAATTATTTTTAAAAGAAGTTTACTCTAGCCTATATCACAAGTGGATGAAAACTCACAGTACATAACATAACAATTTGGTCTACATTTAGGGTTTGGGATTAAAAATTTTAGCATTATATTTCCATTCTTCTAATTATATATGGAAAGGGTAGCAGTGGCTTTCTTGAAATGCACAACAACAAGTGATTATTTAATCATGTAATCACTACCACAGGAGGAAATGAAAAGCAAAACAAGAAGAGCAAGAGCTGACAAGTGGCAGCGCCACTCCCCTGCCAGCCCACAGGACCTGGGGAATCAGTTGGATCCTGGTGACCTGCAGACATTTACCTCACCTTCACAGCTTGTTTCAAAGGAAGCCTAAGAACAGCCCTGCCATGGAACAGCTCTGTTCTGCTTTGACAGCCTTCCTGAGCACCTCCCAGGACCAGGAGAAGCAGCTCCAGGGGACTGTAGGCACTCTGAGAGGGCAAGATCAAGCAAGGGAGGTCAGGAATGATGAAAGTGGAGAGAGCAAACAGAGGCAAAGACAGAAGTGACATTCAGAGATTTAAGAGATGGAAGAACAGGTAAAGATATGTTTGGTTTTTTTTTTTTGCCCAGTGGAATCAGTTGTGTTTCAAAAAATGTCAACATGCCGCTCAAAGGAGAGATCAAGGACACAAAGAGAAAGTTTAAGGAAAATGGGATTTGTGAAACTGCTACACAAACATCCCTCATAAACTACAGGCTAAAATTTTGTATTCAATCAGCTCCTGAAGTGGGTGAGAACACTGGCCCTTGCACTTCCATCAGATTATTTCCTTGCAGTGGCTGTCAGGGAATCCTAAAGCTTGCCTTCCCTCCCAGGTTCAGTGAGCCATGTTTAGGGCTACTTGTTTCAGTCACTAATCTCATATTTCTTAGTCAGTGCTACTGTCATTTCAAATACTAAGCTTTAGGTTCACACAGTTTTCAGTTTCTCCACTTGCTACATTTTTTTGCTTGGACATTTAAAAATTCTCTGAAAGTTTAGGTCCTCTTCTAAGAAAAAAAAAATTAATTTCTACTTTTTTTTATGGTTAAGTCAAGTGTCAAGCCACAAGCTTTATGTTTTAGTTATAAGATAAAACAGGCTTGACACAAAATCAGAGAAGACATACACAGAACACGCAGGGAGCAAAGAACAATTTGCTGCCCCTGAGTGATTTATTTTTCAAGACCAAAGGTTCCCAACTCAGAAACCTACTGAACAAAAAATGTAAAGATGGATTGAAACCTCTGTCAGGCGTACCTAGTCAAAGCCTCACAATTTTCCAAACACTGCTTTTCTGAAACTCTGGACTCCTCTTCTGGGGAGTTCTGGCTCGACTTCAGCATCTGTACCTGAAGAAAACACAGAAACTGCTGTGAAAAAGCAGAGTGGACACAGTGCAAAGAGACAGGAATTTTTGTGAGCCTGCCTCCAAAAAGAGTAACTGTTGGCTAAGCTTTGCAATTAAGTGGGATTATTTTTTTTTCAGTGGTTTCAAAACTTGTCAGGACCACTGGAAAACCTGTGGTTTCTCACAGGCACATTAAGCCTGGCAGCAGACATTACTTTCCCCTCTCTGAGCCAAGCACTCCAAAATGATGCTCCCATGATTCTGTCAGTCTCTTGTTCTCTAAGCTCTCTCTGAAGAGCCAGTTATATGAAGTGACAACCAGAGAGAGGAGGCATCTTTGGCAAGGATTTCCCCAGTCACTTTGGCCTGTCACACACCTGCAGGGAGATCACTCCACACAGTTTTCCCTTCCCCCCTCCCCGACAGAACTTGACAGTTATTTATTATTCTGTGCTTCTGCACAAAATACATCTGATTTCATTATTTCAAGCACCAGCTACCCCGCTCCTGAACGGCGCCACATGGAGAAAACTCTTCCAAGAAGACTTTTCAGAAAACCACTTTGGTGCCAGCAGAGTCACACCACACTTTGTGCGTAGAAGTTGCTCAAGTAGGAATGATTTTTGCTCCTTGGAGAATTCCACAACATGGAGCTGCTTCTTGACAAAGCCCAGTGCAGCAGCACTTGTTCTCTAGTGAGCCTCTCTTGGAGTGTCAGTGACAGTTCTCTCATCAGTGCTTTGTCTCAAAAGAAACATCTAACAAAACTTGACACGCGTTCAGATACTTTTTGGCACAGTGGAAAGCAAGACAGAATGCTCCATTTATAAGAATACACAATTATTTTCTCAAGAGGTGTAATTTAGAAGAAATAAGCCTATTTTACTCTATAGAGGGGCTCAAACTAAATGGACTTGAGCAGAGTGGCACTTTGAAAAAGTAAAAAACAAAGATATGTCCCCATAGATTAATTTTGAAGCAACATTAATAAAAGTGAAGGCCAGGCTGATCCCAAATGTGTTGTAGAAAGGTAATTATAAAACTTCATTTTTCTTCCTATTTTTCTATTTATCCTTGGTGGTCTGCAAAACAATGCTGGTTCTAGCCATGCATTTTAAAATCAAATTTTAAAATGTGAAAATTTTGTGATGAAGAGTTAATAATTTTAAAAGCATTATGCAATCATTTATGTGGAATATTTATCAGACCAAAGAGTGCTTTATCTATTAGAGAGTATAAAAACCAGTGTTTTTCAACACTCTGCAGAAACTTGGTAAGAGAATGTAAAACATTGCCATTCTCCAAGTTAGTCTATTGGCAACCAGGCAAATAAATGTTGGAAAGATATGTGCATTAGCACTTTAAAGCACCCAGAACAAGAGAAGTTAAGGCAAAATCCATGATATTAGACAGAAAATATTATCTTGCCAATGCTTTTACACAGAATTTTAATTGGCTGCCTAGTGAGTGCAAATTACCATTTGTGATTTGTTGCCACTACTACAATGTTTCATTACAGCAGTTTTGGAAAAAAAACCCCACATAACAGATCTGCTTAATTTTCTATATTCTAGTGCAGGAGTTCTATGACAAACAGTAATTGCTGTATCAAAGAGGTCTAGCTAATTCTCAGTGTTCCACATTCATGCTGGTATGCCACAATTGGTAAGGCAATTGTTTTCCAATATTGCATTGAAAAATAACAGATAAAGACCTCATGCTGATTTTCCACTGGCAGAGGTGGGAGAAGTGAGGGGAAAACATTTTAATCTTTCTCTCTGATTAATGCTGGAGATGGCACTTCTTTTTTCCTTCTTTAAAATGCACCTCATGGTTTGACCCCAGCCAGCAAGTGAGGACCATACAGATCTTGTTCCCTTCCCTGTGCCCTTCCTTGGTGGGATGGGGTAGAGAATGAAAGAAAAAAAAAGTAAAACTCATGGGTTGAGGTTAAAAACAGTCCAATAATTGAAACAAAGATATACTAATAAAATTATAATAATAATTATTGTAATGAAATAGAGAGAGAAAGAAAACCTGAGGGAAACAGGTGATGCACAACAAAATTGTTCACCATGCACTGAGGAATGCCCAGCCCAACCCTGAGCAGTAATCAGCTCCTCACAGAAAACCTCCCCAAGTTCATACACAAACTTTGAGGTATGGAATATCCCTTTGGCCAGTTTGGATCACTTGCCCTGGCCATGCTCTCTCCCAGCTTTTTGTGCACTGGCAGAGCATGAGACACTGAAAAGTCCTGGACTTGGGGTGAGCATTACCCAGCAACAGCCCAGACATTGCTGTGTTAACTTTATTATTCCCACACTAAATCCAAAACACAGCACTGCACCAGCTGCTAAGAAGAAAATAAACTCTATCCCAGATGAAACCAAGACAATGCAGCTCCACAGGAAAAATATTGGGAAGATACAGATAGGAATTTGAGCACACAGACATTGTTGTAAAAATAGCTTGTAAAAGTATAGATCTCTGTAAATTGAGAGGATGTCTTGGTTATATTTTCTCCACCTTATGCTGACTGCCCTTTCAATCAAACCTCCTCCCTTCCTGTTTATCATTCACAGTGGATTTATTCCTTCCTTGCACCTCTTCTTATATTTTTCCTCAGCCCTCACATTCTCCCTTTTACCCTACAATGTCTCATTCCATTTTCACACCACCATCCCCTAGAGGTGGCTAGGGAAAACAGAAAATAGGGTGTCTTTTTGTAGAAAGTTTACTTTGCTTTGCCTTGCTCCTCTAATCCAAAAACTTCAGCTTGGTTTTAGATAAATTTCCTCTTTTGCAAAAAAGCTGACTTCTCCAAACGTGCATAAAACCCTGTGGCCAAGGGTCTGGCTCTTGGTAACTCTTCAGGACCACTGTGCTGACCACCCTAATTCTTCTTGGTATCCACAGCAGCAACTCAACAAGGGATCTGAAACAAATCTGCCAGACACCCTAGTAGATCATACACAACTTGAAAGGGTCAGAGCTCTACAAGTTCTGTCCCAAACGGAGCCTGGTCTATGCAGATTACATTGCCATAGTGTAAGGAAAAGGTTCTTCCAGCACACAGACAAGGCAGCAGATGCCTTGACATAATACATCTTTGCTTTCAAAAATCCCTAAAAAAGAGAAATTATGATGTCACCAAACAAAAAGGTGTTCTTAAGAATGATAAGCTCCCAAACTGAATGGTATCAAAACCATCTATCTGAAAACAAAGCCTCTCTTTTTCTAGCAGATGAGAAAAGCTCTGAAGTCTGCCTAAGGCATTTTCAAGCATCCCTTTGTAGGGCGTTCATTAACTTCAACCTTGTTATCACCCCATTTCCCTCTGTACATCACCGGCCATCATTAAGTTCTTTTAAACTCTAAAGGTTAATTACAACATAATTGTTCCCTTTACAGTGACTGATCCAGAGATATGCCAGTTTTCTCCTTTTAAGTAACAAATAAAGAAATGGAACTGAACTATTCTTATTTAGGATCTGTTCTGAAAGAGATTTCTTAAATATTAATAAACAATTTCTATGCCAATAAAATCTAGCCAGTACCTATATAATTTACATAAACCAGTGGGATGACTTGAAAAGGGGGTTTAAAGGAATTGTGGGGAGGGAGATTAAACTACCCTTGTGGTCCATA
Organism: Vidua macroura; assembly: GCF_024509145.1. Lineage (NCBI taxonomy): Eukaryota > Metazoa > Chordata > Aves > Passeriformes > Viduidae > Vidua > Vidua macroura. Next base: position 113,787,857 of record NC_071572.1, on the reverse strand, counting down.
TTTCTCACATCAGATGCAAAATACAGCAGTAACTGTCAAAGTGCAGCTGCAGCAGCTGAGCAGTTTATGGAATTTCTAAGTAGGATTAGCAATGGGTTACAACTTTGCTGCTCACACAAGCACACACAGCTTTAATCTGGAGGGGAGTTACCATTTTGTTTATCTGTATATCAGTCAGGTGTGGAAAAGTGCAAGTAAGTCATAACAGAAACAGAAAAACACCTCCTCATTTCATCAGGATCCCAGACTTTAGTTTTTGTTCTTTGGCTTTAGATTTACTTTCCAACCATAGCAGATGACACACTCAGAAGATGTGGCAGATCCAAGAACTTAGACCACTTTTTGGTGACAGGCTAAACCTTATGTATAGTTTAAAATGGTAATTATTTAATTCTAACCTTCTGTCATTTTTATTTTATTTGTGGTTTATTTGCATTACAGGTGGCATGTTAAATTAGACTGTTTGTCTAAACAGAGGCCATGACATAGGGGAACTTGAAGGGGCTGATAGACAATATCCTGATTAATACAACACCGAGCAGTAGTCATTCTTTTTTAAAGCCCAATATATATTTTTGATGATGTAAAATCAAATAATCATATGAAGACAGAGGTGGAGATTCAAATGACAGTGCAGACATGTTGTCAAAAGTCCATCTGTGGGGGAAAAATGACAGAGGGCAAGTATGTGAAGCAGTGAGAACAAAATATCAGTGATAAATTAGTGGCAGACAGTATAAAGATCTCCTGTGTTTAGGTGCTTTAATTTCAGTTGCCAGTAGAGAGGCAGCAGTTGGTGGCAGATGTGAATAAAGTGTCAAAAATAATAAAAAAATAACCACCATTTTAGAGATATAATGTGCATTCCACCTGCAGCAGGGGAAAGGGAAAAGTCTGGCAATGAGAAAGACACAAAAGTTAGAGAAAGCAATGAGAAGGAAACAGGCAATGGGAAAAGGGAAGTTATGAATGTGAAATATAGATTTGTGCAGTAGGCTGAAAAGGGAAAGAAATAAAGGTCACAGTATAAAGAAAATGAACTACTAGACAGAAAACAGACACTACAATGCAGAGCAAAATGTTGTGAAAGGCATGGGAGAGTACAACACAGATAATGGTTGTTAGACCTTCCAAAGAAGAGGAATAAAGCAGCTCTTTAGGGAAAAGCAGAGAGGGGTTTTGAGAGAAAGAATTGTTATCATCAGCAAACATTTTGTCATTTGGTAAATCTGAATTACCTTAGATTCATTGGCATCAATTCTGGGGAGTGAAATTTCTGTTAGAGATCAGAAATCTGCAAAAAAAACTGATTTTAGATAAATGTCATTTCCAAATACCTATGTCCTGAATTACAGATTGTAACATATATCTTAGTTACATTAGGACATTAGTTGTGCTGGCAATATTCAGGGCTAAACACTTCAGAAAAGGACACCTCAAGCTCTAAAAGCTTGTACAATCCAAGAGAAAAGGTAATCCAACAAGAAGTATCTAAAAAACTATTTTCTCTGTTGGTCTCTTTTCTAATTAAGATAAAATTTTGAATTTCAAAGGTAGATTTTTCGTTTTCCTTTCTTTTCTAAAATATTAAAGGCAGTTGCTTGTCCTTGCAATTCCTGAAATTAATTAAGAGATGAAGTTTGCTCACATGCAAGCTGTGAGTGTTTAGATTCAAGTTTCTGGCAGAAGCCATATCAAATCTCTGTGTCCATAGTGCTTTTTGAAAGATGTTCAAAAGTCTCACTAATGTTACAGAATATATGATAAAACCCAGATGAAAGCATTGCACTTGGGACAAAAAAAAAACCCACTCAGTTGTATGGAAGGAAACAATGTGAAGATGTTATTCTCACTGTCTTTTGGAGAGCCTTGAGCTTATAATAATATTCTTATTCACATTTGATATAAGAACTTCTTTGGAGCAGCCAGCTGCACCTTAAACAAGGTTTAGGCTCACCAGCTTCAGGTTAGAAACACTTGGGTAGTATCTGTTGGCCATTATCAAGTTGACTTCATTATTATATCAATGTCAGATATTTAAAGATCTAATGAATATAAATATTAATTGAGAAATCTTAGTCTCTTGAACTCTTTACAAAATAAGCATGAAGTTTGCTTCTACAAAATTAGAGTTGCATTGCACTGCTAAACTGGTGTTGTATTAAATTAATAAACAAGTAATCTTGTTGGCAGAACTCTCAATCTTGATTAACATTTTGGTTGGGTATCTATTAAGACTTCTGACTGTTTACAGTATTTTTCTATTACATGTCAAACATAAAAAACATTACTTGTTTATTTCCCACGTCAGTCTACCTCATCCTGCAACTTTCATTTTCTGTTTACCCTCCCAAAAATGAAAATATAAAGTAGGAGGGGCAGAGAAATTTAACACAAATTGGTAGCAAAAACAGCATCATCATTTAAAATCACACCATGTCATTAAACTTTGTTATGATGGACTACTGGGGTTCATTTAGCTTGTGAGTCACTTAGACCTTTCACTTCAGATGAAGCAATGACAAAGCTAGAGCTCATGCAATCAGGTAGTAATACACAAAATTAAGCAGTCACCAGCTGCTCCACCAGAATTAATCAAAATGTGGAACACAGATTTCTTCTTGAGCAAAATGAGATTAGACACTTGGGAATATGTTTAATCTCACTAGGACAAGGTGGTGCAGTTACAACTGTACAGTGGAGAATCATAGGAAAACCCAACAGGTACTTTAGAACAAGCCTGGATATACCAATTTTTTTTAACAGAATTTATTTCCTCCATCACCATGTTTTATAAGCCATTCCTACATTAACTGAAATATTCTGCAGATTCCTGCTGGAGCTCTATAGAGACTTCTCTTCACAAAGGAGAAAAAAAAATGCAGTCCAAATCTCTGTACAGTTATTGGCTATACTCAAACTCCCTGCAAGGCATCACACCTTAACTATGCATAAATAAATAAAGCACATGGCTGAAATTTTGATGTCTGGTTACAAACTAAGCTCAGAAAGCAACAACTTGAGGAAGCTTGGTAAATCTCCTTTGAGAAGACAATTATTCAAAATTCCCAGTGAAATAAACTAGCGACTCCCACCGACCTTTTGCCCCACCATTTAATTTGGAGCAGTTGAATATGTGCAAAGGCTGGAGTTTGCAGTATTTAGTACAAAGTTTCATTAAGGTATCATGCAAAGGACCAGCTTTTTCAAAAGCATTAACAAGTGACTACAGATGCTTCACCAGAGCTTTCTCATTACAGCAAATGAGTTTGCAGCACTTTCTTTAGTGCCACACAGATGTCCCATCCACCATGAGAGGGATGCAGACGCTGGTTTTTAAATACCCTGAAAAGGAAGCCAGCCCAAGAAAACCAGAAGAATTGTTCAGTGATGTACCAGCAATGAACAGAGAAGGGGAAGACTTTGAGATGGTCAGCGAACCCAAATTTATTGTGGAGTACAACTGCTTATACATTTATTCTAGGAAGACTAGTAATGTTTACTACAATGATTAGGTTAAAATCACATACATAAACTTGTGTATATTACAACATTTCTTGCTTGCAGAGTTTAATGAAATTTTCTTTTTCCAGTAAACCTGTCTGATTTAATCTTCTTGCAATCTTGATTTAATTCTCAAAGATCCTTTGGCTTTTGCCAAGGCATTTTGTTTATCAAATCTCTTATGCTAATAAGGTCCAAAACCCATCATCTGTCTTGTGTCCCAATATCCCAACAGTGGCCTACTTACAAGTGATACTCTAAAGATCCACAGATTAAAAAAACCAACCCATTCTGTAATAATGCTGTCACAGTGAAGTCAGTTCAGTGATTATTTCACTGTTTTTTAGCACAGGTATGTGGAATTCTGCTCTCAGAACCACAACTGGCTATAAACATTGGTAAAACCCTCAGCAGGTTCTGAGAACTACTAATGACTTACAAAAGCAAGCTTCCAGTCTTGAAAAAGGATAGACCAGAGATTTATTATGCCCAATAATACTTTACAATGAAGCTGCTTTGCGTAAAAATCTCGCAGGTGAAATCAGAGCTCTCTGTCACAAGGGCAGCAGCCCTGGCCTTACAGGTGCTGCCCAGCTTGGCTTACCAAGCCCTGTCCTGACCAAAACACAGCCTCAGAGGTGCCCAGGGCTGGGGCCATCCCCAGCTGTCCCTGCCTTGGGACAGTGGGACAGGCCCTGCCTGCCCTGGCTCTCCCCATGGCCACCCCCACCACTGCTCCTGGTGTTGCTTAAGAACAAAAGGACAAAACCTTGCAGTGGTAGGACAGAAGCGACTCTGTAATGAAAGCTTTCAGGTGCACAAATACGGCCCTGCACTCATGTGATAAAGAATTACTACCATTTCTATAAGGTTAATTAATGTATCTTGCAGGTACATCCAATAGGAGACCAGGTAGTCCAGCACCCCACCCTTGGTTCAGCTCCTTGGAGTCGATCCAGGGGCTTCTTTGCCCCAGTTCTTGTTATGTCTCAAGTTCTGGTAGGAAAAAAAAGTCAGAAATTTTCTTCTTACGGATAAAACTAAACAGAATTTCAAGGATATATTAGTAAGAATTTGCTAAACTGTGAGAGAGGGCACAAAATGTACTAGAAGCTACACAAATTTATATATTGAAAATCCACAAGGCTACAAATATATGCAAAATATATAAAAAGCTGAAAAATATCTTTAGGCATGACTGGCACCCTGGTCCTGCTGACTCTCACTGCACACCCAAGGGAAGATAAAGTCTTTTTTTTCCCCCATTTTCTCTTTTCTTACCCACATATACTGACCATTTAAGACACAGTGCATGCTTACTCCAGCTCGATTTCTTCTTGCTCAGAACACTGCTCTATCAGGCCTTCTAATCAGTATAATCAGGAACACACTTATTACTTTCTAAGCACATATTGCAATTGTTAGGCTAACAAATGGAAAACCCTCTGCTGGTTTTCAGTAGTCATCCATTTCACTGCAGTATTTTTAGCTTGCTGCTTACTATTATTCACTTATTCCAAAGCTGAGACTTGTCAAAGCTTTCAGGAACTGTGGGTGAAAAAATTCCTTCAAGACCTTCAGCTGGGGACAGCAACAACGACGTCTTTGCCTTTCTTTTGCAAAACACCTCTCAGGACAAGCACAATGCATTTGTAACAATTCGAGTGAGATTGTTCTGCAGCAATTTTCTTTATTATTGTGTGAAACATCGTTGTCTGCACCCTTCAAAAAGGCCTCAAAGATGCAATTCACTGCAATAATCTTATTCACAACGTATCCATTCTTCTTTTCCATTTACATTCGAAAGTACTGCTCCTGGACTCCACCACAGAACAGCATTCACAAGATTAAGCACTTCTGTCCATTGAAAGGATACCGTTGAAAAAGTGAAAATTTTGGTTCTAATTGAAGAGAACTTAATTTCTTCAACATGCTCTGCTATCTACCTTTATAAACTCTGTTCCAACAGCCCTGATTAGGTCTTTTTAAATCTAGTTTTTCTCTACTGAGTGATTACATGACAAGTGACTCAGAAGATACATCCAGTAGAAGAAAAAAACAACCACATTTAGGATGGGGAGTAAGCTGTACAACAACTGGGGAGTTAAAAAGAATGACAAAACCATTATGTTTCGAGACAAAAGAATAATGTGTGGAAGTTGGCTAAATCAATAACTAATTGTAAAGTATACATCCAGTCCTAGGGGTGATCCAATAATTGAAATCTGCTGCTGGTCCTGTTTAGCAGGGTCAGCTCATAATTCAAGTGATTTTTGCACTTCTCATTGATTTTATTTAGCAGTAGATTTGTGGTTCAGATAAGACTCTTCATTCCTCAGCATTGGTTCAGATTCAATGAAAGCAATCACACTTGATTAAATACGTTTGTATGTAATCTTTAAAAACATGCAAATAAGAATCTCTTTTGACCATATACTAATAAAACTGTGCACAATAAAAATTGCTGGGTTTTTTTTCCCTCTTTAAGCTTACAATATTCATAGGAATGCTGTATTATTTTCATGATTTAAAGAAAAGCCAGTTGATAATCTTTTTCTGTAAATATTAGTTATCAGACTCAGGGGCAGTTAGAGCAGTAGGAGATGAAGGTAAAAAAAAAAAAGAAAATCTCAAGAAACTAGAGAAGTTCCTCAATTACGGAAACACACATATTAGCAAACTAAAACTGCTATTTTTGCAGTTTGACATGCTGCTTCCCAATGCAGAGAAATATCTTTTTTGTGTGTGTGAACTTTGACAATTCTATTTTATATTACGTTAACTGAAGGGAGAAAATAATAGGGGATGTGCTGTCTTCAGGAGTCATCCTCGCTGAACTGCAGTGGGACAAGATCTCCTCAAAGCTTCACTTTGTGTCTGGCACAGGGACTGTGGGGATCAGGGCCTGACTCTAGGGAAAATTATTAACAAGATTTATATTCTGCTTTTGTAGAAAGAATATATTTCACTTGTCATTCATGTGATGAGAATGTATTTCATTCTTGACTCACTTGTGATAGCTCAGTGGTATCAATGAATGTTCCTTTTCCCTGTCCCTATACTTTCCATTTCCATACCTTCAACTGTTAAACTTTTGCTTGTTTCATGGCCTTTTCCTTCTGCCTTTCTGGAGTCCACCAGACAAGAGCCAATATCAAAGAGCTAAGAGGGAAAACACCTGCAACAGCCACTGGGCAGTGAAGAACCAGGATGCTGAGGCACAGGCAGCAAAGCCCAGAGACAGAAACAGCAAACTCTGTTCCATCTGCCAACACTTCTCTTTGAGAGCCCCAGCAGATCAGCTCAAAAAGAAAAAAAGGTCACAACAAAGTTTTGTTTTGACACACAATCAAGGCAATCATCAGGACGAGAAATTAAGAGCAACATCAGAATTCTTACACCTTTCAGCCCTGGGGCATGTGCAATTCAGGCAAATGAATATTTCTGAACCAAGAGGGGTTTTTTACCCTACTCTAAAAACCTAAATAATGTTCTGCAGGTACTTGATGCAGGTTTTTTTTTTCTTTGGTTTAATCTCACCTTTAGCATTTCAGGTTGAAGACTTCTGTGATGCTCTGCTGCAATTTGCTATTGCCCTGGTTCCCATTCCTAACCCATGACAGAATTCACCAGACAGAAGGAGCTACACAGAGAAACAGAGCAATGCCTACAAATTCCTCTTTTTCAGACCTGCAGAAGCTTGTGGTGCCATTATAATCTTTGTGGGTGATGGATAACTGAGCAAGTGATAGCAAAGTTGTAGTTTTGATTTAGAAGCAAAAAAGTAAACTGTCCGTGCCCTTAAACAGTTGTTTAGAAAATGCTGCTTAACAACTTCACTATTTAATTTCTAGCACAAATTCATAGCAAACTTGATGAGATGGTAAACTCCATCAACTTCTAAAATAAAAACCCTCATGTATCAGACTCTCCATGTGTATTAAAACCACCAGAAGGAACCGAGAGGGGAAGAGGACTCAATTTTGTTTTATAAGATGATATTCACAATTTTCTTTGCAAATCCTCCAATTTATTTATGATGAGATACTTAAAGTAATATTTACTGGTCCCAGTTCTCCCAATAAGTCAAGAAAGCCTCCATTAAACCTTTTTCAATATTCCTTCATTTCTGGGACAAGAATCATGGGATTGAAAAGATTATACCTTTTTGAGTTTATCTGATATTAAGTAGAAGTAAGCTGTAAAATACAGACCACTTCTTCATTTTCTCTTTCTTTTAATTGGTTTTGGTTTGGAAATTTGTTGTCAGCACTCTACATCCTAAATAACATTAATCTTACTGCTATTTTCTCATCTACCTTTAACACAGAAGAGACCATTTAAAAACTGGAAAGTGTAAGAATTTCAGCAATTTATAGAGAAGCTTTCCTCTAAGTCAATTTTTAACTAAACCAGCCCCTTTTGTGAATGAATCTGGAAAAGACATCATCTGATGCACTACAACAACCATGTTAATATAACTTGCTTATTCACCTGAGTGAATTCTCAGAGAACTGCTTTAAGAGAACTTCAAGAATAACATCTTTTGTAGCCTGTCTTTTCTGAACCAAGAACTCTAACAACAAATAAAAGCTCTAGTCCTAGGCCTACAGAAAAGCAGCTCCCTATATAATATAGAGAGTGGCTAGTCCCATGTCCTGGCTAGAGGCTGTTAAACAGGTTAAAAAAAAAAAAAAAATCAAACCCCAGGTCTTTAATTCTCAAGTAAGCAGAAGATACAAAAATTAAATGCCTGTTTCTCTTGCACAGAGCAGTTCTAACACAGCTCCCCTTTGTGCCAGCTGGGAGGTGCCCTTTGACTCCTGCCTAACACAGAGTGCAGGATTTCTATTGGCAAAATTGCACTCTAACAGGTAAATTGCAGAGGACAGCTCAGAATTATGCTGATTTAGAAAAAAAATAGAGAGAGAGACCAAAAAAACCTATAAAAGCAAGCCTTATCATATTGCAGGCCTGCTGCCAAACCTCTGAGCTCTGCAAATATGAGAGGTTTGAGGCATTAGTGTAGAAAACAAATGTTCCCTACCCTCCACATCATTTGCAGGAAGTGTTGCATCTATGTAATCAAAACCTGTGTTTAAATATGCCATTTTCCATGAACATGATAACTTTATTAAGCTACACTGAGCTAAACAGACTGGGTTAATACCCTAGAATTGCTTGCTTCAGGACTTTCAGGTCAAATTCTGTCACTCTAATTGCTGCAAATCATTAGTGACATTACAGCTGCATCTGTACAAACAACTTGATTTGCTCCAAACCCCAAATAGGTGCTTCAGAATGCCCATGAATGAAGGCCCTTAATTCACACAAAACTTAATTTCAGTGCTCAGACACTCACATCCCCTCTGTGCTATCATACCTTGCAGCTGTGAAAACACCCAGGTCTCAAAATCCTGAGCTAGGGAGCCTTTAGACCATGCTCTTCCATACACACACACAAAAAAAAAAAAAAAAAAAAAAAAAAAAAATCAATCCTACAAGTAATGCAGTGACCTTCTGGTTCCTCAAAACAGTCATTTTAACTTTCATCTTGTCCAGTCTGTACCTGAGGCAGACTGGTGGCACTTTTAGAGAGTATAATTTCACACCTAGTGAAGAGCTGTTTTCAACAGTGCTTCAGAATAATCTCCTTTTTTGAAGGAGTGTTATTTTCAAGTAATTCTTACATTTATGGCCTCTTCCACTTTTGAAAGCATTTGGAAAGACCAGTAAAAAGACTTACCAGCCATTTAGATAGAAAGGACAGAAGAATGTGATTGTTAGCTAGAAAATCCCCTGGCATCTGCACTTGCTTGATGAAATCCAAGACACCAGGCTTGGATGCAAACCTGTAGTAGCTGATTTCATACTAAGAGCTTTAGCTTAGCTCTTTAAGAGTGCATAAGATTGTACCTTTAAAATGAATGGGACACTTCAGCATGATATACTCCTTATTTGAGGATGGAAACTACAATGCAATATTTTGCTTTAGTATTGTGCCCTCTAAGAAAACTCATGCAATTGTCCAATTTCTGCACCAGACAGGGTTCATTTCTTTGGTGTCCACACAGACCAAGGGACATTACCAAACAAACCCCCTGCACAGATCACAGACATGGACTAAATTTCATTAGCAATTCCAAAATTAGTCTTGGAATGCCAGCTAATACCCCAGTAATATTTGCTGCCTGTCAAAGTACTGTATAACATTAACCTTGATTATATATTTTAAGTCAAATATTTATTTTACCTGTCAGGCCTTCAAACTCAGCCTATACACTGATTCTAACAAAGACCAGGGTATTTCTATCCCTGAATTACACCCCCAGTTATGTCCAGAAGACTTGATATTTGAAACTGCTGTAGAGAAAAAAATTGTTGCTACACCTCTCAATAGTCGCATGTGGAAAAATAATCACCCATGCTTTTTTTTTTAAGCTTATTTTCAAAAGGAAAAAAAAAAAAACTTTTAAAAACACATCATGGAAAAAATCATACATGCTTATACCACCACATGTTTCTAACAACAAGTCTTACATGGCCAGTATAAGAAATGACAGATAAAATGCCATCTATAGAATTGCTTCTAAGAATACAAAACATTGTTGTTCCTACTGCTTTTAACTGCTATGATTCAAGTTCTTGGAAGTGCTATGGAACAATTGGACACTTCATATTGGTAATCCTAAAGATTTTATATGGAAGCTCTAATTAATGTTTTCCAGTAGCAAACCTGCATGTAGACAGCCTCCCTTCTGGTTTACCTGCAAGTTTCTGACAGAGATCACAGAATATATCAGTTATCAGCTGCTACATTAATTATTTTTAATTGCTCAATGAAATAACTTTCAGGCTGCACTATACTTGCCTTGATATATGATGACTATTCAGGCTGTTTTCTCTTACCTTTCACTTCCAAAAGTACCAATGCTCAAAGTCAGAACAGAGAAGAATTGTGTTCAACTCCCACAGCAACTCAGATAGTGAAATAAGCAAAAATATTACCATTACTGATCCTCTGAACCCCAGAATAACAACTGGACAGACACTTGGAATTGGTTGCTCAGACCCATCCTTCCACCAGCTTTGAGAGGCTTCCTTTATAGTGCTGTTTGTGTTGCAGGTGGGTTTGGCAAAGTGTGATCTAATTAAAATTATATGTGTTAGTTAAATTGTATTGCAAACATCTGCAGCTTTCACCACACAGACTTCATTAGCACAGCAACAGCCTTGGAAATACAGCAGAAGCTAAAAGCTCTTCTAAATTTCTCGTGACCTTTGAATCTTTTCCTGTCTTGCAGTCAAATATCTCAGCCTCAAAACTGTACCCTTAACACAGTCCTAGAGATGCCATTGGCTACTGAGAAACACTGTTCATTCTGCAGTGAGAAAACAATGAAATATTATAGAAAAAATATTTTATACAAATTAAAAGCTATTTGTTTCAATTCCCAGCTAAGAAGAAAAGATGATGTGCTTAGATACTGCTGTGTTAACACTCCTAGTTAAAGGACAATTTCACATACCTTGAGATGGGCTGGAAATGAGATGGAATGTGACTTCAAATTCATGTTAAATGCTGTATTTAGCAGTTCCTAATCAACTGCTAACCAAGACTCATCTACAAAATAAAGCACAGAGATTTTAAACAGTTTATTAAGATGGTAAAAGATTAATGCAGAGTTCAATAAAAATCTTTGAAATACACAAATAATGCAGGTAGGAAGCCTAACCTCATCCAGACAGACAATGAAAAATTACATATAAAATACAAGATAAATGTAACAAATTTACATATAGCCAGATACTGAAGGCAACATTTTCTCTCACTGGTGAAACAATGAACAATAATTATTACTTATACACTGTTACTTTGATTGCTACCCTAAGTTTACAAAAAATAATCAGCTTGGCTCATCTTTTAAAAAACGCTGGAGAATTTAGCAATAAGAATCAGAAGCCATGCTGCCAAGCCATGGGACATGTTAGATGTAGATCTTTAAAAAGGTCACCCCTTTTTAAAAATGCCAAGGCCAAAAGTGGCAATGTTTGGAGTAATTTTTGCAGTTTGGTACCTGTGAAGCAGCAGCTTCTGGAAAGAATGTAATGCATCATACGTCACTGCAGCATTGTTTGCTTGTGCTAAACAAAATAAATTCCTCTAATTATTTATGTATGTCAGTGTATTGCTGATTCACAGCTTCTCTAATTTCAGCTGTGTTTGGCATTTTGCCCTGGACTTGCTTCAGACCCCTGTCATTTGTCTTTGCAAGGGAATAACCATTTCCTTGGCAAAGGATGTGACACTTATTGTGAGATACTAAGTAGCCAAGCAGTTGTTTCCTTAAACGCAGTGGGAAAAGACGTTTTGAATAAAGAAGCTTTTAAACTAAATAGAGTAAGTGTCAGGGGCTTAAGATGTATATTCCATTTCACTGAGGGCTGATATTGCACCATTTATTTTCCACGGGTATGAAGTAGTCCAAGGAGTTGTTTATATTCCCACGCTACAGTAATGAATGCTTGTAGGGATTTAATCTGGGAGATGACAGCAAGGCTGACAAGGACACTAAACAAAAGGAGAGGGACGAAAGAGCCTGGAAAGAAAATGGAGGTTTTAACATAAAGGCCAGTGGGACATCTTAACTAGGTCTGCCATAGGAGATAACCTGGTGCTCTGAATTCCTGAGAATATTCTCTTCCTACACCTGAGAAGTCCTGCAGCATGGAAATTGTGTTTATGCATGTCACAGACAAACCTGAGAGCTGCTGTAAACAGTGAAGGCAACAAACCAAACAGTAATGGGAGGATATGATGGAATTATTAGGGGTAACAACTTAAAATGTAATCTCAGGCCTGTCTGTTCCTTGTACTAATCTTATTCTCTGTTGTTAAACACATTTTTGATGGGGTTCAGGCCTAGATCTCTGCATAAGTCAGATGCCTGCCAGTGAATAAATCACAATTGTCAGCTCAAGATCCAGCAAATAAGGCTATCACTCGTGAGAGCCACAGAAAATGGAAGAATTGCAGAGAAATCTCTGGGAGGGGTGACAGGGGAAAGATGATCTTGAAGTATTATTTTGTGTGGACTTTCTGAACCGAGTTCAGGAAATTGCTTTATCACTGAACATCCCAATGCCTAGTGAGGGAGACATACAGCATGTTCACTCATACCACAAGGGGGGTAAACAACTTGCAATATAGTTCCCCTCAAATAAGCACATTTTGGGATTAGGGTGATATTGGAGAAACACAAACCAGTTTCTTTTTAATGCTTTGCATGAGACTGGAGTTTAGAGGCAGAAATAAACATGTGAACACAGAAGTCATGGGCTAAACCTCTGATTTTGAAAGCTACAGAGATTGTGTAGCTCTGGACAAACCATTGCAAGTAGAACTGCAAGTCAGTCAGTTTGAAACAAAAATAGCCAGCAGATTGTGTTGTCTGTACTCACACAAGGCTGCTTATTTCCAGTGGTTACCAAAGGAGACTCCAGAGTGATGCAGGGAGGAGATTGTTTGCTGAAGGATCTTGGCCTTGTCTGTGGCCTTCACCTATGAATGCCAAGAGAAAAAGGGTAATTAATTCTTCAGCATTCAGCTATAATTTATAATTTATTGGGGGAAAAAAACCAACCAGAGTCATAATTTAGTGAGTAATTTTTAAATTCTCATCCTGCTAACAACAACAAAATTGAAATCAACAACACATTTAAATATTTATTTACCCTTTTTCCTCCTTCTTGCCCCTTCCCTGGGGTAGCCAGAGGACCCTGTGGGCCCTCCTGAGGCACTCAGGGATGTCTTTTCCAGGGCTCCAGAAACCCCCTGGGACTGCCAGCCCCTGTCCCCAGATGCCACAGCAGGGCTGGTGTCCCCAGGGAGTGTCTCCACCTTGGCAGGGGCTTGGGGCAGGAGTCCCTCCTCTGCCTGGACCATCAGCAGCCATGGCAGGCAGCAGCTCCTCTGTCCAGGTAACCTTGAAATGCCTGGAGACAGAGCAGGAGATCCAAAGGGATGTGGGACCAAGGCCATTTTGTCTCTGGGCTTTGTCCTAGAACAACCCTCCCTGCCCAGTGCTTGAGATTTTAGCCTCTGGTACATGGTGGTCCTCAAAACACTCATTCCCACTCTCCAAAACCTGGTTTTCCTCTCCTCACCCAGTGCCTGGGGGATTTCAGGAAGCCTTTTAAGTCAGGAGAGAGGGTTCACTCTGCTTTCAGGTTTCCCTCCACAATCAGCACATGGAGGGGCAAGGCTGATGCTTTGGAGTGGCTACCTAAAACAGAGGGTAGGCGAAATGAACAGAATAAAAGTGGATGTTTATTGAAGGCCTTCAATGGGTACACCTCGGGCAGTCAAAAGCCTCTGAGGGGCTACACCCAGGACACACTCATGAGTTTTTCACACAGATATAAGTTTGGTCAATTTACATATCATTTACATAATCCTCCAATTACAGTTTCACGTAATGAAGTAATTTACTCCAAGTTTGCTCCCCCCCAAATTCACCATTGTTTGCATCTCTTGGGCCTGAGACAGTGAGGTGTCCTTGAGTTTCAGGCCCAGAGAGGAATTGTTTTCTCTGAATAAAATGGGAGAACAGTAGCTGACAGGCCATGGAGTTTTAAAGTTATACACTAAAGCAGCAGGATCTGAAAAATAGAAAAGCTACATCCTAAGGCATCCCTGAGATCCCTGTGCCAGCCCTGAGCCAGCACTACATGAAACCCAGGACACAGCAGGCTTTTCTGGCTTTGTTTGCAGCTCCTGGATGGAGAAACACAACCCAGATTGCCCCACCCTGAGTAATCTGTGCTCACAGACTAAGTGTCAAGATGAGAAAAATCACACTTTAAATCATGTTGCAGCCACAGTGAGGAGGGTGAAACTACAGCTTAGCATTTGCTTCACCACTGATTACTCACTGTAAATATGTTCAAGCAATTGTGCTCCAGTGTAGAGGGTAAATGACTTTTCCTCAGGGGAGCCATATAGCCGTGGAACAACTTTATAATGTGAGATAAAACTTCTGACACACCAGTCAGAGATGGGGTTTTGACATTTAAGCACTTCCCTGGCTTCTGGGTGTCATGTTAAACAGAATACATTTCCTCTCATAATACAGGTGAAATAGACCTGTAAGACAGAAATATGTTGCACGCTGTATAAACAGGGAGGATAAAGCTTTTCCTGTCTTACTGCCTTGTAAAAATGGAGAGATGCCCAGACTGCCATGGCACAGGTTGGGAGAAAGCATGCAGACATTTTGTCTTTTCTTCTGTAACCACTTCATGCCTACTGGTACATGACATCTAACCAGTCTGATCTTTTAAAATACTCCATGTGGTTATACTGGTTCCTTTTCCACACAGTCCAATAAGATGACAAAATTAATACTTGTTAAAGTATTAATAATTAATAAGTATTAAAATTAATACTTGTTAATACTTACTAATTGTTTATTTGGGTACAGAGACTCTGTCTCTAGTAAATACATACAACACTATTTAACAAATGTTACAAGAATTTTGGGGACTTTTGTGCTTCCCATTCAGCATTGTGTTGTGAAAGAATACACCTGGCAGAGTATTCAAATTCCTGCTTTGTGTATTGGGAGACATTTCATTCTTCCCTATGTTAAGCTGTCATTAGGGTCTGATCACCAAAATGAGAAATTTTTTTAAGGCTGTAAAAGAATACTGTGCACCACCACCATTTTTTTCCCCTGTATTCTTTCAGGGGAGCAAGTAGTCAACGTGAACAAATCTTCCTTACTGACCTTACAACAAGAATTTCCTCACATATCATTTCAATGCTTGGATTCTCTTTTAAGAAACTGAATTATGGAAAGTAGATTCTCTACATAATAGAGTAGATTCTCTACATAATAACTCTTCAAGAAGGTGGACACAAAGAGTAACAGGTTAATAAAGGCCATAATTAAGTCTGTAGGGGTAGTGATGCTAAAGAGAAGGACAAGCTTCACACAATTATCTGGGGGATTCACATTTGGCTATTAGAGAGAGCCACACTAACATGCTGCTTTGGTTCTTTTGAAGTTCAGAACAGTGAAAGTCTAGATGAAAGTCTTCAAATTGATGTTGGTTTATAATCTGATTATTTAACATTCAGCCCTCCACGCTGGTTACCCGTGGGCATAGACTGAATGCAAATACATCAGTGTTACAGAACCCAGCTCCAGTGAACTAAAAATGGACTAGTTGGGATCAACTAGCATTGAAACCATCATAAGAATTTCAACAGGATTGAAAAAATAAAGCCTTGCTGTAGCTAGCTCCTAATTACATTTAAGTTTTCTTAGCTGTATGTGACCAAAAATCCAGAATACATGTGAGAAATGGTAAGTTTCCTACATCTTAAGGACCAGGAATTTCCCGTGGCTCTGTACAAAAGTTCAACATTTCTACTTCTATATTGTCGACAAATAATGCATTAAGTCATTGTAGAGTATCTAAAAAGTTTCTGCAAATGTACCAATGGATTGGATATTGCAACATCCATACACTGCTAGTAGTTTATTGCCCTGCACTCTGCAGCAAGAAACTTCCAGCCAGTGTGTTAGCACCTGGACAAATTACAGTCATTATTCCTCCATCTTCACACCATAGCATCACCCCAGTGATAAGATCTGCTTTTGGTTCAATAAGAAGGTTGTTGGCAACCATGCATTTTCTGCTCCCTGGAGAAAGGCATTCATTTCCACTTGGAATCAAACAAAAAATCTATCACAGCATCACAGAATATGCTGAGTTGGAAGGGACCCATCAGGATCAGTGAGTCCAACTCCTGGCCCTGTACATAACACCCCAAGAATCACATCCTGTGCCTGACAGCACTGCCCAAACACTTCTTGAACTCTGTCAGGCTTGATGCTGTACCTTCCACCTTGATTTATTTTAATTTTTTAAAATTTCCCAAGAGATTTATTGTGATCTACTCACAGAGACTTATTTTTCCACATAATGGCAAAATAATATTCTTGCCAAGAGGATAATTATATTTCAGTTCTTTAGATCATGGTTCTTGCTTATCTTTTGCTCAGCTAAATTTTGATGAAGTGGTCCCTGATTTGGAGGGTCACTGCTGGTGGTGGAGGTGCCACATTCTTGATACTGCAGCCACTGAATCCCTTGTGGCACATCTTGGGTGCTGCTGACCCTTGAAAAACCAATTCTGATTGCAGAAAGACAAAAAGAAACCCAGGCAAAAGTTTCTCTGCAGTAAAACCATCTATGAAATAGAAAAAATTGGCCTTTTTTAGCACTGTGATAACCATAAAATATAAATGTCTGTCTTAACTGACATAAGTTACATGGAATTGCAACATCATCCACTCTTTCACCATTGCTGCAGCAGAAGGAGAATCAAAGGCTGGGGAAAGGGGTGTGGGTTTAATATCTGCAGGCACGTGTGGAACCTTCTCTGGTTTCACAGCTCCCAGCCAGGGGCTCAGTTTGAGAACATTTTGTGTGATTTACTCAGTGATGGCAGGTGTTATAAGGCATTGCCTTTTGCTTTAACCTTTTTGTTGATTCACCAGATCTGGCTGTCTTGACTGTCATGAAAAGTTAGAACACTTTGCCTGGCAAAAAAAAAAGAAATAAACTGGCAGCATGAAGCAGCAAAAAAATGTCAGTTTGTGAAAGTAACAAAATGGCAAAGGTTTTAAGTTCCATCTCCCACTCAAGTTGAGCAGAAAAATGTATTTTCAAATGAAGTTGTTAAAACAGAATACTGGTATAACCAAATGCTGAAATGAACTAGTTTTGTGACCTGGATAAAATAAAATAAAAATAAATAAATTATTAATTGTCCCAACTGAACCACCAAAGAATCAGTGGTGTTTCACTACATTTTGTCTGGGTCCAAACTCTTCTCATGGGTTGAGGATGATGTTCCACCTCAATCCTTCAGAAATTTTCAGGGAAAACATATCAGCTTTTTGAGATTCTGAGTTAATATCCAGTCAATGGATCCTGAAGTTCTTGGAGCAATTCCTACACACAGCTTTCCTGACTTCCAAATTTGCCCCAATTTCACTTCAGTTGAGTGTTTGCACTCTACAATGGAGACAAAACTGAATGTACACCAGACAATTTTAATAAAATCACTCTCAACATAATTTCTTTTAAAAAAATATGGAAGATGGGCTGTGGAACAAAGAGATTCCTTTTAAATGAGTTCTAAATGAGGAATAAAATGTAATTACTTAGCACCAGTTAAAACTCTCAAACAATAATTATATCTCTGTTATTCAAGATTCTGCTAGATTGCAAAAGCAAAGAGCATAATTTCTTTTGTAACCAAAAAAAAAAAAAGTCCTTGCTCACAGAAAAAGAAAACAACTTTCATTATGTAACAGATTTTATATTAAACTAGGCAGTTTCAGAGGTTTTTTTCCACTCAATGCTTTTGCCAACATTTGCCCTTCCAGTAAGCCCCAGATGAAGAATCACAGCTCTTTAGAAGCATTTTGTGTAAAAAATGTTATTTTCATTTTTCTTTACTCCATTTAATGCTGATTCTATTTTTTCCTATTTCTGTTGGTCTAATGCCTGTTTATACCTTTCTGGGAACACCAGAAATCCAAGTATAACTTAAGTTCGTGAGGCTACATCTACATCTGTAGGAAGCAGACAGAAGGAAGCTGCTTCTTTAAAATAGATTTGGCAGTTTGGAAGCTGAAAATATCCACCCAGATGGAATTAAGATCCTGTAAAGGTTTTTTGTTATGACTTTTCAGGTAAATCCTTTCAGAGGGATATATTATTCTGAGGAGTGGCACAACTAAAAGTTGTAGAAGACAAAAAGGCAATAAACTACTGCTATAAACTCAAAAGGAGTAAATGGTTTTAAAATTCTGTTTAAATAAAACTTATTCTATCAATTTGATGGTTGAATGCATGTGTATCTTGCTTCATGCACTGTCTGAAAAAAAAAATTAAAGAGTTCTTGACCTATATTTCAATAACTAGACACAATTCTTTTGAGATTTAATCCAAGCATGTGTGTCCATCTCCGTCTTACCCAGGATGAGCATTGATTATTCATTAAGGTTTATTTGCATGAAATTTAGGAAGAGGAACAAATCTGCAGTTGACTAAATATGCAACAAAACCATTGTAAATTAAAATATGACTACTTCAGAACAAGAATGTGGCATGAATCTGAACCTGTAATGAATTCTGAGAGACTTTTTAGCTCCCTGACACAGGTGCAGACAGAGATGTTTTGTATTTTGTTGGAGGCAAACTTTGATTCCTTAAGAAGGATAGTTCTACTTTTCTTAGGGCAGAGGGAGGAAGTGAATATTGCAGTGTAAGTCTTCCACAACCACATACTCACCTTGGAAGGCACCCTAGAGAAGTGAAATTAAATGTTTTCTAGGGAATTCTCCTTTAGTTATGTAAACAGATAAAGGTGCTACCAAACAATGCTTTGTTCTGGTTTTTATCCACTTCTTTTTAAATTTCTTTCCCATATTTGGCTGAAGCCTTCCTCAAATTACAGAAACTTTATTTGCTTTAATTTCCTTTTGCTCATTTAAAGTTATAAATTCCCTTTCCAACTTTCACATACATTTCATATCCTCCTATCCTATCCTTAAGGTGAACAGATCTATTGAAGTGCATTTACACAGTCCTGTAGAACCTCTTGACATTTTAAAGGACTTTTGACAGGATGGGTGATGTCATTTATGGGGTGGATAGTCTAGATATGATGTATAAACAGAAGGCTGAAGAGTTAGGGTTAGTTCCTTGAAGACATTGAACATTTTCAGTTGCAGAAAGAAATTCAGTAATCAATAGCTTTCAGTATGAAATTAAAATGTCTAACATTAGAGGAGATTGGAGACTGTTGAAAATGTCACCAATTGCCTACATAAAGGCTAAATCCTCCAGGAATGAAATCAGAAAACAAATAAGTTTATAACTGTGCATTGTCTTCATGGATTCTGATCATATTTTCCTATAACATCAGTGATACATGAGTGGTCTTAAAAATTAGGTAGCTCCGGGAATACAAAGAGAATATAGAATAATATTAAAATATATCCCTTCAGCTGAGTTTTGAAAGATGGATAATAGTAGAATGATCCAGACAAGGCATAAATGTTTTTATGACATTTGCTCTTTCAGTCTGATCTAAAGGTTCACTATAAGGGACTGATATTTTTTGTGGGGATAGCACATTCTGAACTCACAAATGAGGTGCTCCCTCCTGTGTCTACAGAACATTGTGTGGGGCAGGTGTCAGTCTTGAACAAAGCTCAAAATGTGCAGAGCTCATTCTGAGACAAGGCCTTAATTCCTACAGGCAAAGATGTAAGAAATTGTAATCCATATTTTATACAGAAGGGAAAATGTGCCATAGTTAGAGAATTCTTGAAGGACACATAAAAAACTTTATCTTGAAACCAGGTGCAAAAGTCAATTTTCCTTCCAGCCCGGTTTTAAAAAATAATTTCTTCTTCTCTGGTCTTTTTATTGTAACAGCATCTCTTGTTTGACATATCAAATTATCTTATTTTCCAAAGGCAGGGGGAAAAAATGAGAGAATCTCTTCCCTTTGATCTGATATTATGGTACTAAGATGAAGATTTCATAGAACCCTTGTGAATCAGCAGCATCAGGGCCCGACCAAAGCTTTTCCCTTTTGTGGGGCAGTGCTTTCTAATGTAACATCAGCTGCTGGTAGGGAGGGGTGGAAATACAGAAGAAATTCATTGAACAGCACAGATGCCATTATCATCATAGATACCTAGAAAAAATATATCAGTTTAGGTGAGGTGAGAGAAGGAAAGAGACAGTATGGAGAGGAAACAAGCAGCACTTGTTTTATAATGATTGGAGGAGTTAAAATGGGCCTTATGATGTCAGAGAAGGGATTTATCCTTTCCCATAAAAACAGGAGCTGAAAATGTCTAAAAATCATGAAAAGGGCTCAGGATAACTTGAGCTCTTTGATCTGGGAAGTTAAGGATGTACCGAAATGTGTGTGTGGATATCTACAACATGAAATAATGTCAACTGTGCACATTACTGTACCCTTCATACTGCTGTTTTAAGAGGTTTCCTTGAAATTACATAGCTTCCCATGGTTTGCCTTTGAAAAGTCCAAATGCAAATAATCTGAACTCAAACCCCTCAGTCCTCACTAGGGTTTAGTTTAAGGCTGATTGTCTCTTTCTCTCTCCAGACCAAAATTATAGATGAAAAAGTGGTAGATACAGAGCATCAGACAACGTACAATTTTCCTATCTCCTCTGTTAGGCAAAACCCTCCTTTTGGTGTGTCAGAAAAGTGAGTTCATCTGATGGAATGCTGGAATTAAATTCTAGTCTTTTGAACTGACATAAAAGTATTGCACAAAATATGCTCCCCATAAATGAGCCATTCAGGATAAGTTTATTTTATGTCTTCATTTTGGGGGGATGCATCAATATCTGGAGAACAAACCACAGTGAATTGACTCAACTTGCATGAGAATATCTTTACTCAGACTTTTGCAGTATCATCTGTTATTTGCTCTTGTTATTGTTCTCATCAAGAGATGGTGAAACCTGATAGGGACAATTGGAAAAATATTATTGTACAGCTGATAATGCAAATATTTTTCAACTTTGTTCTTTTCCAACTCACCAGTTTCTTTTTTACTGGATGTCTGATCATGACAGGGTCATGATCTTAAGCAGGCAAAGCCAAGGTACAGTGGGATGAAGGAGATGCAGTGCAGTGGCTGCTAAAAGCTTGACATTTTGGTAGCAGCATGGTGAAAGTGGAGACCAGCAGACTGCTCTTATGAAACCATGAAAACCAGGACAGGTACTTCTAGAAGGTGTCATTATTTTCTTGTAGATTTCAAAGTCTTTCTCAATATGTTTTGGGACATATTTTACCTGTTTTATATGGGGTTTTTCCTATTTTCATAGATAAAAAATGAGTGTTAGGCTGTGTTTAATGGTGAATGTAGTAAACTAACAATATTTCAATTCTTTTAAGTAATTGTTATCTTTAATTTCCTTATTCCTTTCGTGACATTTTTTGAATGGTGGTTTTTGAACACCCACGATATAGCTGCATTCCATTTTTAAGAGACAGAAAATCTGCTGCTGCAAAAATTTTCAGAATAATTTCACAAACTGGAAGTAGATTTTCTCCCAGATTTGCTGTGTAACTCAAGTCCTGGGTTTATATGTTTTTGCTTACACGAAAGGTTAGTAGAAAACACATCCTTGGAAAGCAAATATGCATTTGGACTTGGGATTGAAAGTTACCACAGGAAACAGCAACCCAGAACTTCTGGGGTGACTGAGAGCTGGGTTTGGCTCCCATCTTCCCATTGTCTGTGCAAACACCTGAGCATCCAGGTGTCTCTGGTGCATTCATCCTGCCCATCACCAAAACCCCCAGATTAAAAATCTATAGCTCATTAAGTAAGAAGGGAGGAGTATCTTGCCTTAGAAATATTACTGTCTGTCATGGCTGCCTTGTTGCAGAGCAGAGACTTATCTGTAAAACCTGCACACAATTACTTCTTAATGATTTTATCCTGGCTCATTAGGAGAGCATCTACCACTGAGACTTAAGAGTAATCAGGCAGCTGTACCAGTGACACAGCTACCATGCATCTTGGGGTGGCACAACAGCATTAACTGGACTGAAATTACAAATGGTAAATGAGATCAAAGCCAGATAATACAAAGCTTGCAAAATGTGTCTGTGACATTCTGTTGCCATTTGCTTTGCATATTTTATTGAAAAAAATTTCTTGGACACTGTTTAAAACAGTACACTTCTAAAATTTTGGATTTGAAGTTTGCTTTACAAAGGATCGTAATGAGTTTTAGATTTGCTGAGAGTCTCTTTTCTTTTGCCCTGTTCAGAACAAGTCATGCCTTTCCAGTCACCCATGAGAATTTGGTTTCACACAGTTGGCCTAAGAAACAAGCAGGATTTTGGAATTTCCGGTGAAATAAAGTAACTGCATACCCATAACTTACAGTTAGGGATTTAAAGTAATTCTTAGAGATGTGTCCTTAGAGAAAGTTAGTTTAATATGTGAGCTCTGTTTTCCAGTTCACATCATCTCAAGCTTGTGTGTGAATATATGAAAAGCTCACCAAAACACACACAAAAAAAACCCCACACAAACACTGAGAGCAAGTTCACAAATAGGGAGAAATTGGTTGAAGGTCATTACCCTATGTCTTAAAAAAATCAAAGACCAAATCCTTGGAAAGAAATTAAAGGTTGTAGGCAAGGCCTTTTTTTTCATGATGCCACATTTTGAATCTTTATTTTTTTTTACTCTATTCCTGGGAGAAGCAGAAGCATCTTTTAAAAGACTTACAGGAGGAAAAAGCTACAAATACATTAGGTTCTGATAAACACAGAAAAAAAAAAATTGCAATAATTAGAAGATATGAAGTAAACAACCAATCATATCACTTTTTTATTTATAAAGAAACAGTCATCATTTTGTCCTTGAGTGACTCAAATTGTAAATCAAAATGCTATAAGCAAACCCATGCAATTACACTTTTTACTTTTACTAGACACACAATTAATCTGCTTGGTCATGTAGAATATACTAACTACACAATGAAAGATGGTGAATTTTGAGACTGCTTCATACACTAGAAAGTAAATAGTTGAAATAAATGTTATTCCCTATACATTATTTATTATACAAAAGTATCTGCAATGCCATCAAAGTTTCTGCAGATTTAAAACTAATAATTCCTAACCCCCACATTTTATATGAGCAAAAATGATCATTTTTTTCTGCTGTAAGGAGATGACCAGATTAATGGATGGGGGGGAAAAGCAGTTTTCCTTACAAACAATTAATGTCTGTTGCTAACATGGGGAGGAATAAACTTAATGATGCCCTGAAAGCAGTTGAGACTGGTGAACAGAAGTTCTACTTAAAAATGTCAGAGCACAGCTGTGCAGATTTTCCCTCCTCCATTTCACATTGCCTTCTAACCAGTGCAACAATGAAATCCCTATATTTGTATAAAGTTCATGTCATGCATGTAAGTTCTTACTTGCCAAGGATTTTATGTGCTTTGTAATGCACAGAGCTGGAGGGACTATAGTGAAAACTTCTCACCTCATCCATCCACCTTCTAAAGACATCCCGAATAACTTTGTGCCATTTGATATTGTCAGGATCATTCCTGAGCTATGTGGTGACCTGATGGGGCAGGGGACAGGGTGCCTTCATTGCAAGGCACCAGTGGCTTCAGCTGCCTCAGCTGGAGGAAAACAAACTATCTTTGTTTTATTGGTGGCTTATATATATTCCTATATGGTATTTTAAAGACCATATTATATTATATTTTATTATATTGAGTCTTACAGAATGCTGCATTCTTAGACTGGTATTAGTAATGCATTCAATGGAGAGTTTACAGTTTCTCTCCTGAGTCTTTATACAATTTAAAATCTTAACGTGGGATACAAAATAAAGCAATGACAGATCTTTCCTGTAATTTGGTCTCCCATTGTTCATATTTTTATATAGAACAATGAGATTTTACTCAGCAAGCATTATTACATTCTGACTTGGAAATACTTAAAATTATGTATATTTGAAAATGGCATTTAAAATTTCTTTTCAGTTGGGAAACTACACTTCTGACAGTAGAGACTACCCAGGGTAGTAGCAGGCAATATATTCCAAATGGAGAGGCAGCTGTAAATGTTTTATCTCTCTTCCCACTTTGAGTGCTTTCCTCCCTGGCACTGTAAAGCTCTGCTGACTTGACAGGGCTACTGAGAGTCAGAATCTCTGACTGCAGATATATTACTGCACTCACAGCTTGAACACCTCTCCAGGGTGGAATTTCAGTTGTACAGAAGGGTTTCAGCTCTTTTTCCTATCTTATCTGTTAAAGAAGATGTGTCAGGAAAGATAATATACTTAGATAAAAGAAACTAAGACATCCTTGTGGCCTTTATTTTCCAGTCCTTACAGACACAACTTTTCCTACAGTGCAACTCAATCTACTTCTGGATTCTTTCTTACGTAAGTTAATGCTGTATTTTTGTTTATTTTAGCTGTTTGATGGACTTTCTTGGGGACTACACAGTGATTTTGAAGATCTATGCAAATGAATATGCTCCCTTCAAATAATTTTTCTGCATTGATTCAGAACTGAACTTTGTAATACCTACCCTGTCTAAAAGCATCAAGGAGGAAGATCAGTTAAAATCTCTGGAGTTTAGAAATAGATACAATTTTTTTACTTTTTTTTTTCCCACAAAAACAACACACAAAAAAATCAGACTGTCTAAAAAATCACAGTGGTAGATTAAAAAAAAAAAAAAAAAAGGATTAAATATCTGTTGGAAAACCAGACAGGTTCTGTATCTTTGGAAGAGGAAATACATGTCCACAGAAAAATAAAGGAAAAACCACAAACAGAAGAAAAGCAAAGAGAAGGTTCATGCATCTCTTTATAAAAAAAAAATAGAAGTTGACCTGTTTTGACCTGAGAATAAACATTGCCTTTCAAATTCCAGAGGTTTGAAGGACCTGCCCTCCTTATTCCAAATGACATTGGTACATTTAAGAACTTAATAATACAAATGACAAAAAGCTCCAGGTTGCATACTTTAAGTTAGTGAGGAATTGAATTAATGTAGGCTGATGTTTATTATGACTGCCAACTTAAGAAAATCCTCTTGTAATCCTCTTGTAGGCATCTCAAAATTTTATTTGTTCCTTTAATGTTGTTCAACGTTGGTGAAAGGCATCCACTCCAAACATACCTCACTGATTGGCATGTTCAAGGCCATAAATGATTACAAGAAAATAACACCTCCCTGTTAGGAGTCAAATTCTTCCTCACACGGAAAAAGACACAGAAAAACCTTGCCCTCTAGTGGCTGGAAAACTGGGAAACAGCCATAAATCCAATTTTTACTAATTGGTACCCATCCAGGTCAGATTTACTTGTATCTTGAATCATTTAGTTGGTTTGAATAACTGAAGTCCTCCTTGCTTTCAGATCTGAAAGAAACACAAACACGAAGTCACTTGGTACTGGAACTCATTATTCCCTGGAAGGAAAAGTGTGGCTGGAGTACTAGAAATTACATGATAATTAGGTTCTGGAACAAGCTGAAGCTGGTTACACTTGTAGTCATCAGAATAATAGGAAAATCTTGCTGTAATGTGCAGCAGTTTTACTTTTCCAATCTTTTCTTCTGGAAAGGAAGAAGGCAGACATCATTTCAAAGACAGCATAATCCACTTTGCAATTAGTAAGGAATATCTGACTCTGTCTGATGTAGATCTATTGTCTTCCATTTAAAACTAAATTGCTTAATAAATAAAATAAAGCAGCATTAATAGAGAGCCATTTAAAGAACACTAGTCCAGCATTTCCAGAAGTAACTCATCCTCTGGGTATGCAATCTGTGTATACCAGGGCAGGAATTGGGAACTGCTCATTTCTGCTCTTTGCACTACTGCAATCCACTGGATTTGGAGATGGTTACTCTGCACTGGAGTTTAAAAGGATAATTAGAGCATGGCAGACACCTCTCAAACAGAAGAATTAGAACCAAGCATAAGATTGGGAAGGATCATGGCTAATTACATTTTAGAAAGCACAGAACGAAAAATCTTGCCTGTAATGTGTCTACTTAGTCAAATAAATATCCATTACTATGTTGAATTCACAGCTGTTCAACTGTGTGTCAAACAGGGGATTTATCTCTTGTGAGAACAAGGTTTTCACTTTTTTGTTCACTATGGAATGGATTATGCCAGAACAGAGTCCCTGAATGTTACTGATGACATATGGGTCAGCAGGAATCCAACTTTGGGCTGTCATGGGAGACAGTCTGTTGGTTTATTTTTCCAAAGAATGCATAATTGTTCTTTCATTGGCATTCAATTGGCATTCAAATCTTATTTGCCTTACTCAGAAAATTTGTTTCCATAAAGTTTAGTGGAACTAACCTTAATAAAGCAATACTTTTCCATGTTGGATTGGAAAGCACCCAAGCTTTATTTTTCCTGGTTTCACAAAGACTGAAACAAGAAAGAAACAGTTATTTTTCCAACATCTCTCTTACTTGGAAAAGGAATCACACATTCTCCTTTTGGAATACAATTTTTTTATTAGCTCATGCAAATTGTACACTGATTTTCAGAAGAGAGCAAACCACTGCTGTTAGTTGCTGCTGTATAAATAAAGCAGTCAATTAAATGACAATTGGTTTAGACTGTAATCAAAATCTCTGGCACGTTATAACCAATCAAATGGCAAATATGCAAAGTTTTTTGGTTTTGGAATTTGATTTCATTGTCTCAATTAGACACCTCTCAGACTTTTTGCCCACTTTAGTCTTTTCCTTTCTCATTCTATAGTGAAGTTCCTTTAGTGCTGTCTACAAATTACTGGGGAGTCCCATGTAACCAATAATATCAGTGCTTAATAAATTGGATTATTTCCACTGGATAGCCTGAACTTTGACAGAATATTGCAATTTACAATTCCATAGTAAATAAATTATTCAAGGCAGAATATTCAACAGATGTTAATAATTTACAGTCTGAAAATGGGTAATAGGCAATCTCTAATAAAAAAAAAAAAAAAACATTGCAGTATATCTTCAATACTTAATCATGGTGTACTTAAGAAATCAAAGTCTGTTATTAAACTATGCCCATAAATCTTATTCTCACAGCAATTTATTTTGTTTTTCAAAAGATAGCAAATCTAATAAAACAAATTACTTCTGTGGATCTTGAGAGAATTCTGGTTTTTGGAAATTAGGAAATATATTACCTATTGCAGAAAGAAGTTGCAAATTTATAAGTGATTAAGTTCCATTTAAGTCACAAAAGAGAGAAATATAACAAAGTGAGAAGCACAGCACTGAGAATATATGGCTGGCTATTTTCATGACCTTTGAACCTCACAGTAATTTGTCTGAAACTCTGAAGATTTTATATAAATTTAATGTAAGATGGTATTTCTAAGAAGACAACACATAAATGTAATTGTCCAACAATAGAATATACACTGTGCAAATCTAAAACAAAAGTGTGTAAAACAGATGTGTTAGGGAAAAAAAGTTGTCTATATGCATGGCAAATGATAATATTACTAGGAAAGTAATTGAATGGAATTTTAAGAAGGAATAATTTTCCCAGTATCAAAACTGTAGCTTGTGTGCCTGTGGAAAAGTGCATTGGGTTCCACTGTGAAAAGATGTAATTAAAGTTGTACATCCTCATTGCAGGAGTTAAGCAACCTGTGAACAAAGAAATGAAGCTTAACATGGTCCATTTTTAAGACATGGAAATGTAGATTTTTTTCCCCTAAAGGCTTTTTCAAGGCTCCTTAACTGCAACAGAAGTTCAAGGAATTTGCTATTGCTGATAACTCTGTTCCCTCCAGTAACACATTAACATTTAAACATTGCCACACAGGAGATGTTGTGGTTTACATTTGTAAACTTGGGAAATTCTAGAAAAATCTCAGCATTTGGCATCTTTTTTTTGAGCTGTCTGCAGCTCAAAAGTTATTTTCCAGTGTATCAGTTGTGATAAACACTTATTTTTTCCTCTTCAAATTTTATGTGCAACTTGCTAAAGAGATAAAACCTAATGTGGATGATGGGAACAGCTAAAAGAGGAGAAAAAATATTCTCCCAAATACTCCTCCCACTCTTAGACTCCTTCCATAGAAACCAGTCCACAAATATACAGGTATGGAAATTCCTTATTTATGTCATCTGCAAAAAAAAACCCAACTCAACGAAAATATAACCAAAGAAATAAAATACCTACCCCAAAGCAAACTAAAAAAAAAAAAAAAAAAAAAAAAAAAAAATCAAGAAAAAACCTGCACATTCCTCATTATATAATAAAGAAACAATGCAAATTATTCAAGGGACAAACAACCCTAATTACAGATGTAGGGAGCAGTTCTCCCATCTGTAGTGTAAAACACAAACCTTGCCCTCTCTTCCACCCTGCTCCACAAATCTGTGGCATTAAGAATCTAAAATTCTAGCCCAAAAAATTGCATTTTAGAAGTCAACAGCAACAAAAAAATTCTGATCATTTCCTATTGCTAGGTCAGACATCCCCCAGTGTGTTACTTGTGTGAATTCCATTCTAAAGACTGTCATTATTCCCATATGCACTGGAGAAAATTTAAATGTGTAAATTGAGACTAAACTCCACTACAGGGTCCAGCTTCTCAAAGTTTTATGCTCAAACATTGCACTCATAACTCAGCGCTCAAGCTTCTAAATTTATTTTATGCTCCATACCCAGAATAAAAACTGGCTGTTGGACCTGGTATTAACAACAAATCATCTCTGATCTCGCTCTCTGGAGGTCAGAGTTGGAATGCTGTGATGCCCAGGAATTGTGATTATTCTGTTTGCTCAAACAGCAACAGCTGAGCACGAGCCAGGCAAGTGGCCCCTGGTGGCTTGCAAAGAGGGGGTTGATGTCACTGTGTACCCCAGGGAGGGTTCATGATTGCACCAGGCTCTGTCAGGCTCTGATTTGATGGAGAATGTCTTTGATAAGGGCTGCTGGAGGTGCCTCAAGGCAGAGGGCGTTCCTGAGTGTGGCAGTTTCCAAAAGGGATAAATAGAAAGGAAGAAGTTTTCTGTCAAAATGGCATTTTTCCTGCAGATCAATAAATTTCCCGTTTAGTCTATGGAACTTGTGACTTGGGTCCAAAGATTAGAAAACACTGGAAAACACTGATCAACAGAATATTGGAAGAATCTTGTGAACACCTGAAAGGTGAAGTTAATACAACAAATTCAACTCCATATAAACCTTTTACATGCAATATATTGTTAAATGGGAGATCCTTTCCCACAAATACCTTTTCCATATTTCATGGTTTTTTATAAGAAGGATTCATCTCCAAATATGCTTAGAAATAGCTGTTTTAGTTAAAAAAATTATTGCCCCAAAGGATGCTTAAGTGCTTTCCAGCATTCTTATTAACAAGTTAGGCTCAGGGAAGTTCTCAAAAACCTCAAGCAAAACTACAGCTAATAAAGAATATATTTGGAAAGAAAAGGACTTTTTGATGTGAGGAATTAGCAAATTAAATAAAAATTTACTAGTCGTGGAATGACCATACCACCATTTCAGAAAAGATAATTTTGATTCTGATAGTAAATTATATAAGAGTCTCCTTAAAAATCAAAGAAAGTTTTATGTTTTCTCTACTGAAATGACCTTCAAAAGCCTGTCCTATCTATACACTACCTTTGGCAGGATTAGAATTAAAATCTAATGCCAAAACCTTATGGAGGCAACAGTAATCTGAAACACAAATTCTGGTTTCAGACATATCAGTGGTAAAATGATGAATAACTTGATGAAAGCAGTGTAAAACTAATTTTCTTTTTATTTTTTTTAGAAGACCAAATGTCCAGTTCTAGTACTGAAATTTCATCTCCAACAGATTTCTTTATGAAGGGAGAAGGAAATGGGGAGAGGACCAGGGGGAGAGACAAGGCAAGAGAACTTAAATTCTCTGGTTGGGCTGAAGTGGTTTGCCTTAATATGTGCTCCTAAATTCCTAATAGTAAAAGATTTTCTGATTTTCCAATTACTGTTAAATGTTAATGCTTATTCTGTTTTATTTTGCTATTTTGTGATATGTGTGAATTTTAACCTCTCCAGAGATTTAAAACAGAATCAATGAGGGAGTAATTGAACCACCTCTCTTACATTTTTCACTTTTCCCACTTCACACATCTTTAGTAACAGTGCCTTTTTAGATAGTGTCAGATGATGCAAAAAAAACAAAAACAAAACCAAAAAAAAACCCCAAGACTATTCCATTTAATCTACTTAATGCAAAAAATTTACTTATTATAGATTTCCATCAAAACCTTTAGTTTTATAGATTCCATTAAAACCTTTAGTTATGCAAGTCCTCTCTTCCTAATCTCAGGTGTTTGTAACACCACAAAAT
This sequence comes from Vidua macroura, assembly GCF_024509145.1. Taxonomy (NCBI): domain Eukaryota; kingdom Metazoa; phylum Chordata; class Aves; order Passeriformes; family Viduidae; genus Vidua; species Vidua macroura. The sequence continues at coordinate 113,757,336 of NC_071572.1, read as the reverse complement.
TATATCTGGATTAATGTATCTGAAATATAAGCTTCAGCAACTCCTTAAAGTTACCCAGTTCCATCTTTTGCTTTTCCTTGTTGTCTAATGGGGTAAATTTTACCTTGGATGTCCAAATAACTTTCTTGTTGTTTTTTGGGGTTTTGTTTGTTTTGTGTGTGTGGGTTTGTTTGTTTTATTTTTTTGGTGTCCTTCTACGAATTACTTGTTGTGTCAAGTGCAGTTGTACTGAATAGCAAAAAAAAAAGCCATTCAAGTGGCTTGGAAAAGATGTGGTGCAGCATTGCATTTTTCTAATGCTTGTAGAACTTGGCTGAAAGCTTTGTCAGTCTGGATTCTGAATCTACAGTGCACAGCTGCTGCATGCTGCAGCCTCTCAGCATTATGTGCCTCCTGAACAGTCTTTCCCTGCACAGTGCCCAGTCACTGCTCCTGTCTGGAGAGCTTAGCTCTGCAAAAAATCACATCTCCAATATTGCCTTTCACAAAGGTGTCAGTGAAGCCTCAAAATAACCAGATAAACATTTGGTTCTTCCTTACCTGGTCACTCACAAATGATTGGTTTTATACCCTTCTTTTGTTTCTTATAATTAGATCCAAATCCAAAATCTGTAATTGAAGTGGAAATATTCCAAGACATTGTTGGCTGAAGTAACCTTTCAATAGACACAAGTAACTACCACACCTCATAACTTCAAAAAAAAATCTGATTTTCTCAGAGTGTAGACCCCG